>NC_137954.1:38183445-38480945 GCF_963924665.1 Micromys minutus
CACAGAATCCTCTCTAGAAACAGCCCTCTTTGGTTCCACCACACACCCATTAACCTTGTGTGGCCGAGCACACATTGCAGCACCCACCTCTTCAACACAAGAGTAGGTCACGAAACCAAAGCCTCTGGAACGCTTTGAGGATCTCTCAGAACCACACAGTCTGTAAGTGTGCCCCATATCTCAAAATGTTCCCTTAAACTGTCATCTGTGGTTTCAAAGCTCAGCCCACCAATGAACAGCTTCCTCAGCTGCTCTGGCTCCTTTGGATCATGGCCCTCCATTTTGAGACTGGACTCGCCTCTTCCAACTCGAGTGCAATATCTGGACTTTATTAAAAGGTGTTTTTTATGGTCTCATTTATTTATTTACTTAGTGTGTACATACATATGTGTGCATGCTTATGTATGATTGCCCATGGATGCATGTGCCAGGGAGTACCCAAGCAAGCATTATGGGTCATGAATGGAGGTCCGAGGAAACATTTGAGACTCTTCTATTCTTCCATCATGTGGGTCCCAGGAATAGATCTAAGGTTGTCAGGTCTAGAGATTAGCACTTTTATCACTGAGCCATCTTGCCAGCCCTAGACTTACTGGCAAAAATTGTAACATCAAACCTCCAATATTTATATAAGCTAAATGAATACTAAATTCATATAATACCCAAATATATTAATTTAAAGTGTAAGCTGTTGACCTGGAGATATGGGTCAGCAAGTCAAGTTCTGGAGGAACTGAGTTCAGAACCCTGGCTCTCACAAAAGTGCCTCAACCACCTGGACTCCCAATGCAGTGAGGGGATTCTCCAGCTTTGGGTTCAATCAGGAGAGTCTGTCTCAAAATATGAGATGGCTGGCAATCAAGGAAGACATCTGTCATCAACCTCACGCACTCACACCTGCACATAGACATGCTCCCACCACACATGTGAACATACAGATGCATACCAGACACATATATGCATGCAGAAAATGTAAGTTAAAGCCAGAGTTGCAGCCCAGTTGATAGAATGCTTGGTTAGTACGCACCTAGACTGGGGTTCACTCCCCAGCACCACATAAAACGGTGTGATGGAACATGCCTGTACTCCCAGCACTTGAGAGGTGGAAAAAAGAGCACTGTCAATTCAAGGTCATTCAAGTTCATAGTTCAAGGTCATCCTCAGCTACATAGTGAGCTGAAGCTAGCCTGAATTAAATGAGATCCCTACCTCAACCAATATAATGTCAACTAGAAAGTTTTCTTGCTTGTTAAATCACAAAAGAGTTTCTTACAGAACTGGGTTTTGGAAGTTTGTTGGTGAGGATGGGAGGGTTTTGTTCTACTGAACTGGAAATGTACACATATGGAGCTAATGTATAGAAAGCATGTTACAGTTACTAAAAGCATATGGACAGATAGTGGGAGTCCCTGCCTCAAGGGGGCATTTGTGCATTTAGAGGGAGGTAGACAAAGCAGTCATTAGCAGCAACTGGAACGACATCATCAGAGACCTAAGCATCTGTGCTTCCAGTACCTCAGACAAGGTAAGGTGTCAGGGTAGCTGGAGGCCACAACAGGAACCTTCCAAAGGTGGCATCTCAGCAGAGCACTGGGGAGATGGTGTGTAGGGATAATCTCTTGTGCACTGGGTAAAAGCATCTCCTGTCAATAAAAATGTGACGCTCAACAAACTGAGGCAAGAGTATAAGAGAGAGACAGAGAGAGACAGAGAGAGAGAGACAGAGAGACAGAGAGAGGGAGGGAGGGAGACAGAGATAGAGAGAGACACAGAGAGAGAGAGAGGGAGGAAGGGAGGGAGGGAGAGAGGAAGATGGAGGGAGGGAGGGAGGGAGGGAGGGAGAGAGAGAGAGAGAGAGAGAGAGAGAGAGAGAGAGAGAGAGAGAGAGAGAGAGAGAGAGAGAAGGAAATACTGAGGCACAGAAAGCTTCATCCCTCCCAGACTCAGAGGAAGGTGGACATATAAAACTAAGAAGAATTAACCGGCCACATGGCAGACATACAATAATAATGGGTTAATTGAGTTATGAAGCTAGCTGGGGAACAGGTCTAGCTCAAGGCTTTAGCTCATAAATAAATAAGCCTACATGTAATGATTTGAGAACTGAGGCATGGGTGGGGAAGCCTATGGTTACGTTGGTGTGCTTCTCTCTTGGGTGTACATTTTCTCCCTGATTGTTGCCGGGGAGTGAACCCCATTTGTCTTGGTTGAGAAGGAGGCACAGTGCTATGATGCCTAAAATGAGGGTGCCATTTAAAAGGTGACATTCTGGAGTCCAGATGGAGAACAAAGCAGCCTGGCAGAGGGCCTGGGGCTTGGATCTGAGGGTTGTCACAGACCTAAACCCCCACCTGTAAGGAAGACTTGACACTCCAGCTGTCGGGGTGGTCACGTTCTGATTCAGCTTAGACAGTCACCTCGCTCACTAGGATCCTTTCCTGTGTAGCCAGGAGTAACGAGGGCTCCAGGTCCCAGTGAGAAGTACATTATGGCTGGCATTATGACCTAAAAACGGACGAGTCACATGGGCTCCAAAGCTGCAGGGTCAGAACTGTGTCAGTGTACCTCCACCAAGCATGCTTTCCAGGTGTTGATCCCAGCCAGTGCCCCAAGAGGCCAGCTCTCCCCAGTGTCTGACTGTGAACCCCAAGACTTCTTGGAAGGAGGAATGGATATGTGGGCAGCATCCAGAGATCCTAAAGGCCTCAGAGAATGAGTGGGTTCAGGACTGATACCCTTGTTGAGGTGTAGTGTAGTTTCCCAACCACCAGAGGTGAAGGGCCAGGGATTTCTCCCTTATTTTTGGGAGGGTCCCCAATTTGTTACAGACTTGATTCTTTTTCAAGACCCACTAAAAAACAATTGCTGGGAAAAAACATAATGAAAATATATTTAGAAGTCCACGAATCATACTAGTGAAATTGTGCTATCACTTTCTAATGGCTAGCAGTCAAACACTAAGTGTCAAACACTCCCTCAAGGGACAATTGCCTCCCAACAAGCTCATGGTAGCACTGGAGTGTGGATAAGCCTTTGGAGCCATATGTGACAGGTGAAGGGAAATGGATGATGGGGTGGGCAGGTCACCCAGTGTTTGCCCTGAAACTTAAACCATGTGCTGTTGCATAGAGGGTGCCAAACTTTCGCTGTAGAACCTCTGACAGCAAATGTTTTGGATTTTATGGACCACGTGGTTTCTATAGCAACTACTCAGCTCTGCCTTTGGGTTATAAAAGCAGCTGGAGATTATTTGTAAACGAAGAGGGCTTCCTGCCAATAAAACTTTATTCACAAAACCAATTGGCTAACTTTTGCTGTGGGTAGTAGAGAACTGTCTTAGTTTCATTTTTTTTTTTGTTGTTTTGTTAAAATACCCTTGAGAAAAACAACTTGAGAGAAAGATCTTATTCTGGTTCACACAGACCAAGAGCCAAGTTCATCATGGCCGCGCAGTCAAGGTGACAGGAGCTTGAAGCAACTGTCACATCACATCCACAGTCAGTAGAAGAAAGTGATGACTGCACACTGATGCTCAGTTCCCTTTCTCCACTTGTACAGAACAGGGTCCCAGCCAGGGAATGGTGCCGCCCACAGTGGGCATGCCCATAGGTGCGCCTATCAGGTGATGCTTGTCTGTCAAGTTGACAAAGAATAACAGTTGTCAGAGGGATCTTTGCTGGTTTGTGGGAAGGGAAGCTGTACAACTCACCCCTAAATCTTCTTTTCTCTTCCTTTTTTCTGCTTTTCCTTGCCAATGGAATCTGCTCTTTATTACAAGCTAAATGTGACTCTCAAATGGTAACTGAGTACCCACACACCCAGGCACACCTTCTCCTCCCTTCTCTGCCTTGAGTGTGCTGACCTTGGATTTGTAAATTCATATCCTTCACCACCCACTCTGGAAAATGTGAGGTAGTTACTCTTTTGATTATTTTGTTCTGATCCACTGTGTCTGGAGCCCGACTGTGTAATCAGATTTTGATACTACATGACGGCCATGTCATTTCACTTTCATTCATTTTCCTTTCTGTTCTTCAGGCTGGGAGCTTTATGCTGACATGTTTTCAGGTTTGATGTATTCTCCTCCCCACCCCCACCTTGATCTGCTGATCAGCCTCAACTTCAAGGAAGGGGGACATGCTTGGGTACTTGGTGTCATCACACGGTTTTAATCAGTAAGGGAGGGCGAGGTGAGAAAGCAGAACCAGTGTGTCCTACTTCCACCCTTCCTATGCATGGAAAAGAATTGTCAGACTTGCCCCCACCCCACGCCCCCATCACTTGCTCTCATTCCTTTTCCTAATGGCTGCTCACGACCTTTTCAGACAAATGTCAGCACTGAAGCCCAGGACTCCTGGTATCACGGAACAGTTCCAAGTCTTCTTCCTCCTCTGATGTTCACCCCTTGCTTCCCACTGTCCTGGATAGCATCTCATACCCTGTGTGCTCCACACCCACTACTGTGCTATTTCTTTATCACCACAGCCTCTGGACAGTAGTTCATTCACCCTAGTCCAGAACTTTGGTCCCCCTCAATATCCAGGTCCTGATGTTGGCATGGGCAAATGGGGCTAGGAAGGTCGAGCTCTCAGCTACAGAGAGTGTTCCCGCCATACTAGTCTGCCTTTGCAATGTTTCTGAGGCAGAGCACCATTGCAGGAGCTGGAGGCATCATCGCGGGAAGGCAGAAAACCTCTCTCCTGTTTTTCTCCTTTCCTTTTGTTCTTCCCAAACTGAAACTCTCCAGTGTGCTTGGCAGTGATGCTAATGGGAGGGTGCCATCAGCATACATTACCGTTTTATTAGTCTGTTTCTCCATTTTGATTCTGAAAATATCCTGATTTAGTCTAATTGCAATTTCACTGTGTTCCACAGGCAGGAATGGCTCGTCCTGGGGGTGGGGTGGAGCGGGAGACGTGACCCAGTAGGATTTTTCTCTTCCTGCCCATATGTCTTTGAAGCTGGACCATTAGCTCTAAAACATGCATTTCATCTCCTCACAGTGTGACTCAACCTGCTTCTGGGACAAATAAGCGCCTAGGGTGTGTGTCTTGCAGAAAGCAAAGAAACATTCCAATTCTTGGCACTTTTGTGTCATTTAAAGCGGGAGCGGCCACTGCGGCCATCTTATTCCTAAATAATTTAACTATATTCAAAGATAATCTGATGTTATTGTAGGAAAGTGTATTTCTAATAAATTCCACTTGATCTGGGTGAATCAATTCAGGCGGTACATAATTGAGTCTGTTAGCAAGGACTTTAGCAAGAATTTTGCAATCAGCGTTAATTAAGAAGATGGGACAATAATTTGTGCATAATTCCGGATCTTTTCCTGGCTTGTGAATCAAAGTAATAAGAGCAATGCTCAGGCTGGTGGTGGGGTAGTGTCATTAGGTTCTGATTTATAAGTACTTAGAAAGGTTTAATTTCATTTTGCTGCGAGCAGGGTCTCCCAGCCCCCACAGTCTCTGGCCGGGTGAGCAGCCGAGTCCGTGGGGAACATCTCCTTTTCCTTCCCTGTCACAGGTCACCTCCTGCTTCTAGTTTCTGCTCTCATTCTCTAAATGAGCTAGCCCCTCGTGCATTTGTTTGTCCTTCTGTCCATCTGTCCTCCCTTCCTGAAGTCTTTTGCTGAAATGTTCAGAACTAGAAATTCTGAACTAGTAGATATGTATGTATGTATGTATGTATGTATGTATGTATGTATAAACATGCATGTATGGGTGCTGGTAGAATATGTATGCCTCAGGTCCTGGCTCAAAGGGAAAGGTGCTTTCATGGGCCTTCTTGTACAATGCCTTTAGGAGGGCAGGCAGCATAAGTCTTGACCAGAGACAACAGAAATCAATGCTCTACTCTTTTATTTTGATATGATTTTTATTACCATATGTGTATGTGTGTTTTGCCTTCATGTGTGTCTGTGCACTACACGTGTAGCTGCTCAAGGTGGTGAACCTCCGTGTGGGTGCTGGGAACCGACACGGTTGCCACAACCGTGCTCTTAACCTCTGAGCCAACTCTCCAGCCCCATGTTCTACTCTGAGCTGACTGCTGATTGATGAGGGGATACAGTGAGCTAGGTGTCCTGCCTAGGTCAGCCCCAGGGTGACCTCTAAGGCACAATGAAGTACTAAGGAGAGTATTGTATACACACTGGCTGGGAGACTTCAGTTGCGTAGCCTGACACCTCTGAACCTCATCTGAGCCATTTTCTTCTTTGGGATGGGAGATAACACCTCTTGAGGAGTGTGTTGAGAGCAGGCGGCTCAGTGTGACTTCTCTGCCTCCTCTTTCCCTGCTTCCATTGGAGGCTGACTGTGGGTCTGGCACACTCTGCTGAGGTACTTGCTCTCCTTTGCCTCATAGCCCAGCTTTGGCTCATTCTGTGCATACAAATGTGTACTCTGGTCTCCTATCAGCCATTCAGACAATAAATACCACTCTCCAGAGACCCAAAACTAGTCACTAGAGCCCTCTGCTGAAGGCAGGGGATGGTCTGCACAGACCTGTGGGAAGAACTACTCAGGGAGGCAGGCTGGCTGGGAATGTCTGATGTTAATCTCCATCGGTACAAGTCCATCTCAGAACCCCAGTCAGCACAGTTGGCAGACAGCCTGAGGGTTTACTCAGACTGGCCTATTTACTTTTTCAGTGAGGAAATTAAACTTAAGAGCGGTGGACTGGCATGTTCAAGGTCACATCACTGTTAGACCTTTGCCCTTCTAACGATACCAATGGTCTGAAAGGCCGTCCTTCTCTATCTCAACCTGGTCACCATGTATGTCTCTTTTATGGCAGGAACCACATGTGTTCTCTCAATTTAAATGACCCATGTGGTGCCCCTTTTTTCATGTAAGGAAGAATGACTGTCATGGTGGCCTGTTGGATAGTGTGCCCTCAGCATCCTGCCTTGGGTGAGGAGTCCCATGCACAATTGGTCCCCACTTTCACACGTGTGCACATGCATGTCTGTTGCATGTTTGTGTGCACACATTCCCACCTATGGATGCTACCGGGGAGATCTCTTAATAACAGCCCAATTAGTCTTTTTTTAGCTTTCCCCTGGTCGCTTAAATACCATTGCTCTAAACACAACACAGTACATCCGTTCCTCTCTTTCCATCAGGAATTCAAGTGGCATCTTGACTTGTATGTGATGTGCCCTCAGCTGACTCACAGAATGCTGATACCCTTAATAATAGCAATTAGTAATCAGTTGTTTCTTAAGTAGTGCTATTATGTCGGTTACTAAATTGTACGGTTGATGCATTTGAGGGGTTAGACGGGTCTTGACACCCTCCTCCCAGATACCCCCTTTCCCTCTCTTCGTGTTCCATTCAGTGTGGGAAAGAAGCCAGGACATATCATACCGTTGTCATGAAAAATTCAATAGTCGGAGGTTGGCTTTGGTTTGAAGCAGAACAAAACGTTTCTCTGTGGCAAAGCACAGCTCATAGGACCTGGTGCAATGTCAAAAGAGGAGCTTGGCTGGTCCATGCCAGCACTGTATCCTACATCTGAGCTTCTCCTCACGGCTGAGGCCCTGTGCAAGGCACTGGATATGATGAGTGAGGTCAGGGAGGGGCATGTGAGTTTAGAACATTTGCTGGCATTGGGAGAAAAGAAATAGCTCAGGGAGACAGCTCAGGGAGTAGGGCGCTTGCTGCACACTCATGAGGATCCGAGTTCGGATCCCAAGCACCCATGTAAAAAGCCAGGAACAGTGGGTGGCACATGCCTGTAATCTCAGCACCTTAAAGTCAGGCTTCTGTGAGCAAAACTCATGAGGCCAGACAGATACACACATAATGTGCACACGCACACACACACACATGCACACACATACACACACACTCCAAAGACAACCTAATTGGAGAGAATAATGGGTTCAGCAAGAGTGTGAAGCAGTCAGAAGACAGTAGTAGGTGTGACTATGAGCCAGATACATTATATATACATGTATACAATATAATCATGAAACCCAATATTATATATGATAGATGTATAATCACAAAAAAGCTTAGAAAATGAAACAAATAACATAAAAGACAAACAAAAGCTTGCTAAAAATCATGGCTGGCTTCATCCTGTCTCTGACTTCTGACTCACTATGAGAGCTCTCTGTCCTGTGGTCCACCATGATACTGCATACCATGTTCCAATCCAGCCAAGGGGATGGACAGCTAAGCTGAGCATACTGGACTGGAAAGCTCTCATACTGTAAGCTAAAATACTTCTTTTCTTTGGAATTACCCAGCACCAAATATTTTGTTACAACAGAAAACAGAGGAAGACAGCCATGTTTTTCAGTAACTAATGGAGATAAAGGATGAATGTTTTTTTGCAGAGGAGAAGGTGAGGTGGCCGCTTGTTCAATCTGTGTGACTTTTCAAAAGGGTGACCTCCCTGAATGGGGTGTGAAAGAAGGTAAAGGTGAGCAGGGGAGGTTAAGTCCTTACTAGGACATTACTGTTGGGATGGGGAAGCTGACTGGGAGTTGTTCCACATGACACACACACACACACACACACACAAACACACACACACACAAAGACACACACACAAAGACACAAACACACACACATAAACACACACATACAAACACACACACATACACACACAAACACACAAACACAAACACACACATACACACACACAAACACACCACACACACAAACACACACACACACACACACACACACACCTGATCCACATCTGGAACATCCCCTTACATACAGAGATACAGGACACCTCAGAGACCTCAGTGAGAGAGCCTTGCCCTGACCTAGGTTGGGCTGGGACCCACAGTGGCTCCTGGTAGGAGAGCTGAGAGTTAGCTGGAAGATTCCGTCCCCTTTCCGGCACCTTGCTTGGTTCCTAAGGTCCATTCTTGTGACAGAGCAGGTGTCTTCCAAGGGACGAGACCTTAAGGGAATCTGGAATAACGAGTGTGTTCCCTCCAGATGTCACTTCAGGAGGTGATGGCTCTGTCTTCTGCCACGGCCATGTTTCCTAGCTCCTCTGACCCCGGTCCATATCAAGGGGTACATGAGCACCCAATGGGCTTCTCCAGAAAAGTTTTCTATCATGTTCTCAGCTCATCTTCTGTCTCTCTCTGTCTCTGAGTCTCTTTCTGTCTGTGTTTATCTCTGTCTGTCTCTCTGTCTGTGTCTGTGTCTGTCTCCCCTGCACTCCTTCTCTCTGGTGGAGAGACAGTCCATAGGTCAATGAACATGTGATGGGCGGGTCCCTCTTTAGCTTTCCCCCTCATCTTTTGATCTGTCATCTTTTGAATCATGCCCAGAGCTCCTCCTGCTGAGGTTGTCTTCTGGATGGAGACCTCTTCTGATCAGAATGATTTTTCCCGACAACACTTGGCTATCTCTTTCCTCCTGTAGTAGACATTTCCCACTCTAACCCTCTCCTACTCCCCCCCCCCCGTGTGTTTCCAGTCCTCCACAGTCCTGGATTCTGTACAGTATCCATGCGATCTTGAGTCTCTGTACCTTGTATAGTCTGCAGTCACATATGCCATAGCAACGACATTGCAGGGATCCCAAAGACCACGTGTGCATTTTAGTGCCTCCAGGTCTGCTTCCTCCTGGACTGTTCCTGGAGGGTCCAACCTTGCTTTCAGGAGTTGAGCACTCCACATCTGAGGAGAGGAGCCTATGGCATTTCAGGCCTCTACAGGGAAACTTTGGGAGGATGATTTCAGAGTAGCTTGGAAAATGATGGGGCTCAACCCCATGGCCTAAGGCAGTGAGTCCCAAGGGATGGCTAAAAAGTCAGTGGTTTCAGGGGCCAAAGTTCATATGAGATAAAAAGCATGCCAACTTCAACTTGATACCACCGAGGGACTTTCGGATGCCAGTGTCTCTGAGAGATGTTCAGGGAGCAGGTCCAGTTCAGACTCACCCTGGAGCTCCTCTGGGAAGCCTCAGGACCTGCCTCAGGAAAGCCCCCTTTCATGCCCTATGCAGCACTAGGAGACAAGACAGACAAAGCACCATTCTTGTCTCACACAGTGTGTGGTGGCAGTTGAGGCTGGCTGGACTCTGAGTGTCTCACTGTCCCTTCACACTGTCACATATCCAGCAAGGAGAAGTCTGGGTCTAAAATCTATCATAATAGACTCATGGTAGGAGGATTGTAGCTTCTCTGACATATTTTCTCAGTTTCAAGAACTGTGCAGAGAAACTGGATAGAAAAGACTTTGCTGAATAGTTGGCTACGTGGGGGAGAAGGGATGCTCTAAAGGGGATTTCAATATACAAATCCTAACCACTTGGGATGTGACACTGGGTGATGTGCAGAAGGGATACTTCCTCAGGCTGGGGTCCCAGCTGGTGGCAGGGCTGCAGACTGTGTGGAGGGCAGCAGATTCCAGGTCACCCACGAGGAGATGGAGCTATGGGTAGGAACAGGAGGACCGATCCAGACTGCGATAGTGACCTGGCCCTTCTCTTTCTAGCACATTCTAAACACCAGGCCGAAAAGGAGTCAGACCAAATAGGCAGAGATGAGGAAGTTCACAATGATCAGTCTTGATACAAAGCGTGGCGTAGGCCAGGAGTACATTTTTCCGATCTCATCACCACTTGTGCCAATAGGGCCTCCTTCCTCCTTTCTACTCTCCAAGCCAGCTCCTGGATAGATAGATGTGCTGAAGGTTACAGTACACGGCTGGTGGGCCCGTGGAGCCCAGATGGAGGAATAAGAGGTACCTTTGTTAAAGCAGGTCCAATACCACAGGGAGTGTTGGCCTAGCAAGGATGCTCCAGTCTCAGGCGTGCAGATGGGTCCTTTAGGTTCCAACTTTACACTTCCCTTCATGCATTCAGAATTGTTTTCTGACAGACATGCCCCACACATGCTCCTCAGGCTGGCACATACATGTACAGGTGTGTGCATAAATGTTTAATGTTACGTGTGCGCATGGATACACCTACATGGGGTTGTCTGACTAAAGGATAGAGTTCAGGGCTCAGGACAGATCTGACCAGCTAGAAAACAGCTGGCTATAGTCAGAGGTCAACCACAGGAGCAACCTCACAGTAGCAGTGACCAAGAACCTCTTATGTGACAATGATCAAAATGGATTCAAGAGGACGAGAGACATGGTCCATGGGTTCACACCGTCGTGTAACACAATGAAGGAATGCTACAGGGAAAACCAAAATCCTTTGTCTGGTGAGAAAAGAAAGTATAGTTAAGGGCTTGGGAGATGGCTCAGTGGGTAAAGTGTTTGTCGTACAATTGTGAGGTCTCAAGTTCAGTCCCTAGAACCTGTGTCGAAATACTGGGTGTGGCAGTGCACGCTTGTAATCCCACAGCTGGCTGAGGTGGGTGGATCCCTGGGCTCTCTGGACCACCGGCCTAGGATACATGGTGAGTTCCAGGCCAGTGAGAGACCCTGTCTCAAAGAACAAGGTGGGTGGAGCCTGAGAAACAGTAACTGAGATTGACATCGCTATTCCCCATAAGCATGGTCATTCCTCCTACCATATGCATTTCCCTAATCACACATGTACCCCTGTCCCCATGTGCACCCATGTGAACACACACACACACACACACACTCACACACACATTTGCACACATGCAGCCTTATTAAACTGGGAATTTCATTATGAATTCTCAAAACTGGCAATTTTCATGCTGGTGTGGGCTATGCTAAAACATGTTTTCTTACTTCCTCTTGGATACTGGAAATACATAGCAAGAAAATTTCATATTCATGTACCTGTCACATGGCTCCCGGGGTCTTATGGGAAGGTAAGGCCTGTATGAGAGTGTACAGGCGGTATCAAAGACTTAGATCACAGCATTGTTTATAAGAGCAGTAGCATAAAAATATTCTTCCTCAGGTTTGTGGGTTTAAGGGTTTTGTGGTTACTCTCCATATGTGATAGGTTTGGAAAACCTAGGTAGCTACATAGATTTATTTTATTTTTAATTATGCATGCACATGCATAGCTAATACATTAATAAAAATGTGTGCACATGCATTTATTTGTAAGTGTACATGCAGTGACTGCAGAGGCCAGAGGAGGGCACCAGATCCTCAGAACTAGAGTTACAGGCAGTCATTTGCTATCTGACTTGGATGCTGGGAACTCAACTTGGGCCCTCTGCAAGAGTAGAGGGTCTCTTAACCACAGAGCCATCTCTCCAGTCCCCACTGTCAATCTTTTTGGGCATGGAAACTGACCATCGAAAGACCCCTGTGTTGTAGCTGTGGGCCTGTGAAATTTAGACCCTCAAATAGAGGAGAGAGATGGACGTGAGGACAGCTCGTCCTGGGGCAGAGCAGAAACTCTGCTTTTCTCTCAGTTACTCTGTGTGATGCTGAGCTTGGTGTTAAGACAACACACACATGTCCTCAGCACATGTGACAAGCATGTATGTAAGCATTACTAAAGATGACGCCACCTGTGCTGAACCCTAGGAACAGTACCGAGGTGTAACAGAGGGGACCTCTCACTTACGCATAGTAACTAGAAGTCACAGAAACTGCCAGAGCAAAAGCTATCAAGACCTGATACCAGAAAGTGTTTCTGAAGGGGATGTGTGTCCAGAAGCTGCCTGTCTAGTACAAGTAGATATGTGACTTATATATTTATTCTGCAGTTGCGGGGATGGAGCCCAGAGTCTTGGACATACTAGGCAAGCATTCTACCACCCAGTGACAGCTGCAGCCTCACTGTAGTTACTGATCTTTGCAGTGTTGTCTTAGGTAGTTGCTGGCTACTTGATTTGAGTGAAAACGACCCCCATAGGCCCATAGGGCATGGCACTATTAGGAGGCATGGCTTTGTTGCAGTAGGTGTGACCTTGTTGGAGGAAGTGTGTCACGGGGGGGGGGGGGGGTGGACTTTGGGGCTTCAGATGTTCAAGCCAGGCCCAGTATTTCTCTCTCTTTCTTCTGCCTGCCAGTCCAGATGTAGAACTCTTAGCTACCTCTCCGGCACCACATCTGCCTGCATGCTGCTATGCTTCCAACCATGACAATGATGGATAAACCTCTGAACTGTAAGCCAGTTCCAATGACGTGTTTACCTTTATAAGAGTTGCCATGGTTGTGGTGTCTGTTCACAGCAACAGAAACCCTAACTAAGACATACCCTTGAACACACCCACGAAGTACTGTCTGTCATGGTGTCTACCTGCCAACACAGTTACTGTCTTGGAGACTTCTCCCATTTGTTATTTACTTTAACACATAGCTATATAAGAAATAGATATTAAAGAGACATCACCCTGTTGAGCCCTTGCCTCTGTCTCCAGGGCAGACCCCAGCATGCATTAGTAATTGGCCTGTGGCCTTCCTGTGGTTACCTAGCAATGCGGCTGTGGGCAGCTTGGCTGAAGGCTCCTTCATCCAGTCATCATTAGCGAGCTCTATCACGGCGTCTACAGGCTCTACCTCGGTGCAGATCAGCTCCTGCACAGTGTTCTCATCCCCAGTGGCCAGAGCGGACTTTAATCTCCTCACCAAGTCTGAGCTGAGGGGGTAATCTGGTGACGAGTCCCAGCTGGTCATTGTGGTGTCCCTGTGAGAGAAGGTGTTCAGCCTTCTGCTCTTCCTCCTAATGCATGCCCAAAGTTAGCCCTGTCCCCGCAGCAGAACACATGGTTATAAATAGAATCCGGGCTGGGTTTCTGTCAGCGGGGAGGGCCCAAGCTCCTTCCACCTTGCCTTCGGGGCTGAGAAGGCCTCTTCCAGGGGCCACTGTGCAGGCTGCTGCAGAGATGGGAGCTGGGCTGTCCTGTGTGTTTGGAGAAGTAGCAAAGCTCTTTAGAGGGAAACTCTAAAGGTGACTTTGCTTGTTTGAGAGGGTTGGATCAATTACCTTTTTCACTGCTGTGACAAAATACCTCACAGGAAGCAACTTAAGGGAGGGCTGACTTTGGCTCACAGTTGGAAGTGCTACAGTCCACCAGGGCAGGGAAGCCATGGTGACAGGAGCATGAGGCAGCTGGTCACGTCACTTCCACAGCCATGTAGCATCAAGTAGACAGGAAATGGGGTGAGGCCGGCCCCTACAACTCACTTCCTCTGTTGAATCTCCACAGTCTTCCAAAACAGTACCACCAACTGGGGCCCAAGTATTCCAACACAGGAGCCTTTGGGGACATTTGACATCAAAACCACACAACTTAGTAGCTTGGGCTGGACTCATCCTCATGCGTCAGCTGGATTGCAGGGATGGCAGTCATGTGCCTTATGCACAGCTCAAAGGTATGTATTGACGACTGTTTCCTTCCTCAAAACCAAGGCTACAGAAATCTACCTGACCTGGTCATGGGCCTTCTGCTGTATTGAGACAGGGCATACGTGGATCTTATGTATTTTCTGGTTGACTTACGGGCATGTAGTCCAGGATGGCCTAAAACTTCTAATCCTCCTGTCTCCTGGGATGACAGCCTTGTGCCTCCATATCTAGATTTATGTGAGGCTGGGGATGGAACTGAGGTCTTCCTGCATGCTGGGTTGGTGCTCGATCCGCCGGGACCCATCCCCAGTGCTGCTGGCATTAGTGTGTTGAGTTCATACTCTCATAAGCAGATGATTTGCTGTGAGACTGGGGAGTGGCCACAGAGACTAGTGAGCACGGGGGAAGGAACATGCAGAAGCAGTGGCATTGTGCAGGCTGCTCTCAAGCCCCAAATCAGAAGGGAGGTGAGGGCCCAGCACTTGTTAGGCAGATAATAGGATGACAATGTCTCAAAATACGGCCCTCGCCGATCTTAATTACCCAGCGATCTGCTGGGTGGTTAATCAGCGGCACATGCACTATGCTAATGACGCTGGCTAATTTTGTTATAATGCAATCCTTTATCAAGCCTGTGATGTATAAATTAGGAATTGAAATGTAAGTAATACAAATTATATTTAAGGCAACATGCATTTCTTTACTTCAGTGTGAAAATTTCTCATCTTTGTTTTTTTTTCTTCCGTTGATGAACTTTCCCTTGTCCCCACCGCCCTATGAGAAAGGAAGTCAGTCACTCTAGCCACCCCCTGTATCCCTCTCTACTTATTTCTTAGACATCATAGTTTTGCTTTCTCCTTCATGTGCTGTCTTTGAAAGGTTCACAGTATGTATGACACTTGTGGCAGGAAGATCCTGGCTTCCTACGCCGGTGTGAAGCATCCTAATCTGCCAGTGTGAAGCATCCTAATCTTTTAAAACTTTTAAACCATCGCTGGTGGGAACAAAAGTCCTGTATATGCAAGGAACTTGGCTTTTCTCCTCTTTGTATGTGTGCGGTGTCTGTATACATTTGTGTGTATGTGCATGTGCATTGTGGGTGTGCATGCACAGGTGTGTGTGTGTGTGTGTGTGTGTGTGTGTGTGTATCTGTCTGTCTCTCACTCTGTCTCTCTGTCTTTCTCTGCCTCTGTCTGTCTCTCTGTGTATAGGTCAGAGGTCAACATCAGGTGTTTTTTAATGGTTTTATCTTATTTATTAAAGCAGGTCTTTCACTGATCCTGGATCCCACGTCTTCATCTGGCCGGGCTGACTAGCAAGCCCCGAGTCTGTCACTCCAGTGAGGGGCTTAGCACCATGCCCAGCTTTTACATGGGTCCTAGAGAACTCAAGTCCTCAAGCTTCTGGCAGGTACTACACGGACTGAGCTATATTTATGATTAAATTAGGTACTACACCTATGTCTGCGTACATTTATGATTAAATTAGGGGTGCTGAGGGCTCTGTGGCAAGGGTCTCCCAGCCTCCCTGGTGCTAGGGGTACAGGCTCAAGGTGGGATTTTTGGGAAGTGATTAGGGTGAAAGCCATTAGACTGTAGGCCTCACGATCGACATTTGGTGGCTTTGTAAGAGAAAGAAAGAGTCATACACAGTGCTGTCTCTTGCCACATATGGCCATGCCACTTTGGAACTCTCTCAGAAAGACCCTTTGTAGGTAAGACCCTTCGTACTTTCAGAACCTTGAGATGCAAGAAAGCTTTCTTCTTTATAAAGTCACCTGCTTCAGATATTTTATTATAGTAACAAAAAAGAATCTAATAGATTCTTCTAATGGCTAATAGACGGGCTTCCCCGGTGGAGAGCTGGAGGAACCAGAGACGTCTCAATCTGGCTGAACATCTCTATAATTCTTTCTAGCTGTGCCTACCACACTTTGTGAAAGGCAACAGTTTCAACCAAGAGATTAGAGGAAGCGAGCTCACTGCTCTGTGGCAGGACAGGCTTGCCCATCAACCTAGTGGGCAGTGGAGTGGTTTTTATGGCAACTATTTGTGAAACGAGGGAACAGAGCCATTCAGTTTGCTCTGTTTTTGATGGGCTCTGATAACATCTGGGCATGCTAGGGATTTCTGGTGACTCTGAGGCGTTTGACTCTGAAGATCTAAGCATCGAGCTGCTTCAATGGAGACACAGACAAGCAAACCTCTGGATTTTTCACCAGCTCCGCCCCCCCCCCCACTTCTGTTTCAAGACAGGGTAGTCTGGGATGGTCTTGAACTTGTGGTGATCCTCCTGCCTCAGCCTCCTGGTGTGGACCACCATACTTCACTGGTGAACCCCTTTGGAATCCTGACTGCTGTACTAAGAATACAACAAACCTTATACCATGGGCTGACGATGGCTCTGGCATGTGCCTGCACTTTTTCTAAAGTCGTGTGGGGATCATTGTGTTTTCTCAGAGCTCAGGAGCAGGGGCTTTTGTGTTCTCACTAGACTCATGAAGAACCAGGCAGGAAGTCATTGGCAAAGTCACACTGCTTGTCCTAGGTAGGATGACCATTGCTGTAACGAAACAACATGACCAAAAGCAACTTGGGGAGGAAAGGGTTTATTTCTCTTATGTTTCTACATCGCCATTCATCACCGAAGGAAGTCAAGATGAGAACTCAAACAGGGCAGGAACCTGGAGGCAGGAGCTCATGCAGAGGCCATGGAGGAGTGCTGCTGATTAGCTTGATGCTTTCTTAGAGATCCCAGGAACATCAGCCTAAGGGTGGTACCACCCACCATGGGTTGTGCCCACCCACATCAATTACTAATTACGAAAATGCCCTATAGATTTCCTACTAGATCTTGTGAAGGGTATTTTCTCAGCACAGGTCACTCTAGCTCAACGTGGCATGACTGAGCAGCACACTGCTGTTCTTGCAGAGGACCTCAGTTAGTTCCTCAGCAGCCACGCGGTGACTCACAACGCTGTCACTCCAGCTCCACAGTTTTGGAACAGGGCCAAAGGAAGGTAGCATGGTGAACAAGGCCTTGGGGAGCTATGAGAGAGGATTTCTACATCAGGTTCATTTGGTTCCTGGATTGTTCTTCAACTTGGTTTCCTACCTCCTGTGAGAAACATTCACCTTCCATTTCTAAGGCGGTTTATTCCTGTTGGAGGTCAGGAAATAGCGATAGAACCCAATCTGGTCAGTGCACCCTGAATCTGGAGATGGCCTCTGCCTCACTTTCATGCTTTCTCAGGTATAATTTACAGCACATGCCAGACAATTATGTCTCAACTGCTCTGCCCTGAGTCTGGGGACAAGGCTTCTCTGTTAATAGTTAGTATGTGCTTCCTGGCATTTATTTACGTGTTACCTGAACTCAAACAACCTTCCCTGGACCATCGCTTTCTTTGTTTCATTTGTGTGGAGAAGCACACTGAAAACGAAGTCAGATTGTCTCTAGCCTTAGCCTGCAGTCAGCCCCATTCTTTCAGGTCCTCAGACCCCAGGTCCAGCAGGCGAGATCTGCACAGGTCAGCTGGGAAATTGACATGACTTCCTTTTCCGACCTCCATGGGCACCTGAATTCGTATGTACATAATCTCTTATGACACACGTGTACACGTAATTAGAAGTAGTAGAAATACCTCTTGCTAGTACTGTTTGATAATCCTTAATATTTATTTCTTTTACAGCTTTTAGTAAGCCAGAATAAAAGCTCGAGAGGGACTATCTCTGTGAATGTAATAAATAGCCGGCATCTTAACCAGTATGTGGATATATATATATTTTTACCACTGTCAAAAGGGAAAAGAAAGCAGCTCACTGTCCCCATTTCCTGCCTGTCTTGGTTTGGAACCAATTGAAAGGAGGTACCAGACCTAGGGGGTCAGAATGTCAGCCTCATTACCGATGAAACCAACTGCAGAATGTGGCTTCCGATCTGAAGCCAGATGATCTTTCTAGCAATCTCTGAATTAGACGATGTTCACAGTCACTGCTGGCTTCCTCCTCCCACACCTGCTTAAGGCTCTTTCCAGGAAGCAGGAGGACCAAAGGACACTTCTCAGTAGCAGAACCAAAGGAAACTCAGAAGGGACAAAGCCACACAGCAAACTCATCCTCCCAAAAGTACTAAAGTACTCACCAGGGAATGCCTGGAGAATGGGAGGGAGGCCAGGAGCCTCTGGGAGTGTCTTACAGATGCAACTTTGTGTAAGGGAGCCCGAGGCCAAAAGGACAGCAGCAGTGTTCTCCCTTCTTTGAGAAGTTTTAGAAATTGGGCTAGGACAGAAACAGGAAATCAAAAGAACACATATCTTAAAAATCCCAAAATGGCAGGGCTGAAGAGATGGAGATGGCCAGTGTTAAGAGCACTTGTTGCTTTTGCAGAGGATCCAGGTCCAGTTCCCAGCACATATATGTTGGCTTATAATTATAACTCCGATTTGAAAGAGTCTAATGACTCTTCTGACCTCTGCAAGCTCTTGCACACATATGGGTGTGAGCATCTGCACTCACACACATGCACTCACACACACACACACACAAATGAACACTTAAAAACTTGGGATGATCTATCACTATCTGCAGATGATGTTGCTTGTTAGAAAACACTGGGGCTGTGGAGAAGGCTCAGCGTGTAAAGGGTTTGCTGCACTTGTCTGAGGACCTGTGATTAGGTTCTTAGCACACAGGTCAAAAGCCAATTGTGTATCTGCAGCCCCAGTGCTGGGGAGGCATAGGCTGAAGAATCCCTCAAGCTGAACTGGGCAAATCTAGCTGGATGGGTGGGACCTGGGTTTAGAGAAAGGTTTTATCTCAAAAAATAAGCTGGAGAAAGATTGAGGAAAACACCAAATGTCAGCTTCTGGCTTCCACATGCATTTTCATGTGTGTGTGTGTGTGTGTGTGTGTGTGTGTGTGTGTGTGTGTGTATGGTATTAGTAGGAGAGTCCTGGGCAAAGGGACCACAGACACAGCTAAATCACAAGGAAACAAAACTGCCACTGGATCATTCAAAGCCATGTTGAGTCTCATCAGTATGTAAAGAAATACACATTTAAAGGAGCCATTCTTTTGACAAAGGATGGTACCCACCTGGGATGGACATAAAGTTCTGGAGGGCAGAGCATCTTGTCTGATTTCACGTTTGGAAGTGTGCATATAAAATGATGCAGAAAGAAAGAGGAAAGAGTCTAATTACTGCATTAACAGTTGTCGCTAAACAAACATTTGCAACTTGTCGTTTTTTTTTTTTTTTTTTTTTTTTTTTTTTTTTGCAAGAAAATGGTGCTAATTCTGTGAATACTTGGTACTAGGAATAGACCTCAACACCTCATATGCTGTCTTAGTTAGGATTTCATTGCCGTAAAGGGACAATGACCACACCAACTCTCATAAACAAAAACTTTTAATTGGGGCTGGCTTACAGTTTCAGAGGTTTAGTCCATTATTATCACGGGCGAGAAGCGTGGCAGCCATGCAGGCAGATGTGGTGTTAGAGAAGCAGCTGAGAGTTCTACATCTTGATCCGAAGGCAGCAGGAGGAGACTGTGTGTCTCACTGGGCATAGCTTGAGCTTATAAGACCTTCAAGGCCACCTACACAGTAACAAACCCATTCCAACGAGGCCACACCCACCCAACAAGGCCACACCCAACCCAACGAGGCCACACCCACCCAACGAGGCCACACCCAACCCAACGAGGCCACACCCAACCCAACGAGGCCACACCCACCCAACGAGGCCACACCTCCTAATAGCACCACTCCATATAGGTCAAGCACTCAAACATGAGTAATTACCTATTCAAGCCACTGCACATGATAACTGTGTGCTGTGTTTCACTGAGCTGGATCTCTAGCGCCCAATGCTTTTTTCCCCCCTTTAATAATCCATTTGTGAGAAGAGCTTAGAAAATGTTGAGTTAGTAGTAAAAACAGTGGCTCGAAGACAAGAGGAGACTGGGAGCGAGATATGGGCTTGGGGATTAGAGGCTGGTAGAGCAGAGCGACACAATTGTCCTCAGTGATGCTGGGTCTTAAAACCGTTGAGCTGGAGAACTGCCATTTGCAAGGAGAGTGAGCCCTTTCTCCAGGGGCCTTCTTCTTCGGGAGGGGCCACTTGATGAACCAACCAGAAATCCACAAGAGGGAATTGGTTCAGTCAGCTGCAGTGTGTTGATCCTGTGGGCTCTGTGTCGGCGTAAGAGCGAGGATGCTGTAATGGTGGGAGTATTTAATGGTATGGAAATTTGCTTACTGTTTATTGTGAAATGAAAATCTGTTTTTAAAGCGAGCGAGGAGTGAGTTTGATTACTGTCAGGGATGCACTTTTCAGGGGAAAGATTGGCAGGATTTTAAAAAATTGTGAAAAGCAAAAAAAAAAAAAAATCAGTATTTATTCAATGTGGTCACACTGGGGAGAGGGACAGAGAGGTCCAGTGACTCCAGAAAGTCTACCTTTGAGGTCCTGGAGTGAGGCTGTGGTTTAAGTAGAGGACAGAGTTATGTATCTCTAAGTCAAGGTGTATTCCTACCCTCTACTGTCTCCTTTGTAAATCACTCCAACAAGCTGTAAATATCCTACTTGAGAAGTCTCCCTTCTGACTGGTTCAGGCACTTTTCTATAGTGTATGGGGTTTGTTTGGTTTTTTTTTTGTAGAATAGTTTTAGATGCAAGTCACAACCAGCTTATAGATAATGCAGATTATTATTATTATTTTTTGTGCATAGGATGTTGATTTCGAATGGTTACAAGAGTTAATGAATGCAAAAATAAAAAGTCAATCAGAAGGTGGCTGCCAGACACAGAGGGGTTAAGGGTCAAGTCCATGTATGGGTGGCTCAGAGATAGGAGTGGGGGGGTTTCCCAAGCCTTGACCATGGAAGGAGACCTTCAGCCTCTGGACTCCAAGTGCCAGAGATGCAAAGACAAAACCATTGTTCTGTGAGATGAAAGCTCAAAGCCATTCCACCTGGGTGCCTTTTTTTTAGGCTTCCTCTGGCTTTTGACAGGCTTCGTGCAGCTAACTGTTCACGCCGTTCTGTACTTGGATGGCAGAGAGTGGACTGGCAACGTGAAACGCCACATTTGTTATGTTTTTCCAGACAGTTGAGCAATGGCAGAAGACACAGAGACAGTGAGGGTCAGGGAAAGGCCAAGACTCACAGGTTTCTTGGCTGTGGGCATCTGAGGGGGGAGCTCAGGTTTGGCCACCCACCACAAGGACCTGGAAACCTGCAGATTTGGGTCAGTGTGCTTTAATAACTACATCTTCCAGACATTTTTTTTCTTTCAAGTTTTCAATTTATTTTATTTTTTATTTTGTGTATGTTGGTGTTATGCCTGCCTGCATGTCTGTCGGTGTGAGGGTGTCAGGTCCCCTGAAACTGGGGTGACAGACAGTTATGAGCTGCCACATGGGTTCTGGGAATTAAACCTGGATTCTCTGGAAGGGCCGGCAGTCCTCTTAATTGCTGGACCATCTACCGAACCCTTCACATCTTAGTTTCTGAGTATATGAATGTTTTACTTGCACACACACACATGTATCATTTGCATCCCATACCTACAGAGGCCAGAAGAAGGGATTTGATCCCTTGATCCCCTGAAACCATGGTTATAGACAACTGTGAGCTGCCACGTGGCTTCTGGGAAATGAATTGGTCTTCTTCAAAGCCAGTGCTTTAACAGCAGCCAGTGCTCCTAACCGTTGGTCTGTCTCTCCAACTCCTATCTTCCAGGACTCTTGTCTGGAAGAACAAACACAGCTTTGCAGATGCTGCTGTTGCTTTTCACTTCTTGCTGCAGCCATGGTCAACCCCACCGTGTTCTTCGACATCATGGCGAATGGCGAGCCCTTGGGCCGCGTCTCCTTCGAGCTATTTGCAGACAAAGTTCCAAAGACAGCAGAAAACTTTCATGCTCTGAGCACTGGAGAGAAAGGATTTGGCTATAAGGGTTCCTCCTTTCACAGAACTATTCCAGGATTCATGTGCCAGGGTGGTGACTTTATACACTATAATGGCACTGGCGGCAGGTCCATCTAGGGAGAGAAATTTGAGGATGAGAACTTCATCCTGAAGCACACAGGTCCTGGCATCTTGTCCATGGCAAATGCTGGACCAAACACAAATGGTTCCCAGTTTTTTATCTGCACTGCCAAGGCTGAGTGGCTGTATGGTTGCATGTGGTCTTTGGGAAGGTGAAAGAAACCATGAACATGGTGGAAGCCAGGGAGCGTTTTGGGTCCAGGAATGGCAAGACCAGCAAGAAGATCACCATTTCCAACTGTGGACAACTCTAATTTCTTTTAACTTGCGGGCATTTTACCCATCAAACAATTCCTTCTGTAGCTCAGGAGAGCACTCCCACCCCATCTGCTCGCAATATCCTATAATCTCTGCTCTCACTGAAGTTCTTTGGGTTCCGTGTTTTCCTCATTCCCCTTCAAGTCTAGCTGGATTGCAAAGTTAAGTTTATGATTATGAATAAAAACTAAATATGAACTGTTAAAAAAAGAAGAACAAACACAGGGTATCAGTAATAAGTTTACCTAGGAAACACAGAGAAGATGCCAAGGACAGGGCTGTTGACACGGTGATGCTTGACACCTAGATGCAGAGAGGAGGGGGCTCCACAGGCAACAGGAGGGATTGGCCAGGGATGTGGGGTCTTCATGGAGCCAGTGCAGGCAGGAATATAGATATGGGGGATATAGAGGGCAGGCTTTCATGCAGAGACAGGGTTTGGAGTAGAGAATAAGGATCAGGCATTGTGGGAGATTAGAAACTTGAGTGTGCATATGCCCCCACAAGGTGGACGCTCACTGAGAGGGACCTCAGTCTACTGAGAATTCTGCCAATGGAAGAAATATAGGATGGAACAGACAGATGATCTGAGAGCCAGGGCCACTGGCAGGGACATTCCACGGATGCTGGAGAGATGAGACAGTTGTGAGGTTGTCTCCCATCCAGACCGGTGAGAGTTCTCATAGTGTCCTCTCTTCTGCCAACGAGAAGTCAAAGTCACTTTCCTGAGCAGGGCATGATGTTGGGATGGGGAGCTGAAACACAGCAGGAGAGATTAGAAACCACTGTGTGTGTGACTGTCTGTGGGACAGGAGCTTATGGGCGGAGTCAGGAGCTGAGTGGGTGGAATCAGATCTGTAAGTTAAAAAGTTGGTAGAATTTGTAAGGTGTAAATGTATTTCCCAAGATGGAGGCAGGAAAAAGTGTGAACAAATTGGAGAAACACATGCAGACTGGCCAGCAGAAGGCACCATGTGACCATGCTGCCTTGAAGACTGGACACTGGAAGCAGACCTGGTCCCTGGTCCCCAACATCAGCTGTCAGTGAGAAACTATTCAAGTTTCCTGAAGGCATCTTGTGACCCTGGAAGAATGTGGGTTGAGGAAGGTTAATCTGGCATAATTTATGGGCAGGAGAGGAAAGGGGACCCTGGGAATAAGGAGAACACTCCCTTGTCACAGACATCTAGAAAGAATGGCTAATGACTGGCAAAACAATGAGATTAAACAATCCATTGATTGTGCATTTAAACTTCTAATTTTAAATCTAGCACACTAATTAAGCATAAATTATTTTGCCATTCAAATGTATTCTGGTTGAAGCGTTCTCGCTGTTGGAGGTGACAGGGGAGGAGGGTAGAGGGGAAGTAACCTCAAGTCAACAATCAGCATCAAGTCAGCTCCCCCCCCAAGAGCTCTAGGTTGTGTGGCCTTGTTCGAGGGTCTTACCTCCGCATGTGCATCTGGGGCCAGGTTCCAGTCTCTGAGACTTGCCATTGTTAAAGGTGGACTGGAGCTGCCTTGGCCCTTCCAAGCCTTGCCAAGGACATCTGGGGTCAAGTACAGGAGCCAGATGCTTCCATGCTAGAACAAGCCAGAAGGTAAACCAGATACCACACTGAATGTATAGCCTCTAAACAATGCTATGTGGGACACTAGCCATTGTCCTTGTGGTAAACCAGGAGGTACGTGTCAAATTTAACTGGGTAGAAAGAAGTGTAGACTCTTCAGCCCTCCATGATGGGCCAGACTGCTTGGAGGAGATTCAGGATCAGATGGAAGGGGAGACAGAGAGGCAAGGCATGCTCTCTGCTTGCTTATGCTTAGAGGTACGTCTGAGGACCCATGTCTTCCCAGAGTTACTGTTGCTCTCTGACCTCTGTGGTGGATTCATTTTGCATAGCAGGCACATTACTTCACCTGCTAGACAGAGCTACATTTGCGGTGGGAGTAAGCTCGCCTTCCTGGATGGCTGACCCAGAGATGGGCCCATTTCTGGGGGGAAATGCTGAGTGACTGATCTATTGGCCTGAGTTGAAACTCAGAGTGAGTCTCCTGGCCTCAAGAAGGTGTGTGTGTGGGGGGGGTACAGACAAGTGTGACCTCATCATTCTCTGTGAGTTTTGTGACAAGACTGAAAAGCCAACCAGACAATTTGTAGGATTAAAGGTAAGAAGCAAAGGGGGAATCAGGTGATAAGCCTGCAGTGACAGTGTCACGTCACAGATGATGTCTGGGAATGTGGATTTTATTCTGGAGAACTCCTGGAAGAGATGAGACTGAGCTTAGTCTGGTACAATCGATGATGCCAAGAGGTGGGTGGCGAAAGGGTACTGGTGAATCATCAGGGCACTGGGGATATAGTGCTGAACCAGAGACCGTCCTCCCATCACAGAGCACAGGTCCCAGTGTGTAGGGTGGGACAATGAGATCACAGGTGTAGCAAAGGAAGATGAGGGTAGGCAGTACTAAGGCGGGGGTGGATGCTGTGTTGGATGGCCGTCTTTGGACTAGGTGACATTGGGACATTATAGGAAGAGCAGGAGAAAGCTGTGAAGGTACAGTGGTTTCAGGTGGTAGGGGGACACTCTAGGGATTTATATAGCAGAGACAAAGGCATCTAAGCAAGGGTGATGCTGGGCATGGGTAAGAAATAGTCAGAGCTAGAATGAGGCCCAGTGAATGGGGGCTACATCATGGAGGGGCTTCAAGGTCATTGTAAGGACAGTGGCTCTTCTAGAGGAGATGGAGGCTACGTAGGGTCTGAAGCAGCCGGTAGTCCGACCTCTTTGGTTATTGAGAGAAAGTCAGGGCAGACTGTAGGAAAATGGACCCGGGGGATGGGAGTGAATGAGGGGGCAAGAGGAGGAGCAGAGGGAGCAGCAGGTTTTCATGAACTCAGCTGGCAAAGGCTGAGAGAAGAGCATTGTGGAGTTTGATGTGGACTTTTGAAGAGCCAGTTGCCCATTCAGTGTCCAAGGGAAGGCTTGAGTAGGAAATCAGAAACACACCTGCAAGTTTAGTTATAGGAAACTATGGGGAGAAAGATTTGAAGTGATTGGCATGTAGATGGCATTTGAGACCTCCTACCTGGGGTGCAGTTATCCAAGGAATCCGAATGGTCCAGGGGATGAGGATCAGGTAGCTAGGAAAAGAAGGTGAGGGGCTACCACAGGAGAGAAACAGGGCACCCTCAAGTCTCCTCACCTTTCCTCACCTGTATGGTCTGAGTTTTGACAGTGTGTTTGGCCACAGAGTCACCCATTTCAGTACCCCCACCTTGGGGAAGGAGAGGGAGTGGAGGCTGTGTTGTGAGTGCTGGGCAGAGGGACTGTCCCCTGTGCTGGTGGCATGGGAATCTTTGGAGCATTCTCTAGATGGAAACTCAGCAGCGAGCACCAGCCTAGGAAAGGCAGCTGAATCACAGATGGGTTGTCTGTTAACTAGGGGTTCCCCAGGATAATTTGCCACAGGACAACGATGAACCTCTCAAAGAGGACTTTGTCCTCAGAGGAAAACCCCAAACAAATCCAAAAATCCTTCAAGCCACATTCACACAGTTGAATACCCCCATTAAAAAACCCCATACTTGATTTTAAAATTGTCTTGTGTGTGTGTGTGTGTGTGTGTGTGTGTGTGTCTGTGTGTGTCTGTGCTCATGAGGCCAGAAGCCAGAGGTCAGAAGAGAGTGTCAGACCCTGGGGCTCTGGCACTATAGGCATCGGTGAGCTGGCCAACTCTTGAGTGTTTGGAATTGAGCTCAACTCCTCCATGAGAACAAGGTATACGTTCAGTCTCTGAGCCACCTCTTCAGCTCTGAATTCTTTCATTTTAGGTGATTAGTTTGAGTTTTGACAAGTGTATTTGGTCTTTTTAAGATAAGGATTAACTGTTTAAGATAAGGATCAACTCTAGAGGGGAAAAAAGTACCAGCTCCAGGCCAGTGCTGTTGACTGTTCGTGGGTAGTGGGTTCTGCAGTTGCTTGAGGCAGCTATGCTGAACATCTCAGCATGAACAAATGCCCGAGTCTAGCTTGTGCAGAAGTTAGCAAGGCAGTATTTTATCACCTATAGCTTATATGGAAAATCTTGCCAGCCAGTTTATAGTAAGGCCTTGGATTTCTCAGAGCACGAGGAGAGAGGTTGCATGTCCACACAAGTACACATCCATCTTGCCTCGGGGCTGATCACATTTCAGACCAGACCAGTACAGTTGCTGCCCTGGGTGAATTGTGGACTATTGTTTGTGCCCGGGCTCAACTCCATTTCTGAAAGGCCCCTGGATCCTTCCCTGTAAGGGATTATTGGATGGAAACCCTACCTTGGGGTAAGGGAGAGTTTCTATCCAAACTGCTAACTATCACTGCCTACACCAGGGAAGCTGGGAGGAGCTTCCTTTCAGGGAACCACATCAGCCAATCCCCGCAGAGTACTCACTGTTCGTGAATGGAGGGGCTATTTTGATTCCAGAGATGCCCTTTACTGGTCACTTAGAACTGGCAGAGGCTGGCTTTGTTCTCTCTCCCTCTCTCTCTCTCTCTCTCTCTCTCTCTCTCTCTCTCTCTCTCAGCAATGGCTGGAGGCACTGCACCAATTGTCCAGCAGTGGGCAGCAGTTCCTTTGCCACTGCCAATGGCTGCCTGGCCTGGTCTCACAACCAGGACTGCAAGAGAGTAATAAGACTTAGGGAGGTGAGGCCCAAAAAGTAGTGACCAAAGAGATCTGTATACCTACTGTGTGAAGGAGAAGTGGGCTTGGCTATAGAGATGGAACCCGGGGTTTAAGTGTAACTGACAGCCACTGTAGCCTTTGAAGTGGATCTGGGTGCACACAGTCATGTGCGAGTTGGTTTTTCTGTCCCTCAGTTGTCTTGTCTATAAAGTGGGAGATCATGGCATGTCTGTGGGTATCAGCACCTGGACAGTCTGACTTGGGTTTCATTGGCTAGATTCTGTGACCTTGTGGGTAACAGAGTTGGGACAGAGTGTCTGTTCATGGATCACTTAGCCAAAGCTCTGTGTTCCCATGATTACTTCTCTGTGTCGAGGAGAGGAGCGGAGGCTCCTCCCCCGCTGTGGAACACGGTTAACAACAGAATGTATGGCCTCACAGGTCAATCACCAAAGCCAAGGCTGGATGTAGAGGAAGGCTAGGTGCGGTAATCTGTCCCTGTCTCAGTTTCTCTTGTATGTCACTAGTGTCTTAGGCTAACTTATGTGCAGGGTCCAGTGTAAGTGTGAGATTCTCCTAATGTTTCCCTCACTGCCCAGAGTGCAGCCAGTCTGGCTGGACACACCGAGCCTTTGCCTCCTGTGTCCAGTTTGGTTAGAGACATTCTTCTTGGTGTTCATTTGCTGCACTCAGGTCCAGGGATCAAACCGAGACAGCTTCCGGGTGTATAGGTGGTGGCCAGGGGCCTGTCGGGGTTTGGGAGGACTGAGGATGGAGGAGGGCAGAGGGAGGAGATACACTTGTCCAAGGCTGGGGTAGCACTGGGATGGAAATGTGAACATGAATGAGTGCACGTGAACTGGGGTAACCTGAACAAGAGCCTGTGTCAACGCCAGTGCTTCTGTGATGTTGTACTGTGTTCTCTTAAACATTTAATTTTAGTTCTCTGTCTGTATGTCTGTCTGTTCATCTGTCTGTCCGTCTCTTTCTCTGTCTATGTCTGTCCGTTCATCTGTCTGTCCGTCTCTTTCTCTGTCTGTTTATGTCTGTCTGTTCATCTGTCTGTCTCTTTGTCTGTTTATGTCTATCTGTCTGTCTCTCTGTGTCTGTCTCTCTGTTTCTCTGTCTCTCTCTGTCTCTCTGTCTCTCTCTCTCTCTCTCTCTCTCTCTCTCTCTCTCTCTCTGGTGCATGCTCACATGTGTGTGGGTAACTCTGGAGGCCAGAAAAGGGCCTCGACTACCCTGGAGCTGGAACTGTAGGCTCTTTCTAGCCATCTGACATGGGTACTGAGAACTGAACTCATGTCCTTTGCAAGAACTGCAAGTGTTCTTAGCCTCAGAACCAAGTCTCTACCCCTGTATGCTTTTGTAAGGCACTGCCTCAGGGAGAGCTGGGTAAAGACACATAGAATCCTTCTCTGTGCTTGTGCTATCACAGTTCGGTGTAAAGGAAGGTGATCTCAGACTAGAAAGTGGTGTGTGTGTGTGTGTGTGTGTGTGTGTGTGTGTGTATTCATGTGCATGTATGTGTTTGTATGTGTGCAGCTTACATGTGTGTGAGGACATGCATATGTGCATACAAGTTTGTATGTGTGCAGGTGCACATGCGTATGAGGGTATGCATATGAAAGCCAGAGGACAACTTCCAGTGTTGTTTCTCAGGCACTGTCCATCTTGGTTTAGAACTCACAAGTTGTTTTAAGCTGGCCAATGAACCTCAGAGATCCACTTAGCTCTGTTTCCAGTTGGGATCAGTGAGGAAGCAAATGCTCCCCTCCCACCCCCTCAGTGGGGTAGGTCTCATGTCTGCAAACAGAGGTATGTGTCCCATATGACATCTCACCATATCAGAGCTGGTGTCTGTGGCATTTCATCATAGCCATGTGGCTTTGTAGGAATCCAGAGCCTCAGGCAGCCAATGCACCGGTTGATGTCTTCTAGGTGCTGCCCCAGGTACTGTCCCAGGTGCTGTCCCATGTGCTGTTCCAGGTGTTGTCCCATGTGCTGTTCCAGGTGCTGTCCCATGTGCTGTTCCAGGTGCTGTCCCATGTGTTATTCCAGGTACTGTCCCAGGTGCTGCCCCAGGTGCTTGTTCCAGGTGCAGTCCCAGGTGCCAGGGGCCTGTGTAGGTTCTCTGTGGCTTCAGGTGACACAGATGATGCACAGCTCTGTCCTCCTCAGATCAGTGGTCTACTGTGGACTTTTCCCATGTTGCAGACATCTAATCTATACAGTAAACTTCCTTTCCACACTTACTAGCTGGGTCCTCTCTGCAATCTGAGGGGCTCCTCTCAGAGACAGGGTCTAGTGAGTAAGCTGGAAGACATATTATTGCACCAGAGCTGTCCTGAGACCTGCAGAGAGGTGGCGATGTGAGTATCCTGCCCAAGCTTCTAGAGTTCCATGGCAGTTGGCCCTTTGGTACGGGGGAAGGTTCAGGGAGATTCAGGAGGGCTTACTTGCCTAAAAACACATAAGCTACTTTGAGAGAATCCAGCATGTGTTTCTAACCTCCAAGTAGCTCTTAGTGACCCCATAAGTCACATGTCCCCTGTCTTCTGGTTCCTGTTAAAATCCCCATCTCCCAGCTGTTCTCTACACTAGGGACAACCAAGAATGAGGGAGGCTTTGAACCATCCTGCTCAAGGGATTTCAGTTTACCTCCAGGATCAATGGGGAACCTTTAGGGTGTGTGTAGGGTCCTAAAGTAATTGTTCAAGATAACTAAATGTCCTTTAGTGACTGTCCTGCTTACATCTAGAGAGGAAGATTTGCATCATGGTGAGCCCTGGCATCATGGATCTGATCTGGGGATGATGATGAACGGAGCTCGTATATGTTAGCTTTAGAGACCCATGAAGAAGAGGTGAGATGGGTGACCCCTTGAGGTAAACTTGTATAGGAAGAACAGCCCTCAAGCTTCCTCCAAGCTCCTAGAGGTGTGAGCAGTGGTTTCATATTCACAGGGACACAGGCTATGAGCTGAGGGACTGGCTGTGTCTGCTTGGCATAGAGACACTGCTAAGTGCCCTTGGCCATTAGGAGTGTCATGAGAAAGGAGACTGGCTGCCACTCTCTGCAGGCACAATGGACACTTGAGTCTTTTCCCCACCCTGATGCCTGTCTTCCATTTGTCAGTCAGTGGGGGGGAGGCTGGGTCCATCCTCTTCACAGAGCTTACAGTTGGGCTAGCCTTTCTAGCATCAAGCTCACTGCCAAGTCGAGGAAGCCAGGCCCCTGAACAGCAGCAGAGACAGTAGACACTGGCTCTTATCCTACAACTGGTTGACCTCGGAATGACCCATTCTTTCTCACTTTTCTGGGCCTTGAAGAAAAGGCAGGGCTGTTTTCCCTGTGGCGACAGTTGTCCCAGCCCAAGTATTGATCCTGTGGAGGATGGCACAGGCTAGTAGTCTCCATAGGAACAAACAACCTGAACCCTGGCAGCCCTGAAGTTTCTCTCTGTCCGTATTCACGCCACCTCGCCACAGGGGCCAACACGGAATCGCGATGATTCGGTTTTGATTTGGTTTTTATCAGCTCATTACCAACAACGCTATTTAATCCTGGTTGCGCAATAATCCTTCCCCCTGTGTATGAACGAGTATGTATTATGCGTGATTCAAAGCCCCTTGATGCTATGAGTAAAAAGACTCTGCATAGGGCAGAGATAATTTGCAAGACCAACTTGGGGTAGAGTATTCTCAAATGGACTCCAGTGGGTCCCATAGCTTTCACAGGGCCAGGCGGGCAGCGCTGGTGAAGGGCTACGTGACAAAAGGCCTTGGCTGGGTGCATTATAATTTGCTCCAGCCAGTTCCAAAGTACTCGCATTTCCAACGATGAGAGGGAAATACCGTTGGCACAGGACGTGGGCATTGTGCTTAGGATAAATACCCACACAAAGGCGAGGTGAGGCGATTTCGGATGTCTTGTTGGGGAGAATGTAATTAAAAGTACTTTTGAGAAGGTTTTGAAGTCTGGGACTAACCGTTTTATAGAAAGGTAGTGTTCCTATCAGCTGCTCTGCCAGTCACAGAACACTAGCAAATTGGGAAAGTTGTGGAGGGAGAATCCATTAATTTCCACTCAGAAGGCTGGTCTTGGTTGTGGGTCAGTGCCAGTCTTACTGGTGGTGGGGGCAGTGGATCTTGAGGGATGCTGGCCATCCTCACAGCCACCAGTGGACATGGTGGAGAGGCCTCAGAGAACCCTAGGATCACTCCAGGCCTAGCCTTGCTTGACTACCCTAAGGTGAGACGCCTCACTCCTCAGAGCCCTTGTGACTCTTGCAGCCTGGCCAGTAGCTCACTGGTACAGAGCCATGTAAGTGGCATCTGGGGCACCGCCCCTAACTGAAAGTGTTGGAAGTGGTTCAGTGCTGTGTAGGTGACCTGTGAATGTGGGTGTCTGACTGGAGTTGGAGGCTTGCCTTTTCCTCTCAGGGGAGCGGCATCAGAGGAAGCTCCATTTCCTGTTTTCCCCATTGGTCCCCTTTCGGGGTCTCCTGGCTAGGGGGAACCTATGTTTATACCATGCTCTTTAAGCTGCTGTCAGCACTCGTGCATCTGTCCCGCATCCCCAGATGCAGATTTGACTCTGTCCTTACCCAGTGTGTCCCCTCTCTTAGGATCCTGGAGTCTGAGAGCCACTATGGTGGAGAGGGGTAGCCATAGGCAAACAGGCAGTGGGCTCCAGGACAAAGTAGGATAGAGCAAAAGGGACAAGCCAGGGCAGCTAGACTGTGGATTTCATAGCTGGGTAGAGGACTATGTGAAGCTGTATCAACCTCTGGTTTTTGTGATGACTTTGTGGTTGGCCATGGGTGTCACAGACACATGGGTGTCTGACCTGGCACTAAGCCAGGCCTGGAGAGCAGCAGCTAGAAGTGAAGTCAGATGGCTGGTCTAGGGTGACTGAGTTGGTAGCCTTCTTTCACTCTTGTTCATTGCCCTCTAGTGTTTTTATTCTACAAATACTCCTGTTCCTTTAATTCCTTGGTCAGCAAGTATGTGTTCATTAGACACACTGTCACAATTGATCTATAAACTTAGCATTTCTGTGATTTGATAGGTTATCCTCTTCAAACAACTCTAAAAAGTTGTGGAGGCATTTCCCTGGGATATGCTGAGAGAAGACACTGGTACAAATAATTCAAATAGACTATAGGGCCAAGATACCGCACACACTTCCTTCCAGCAGCCACAAAACTGATCGTACAGAAGAACCAGTTCTCTCCTCTCATGAGCTTCACACAAGGCATCATGGTGGCCCTGTCTCCATTTCTCCTCAGTAATACTTAAGAATCATAAACCATGCATATTTAATTCTAATCACAAATATATAATATATTATATACTAAATAGAAAAGACCTATCAAAATTCAAAAAATAACAAAGAAAGCAGGCATTTCTATAAGTCTACAGAAGACTTTGCACATGTAAATCCCGAAATTCATTATAGTAAACATTTTTTATACAACTGTTTTTAGTTTCATCTTGGTAACTGTTAAGTGATAGAACTTCAGAGGAAAACTACAGTCTTCACAAATAAATTGAAAAAAAAAATCAATGAGTTTTCTTTGTTCTGAGAAAATTAGAGAGACTTAATTAGATCACAAAAAAGAGTAGAAGGAAAGAAATGAAAAATACCAGAAATCAATAAAAATTTAAGAAATGATAGATACAGCCATCAAGTCAAAAAATTGACACTCTGAAATTTTTGTCTTTATAGTTAAGAAAGATAAAAGACCCTAAGAAGCTGGTAAAGGAAACAGAGAAGGCAGATGCAGCCAACGCCCAGAATGAAACACAGTGTGACCTCACAAACATTAATTAACTCCAGTGCTGTTTGAATCTTACACAGGTTAAACGTGAGCAGAGGGAGTTGTGGCATCTTTATGCTGAAAACATAAAAGTTAGAAGAAATAGATAAATTTCTCAGAAATATGACTTCCCAAAATTGACACTAGAGGAGATAGAAAATCTGAAGTCTTATCCCACACTGAGAAATAAACTCGGGAAACTAGAATCCTCTCTCCAAAGAAAACTTCTTACCGGTGAATGCTTCATCCCTGTTGAAGACACCACAATGCTAATTTTGTAGAGCTTCTTCAATGCAAAGAAGAAAGAATATTTTGTTACTGATTTGTATGGAATCTTGGTGTGAAAGCCTAGTAAGAATTTTGTATGTGCAGACCAGGCAGCAGATCGCAGACATAAACTTGGACTTGAGAACAGAAAGTTTGATCAATAATCAATAGTCAATTAGTTGTTATTCAATTATCAGAACAACTTTATTTAGCACAGTATCAGATGTCGAAGATCATATGGAGAAACTGGGGTACCCATATATTGCTGTTGAAAATACATTTTTTGGCAGTGCAGAAATTTCTTATATCATGTTTGGGTATTTGTCTCAAAATTTCATGAGAGGACAAATTCAACCCAAATCCCATTGACAAATGGTTGTAGCCACTTTTTTTGAAATGGCAAAAAACCTTGAACACATTCGTATATCTTTGTGAGAGGAATTGACAAATGAGCTGTGGGACACCGGTAGTGTGAAATGCAAAACCACTGGGTCACTGCAACCCAGATAATCTAGGGTTCCTTAGCGTAATCACACTGTGTAAAGAAAGAAACCTGCAAAGATTCTGTCCAAGTGTATTTGCCCACTTATGCAGCATTCTATATATGACAGCATCACACAGGGGACAGTTGTGGTTACCGGGGCTCAAGAGGAGTCGTAGGAGGGAAGAAGACTTGGTTATAACAGGACAGTGTGAGAAGGGATCTTCTGGGGTTAGAGTCACTGTGTGTTTTGACAATGGGCATAAATACACAGCATACACAGATGGCTAAAATTACATAAAACTCGATGATGTGGCCAGCCTAGCTGGGTAGCTTGTTCTTTGTGTGTGTGTGTGTGTGTGTATGTGTGCGTGTGTATGTGTATGTATTTATGTGTGCATATGTGTGTGTATGTGTGTGTATTTATGTGTGTATATGTGTGTGTATGTGTTTGTGTTTATGTGAGTGTATGTGTGTATGTGTGTGTATTTATGTGTGTGTGTGTGTACATGCATTCGTGTATGATGTGTGTGGAGATCCTTGTCCTCAACTTTTAGTGCTAGAAAAATATAGGTAAAATAATAGTGAGAAAGTCTGAATGAAATCATTCTGGTTTAATGACGTAATAGTTATGCACAGTGTTACAGCTGGAAGATAGTTAAGGTGTACAGGGATCTTTTGTTATTTCTTATAAAGATGTGAATAAATAACTACCTCAATGGAAAATTCAATTAAAATCATTTAGTTAAATCCCCATGACAACAAAATGAAAGAGAAAGGTGATTATCTCAACAGATGGAGAAAAGTACTTTATGCATGTTTATAGCCACACATAAAAAAAGTCTTAGCATGCCTAGTCTCATACATAATCAGGTCTTACCACTTATTTCATATGTTTCTGTGTGTGCATGTGTATGCACAATCATGTATGTGGACACATGTGCATACATGTGTGTGTGTGTGTGTGTGTAAGCCTGAGATTGTAGTCTTCCTCTTCCATATTGTTCATTGAGGCAGGGTTGCTCAGTTGAACCCAGAGGCTGATGATCTGGCCAGCCTACTGTGCCTCTCTCTCTCTCCCTCTCTCCCTCTCTCCCTCCCTTCCTCCCTCCCCCCTCTCTCCCTCCCTCCCTCCCTCCCTCCCTCCCTCCCTCCCTCCCCCCCTCTCTCTCCCTCCCTCTTTCCCTCTCTCTCTCTCTCTCTCCCCCCCCCCCCCGTGATGTGTGGGGTAAGGTGGATGTGTAGGTGGGGAGGGTCTTTGCCTTCCACTGTTGAGTGCTCTCTGCTATGCCAGGTTGGCATTTACATGGGCTTTGGAGATCCAAACTATGGTCCTCATGCTTGGATGGCAAACACTCTCCCTGCTGAGGCATCCCTGTCATTTCCAGATGGGTTAATGTGATAAAGTAAGTTCATAAAACTTACATGGACTTTTGTGTTGACTAGCCACGTGCTGAATGTTCTTTCAGCGGAAGTTTGAGATTAATATTGTCTGTTGTGACTTCTATTCAACATCATAAAGAAAGGGCTGGTTCAGTGCAATGAAGCGAGGAAAAAAATAATAAAAATAATAATGGTTGCAAATAGATCAAACTTATCTAAAGGGGCTATGGTTATGAACATAGAGAATTACAGGTGATACTTAAAATTTGATTGGAAGTTAACATTTCTGGATATAAAATTAATATAGCCTCTTAGCTTTTGTTCTATATATCAGCAATGAATTGGTTTCTTAAAGTCTTAAAAATAAAATTCGTAATGTAAAGACATACACTTAAAAGTAAATATCAAGAAGGGCGTGCAAGATCTGCAGAGACACTCACTGGTGAATTTACTGCAATGCAGTTCATAATACTGAGATATAAAATCAGCATAACTGTCCACCACCAGATGGGGAGGGGTAAAGAGAATATGGTATTCTCTTTGTGTATATACAATGGAATTTTATTGAGGTGTAAAAGACAAAGTTATGCCATTTGCAGGAACATAGATGAGATCAGAGATACTCCTGTTAAAGCAAACTGGACTCCGAAAGACACTCATTTTCTTTCATAGTCACAATCTGGGACTATTTTGGGGGATAAGGGAACCCAGCAGGAGGGGCACAGGAGCTAGGAAAGTGGGTCCGAATGAGCAAAGCTCACTGATACACTTAGAGCGAACACCACAGTGGAACACCGTATTGCCTTGTGCACTGAAAGATAATTAAAATGCGTGAGATCCCTATGCGTGAATAACAAAGCATCATGAGAAAATTTAAAAGTCTAAGCTTCATGCTGGGAAACATAACGCTCATGGGCTGGAAAATTCAGTAATGCAAAGATGTCAGTTCTCAAATGAATATGAAGAGTCGTTATAATGTACATTAAGTATCTGGTGTTTTGGTAGAAATAGACAAATCAACTCTAAATTTGTTTAGAAATGCAAATGGCCGAACCTAGATGATGCTTTTCGAGAGAAACTGAAGGGTAGGACAACTTTCTGGACATAAAGAATCTGTAAGCTTGGCATTGGCGGAATGAATGAGACTCAGTTGATTGGAGTGGGGTGTCCCTAAGGCACTTGCTGTGACCATGAATACTTATTTTAGTTTTTCATTGTTAGTTTTGAATGTTTGTATTGACAACACAGAGAGCCCTGCAGAGTAACAGGTAAAGGAGCCTTTTTTAATGAATGGTCCTGGACCATTGGGTCACTTGTATATTCATACAGATTAAACACAAATATAAAACAAGCCATTAACAAAAGTCAATTTTAGGTGAACTGGTAGACACGGATCTGCTACGTAAAATAGCTAGACTTCCAAGAAATATTAGAAAGAAGAGTCCCACATCCTTGAAGCAGCTGAAGAGTTCATTCACAGTGAACCTTATATTCCCATGGAAAAACTGATGAGCAAAGTGGTATTAACGTTAAGAACTTACGTTCATCCAAAAACCATTATGACAGCTGTATTTGTGGCTCATATACTCATAAAGGTTTCCCCTGGACAACTATAAACTCCAAGAAACCTAAAGTTGGTAATGAAGAGATGACCCAGTGGGCATGGGGCCAACCAGCTTTCCCAGGCACGTAATACAGACAGAAGCAGGTACATCTCACAGCCTAGGGAGTCACCTGGGGAAAGAAATTCAAACACCCGTGTGGAGTGAATTATAATCCTAGCTAGCCTGTATAAAAGACACACAATCCAGGTATTTTATTTACAAGCCATAAGCCTAGATTGGGCAGGTTTAGAGCTATACCGACTTATTCCCAGCTATTAATTCCCTTGTTACTTGCTGTTTCTTCTTGCCACCTCATGGCAGCCTCCTCCCCTCTGTCTTCTTCCTCTCTCTCGCCAACCTCCTCACTCCAGTCTCAGGTCTCACCTTTCTCGTTCTACTGTCCAATCACAGACGGTAGCCTTTTATTGACCAGTTAATTGCTCCTCTTGGAACAAGGTTCACATAGCGTCACTTGGTGTATGTGAGGATCTGCTTGTCAGGGGCAACCATGTCTTGAGAAACCAGAATTTAGCATTAGAATACAGGCAGTATAGACCAACTCATACATCCCTGTGATACTGGCTCCTACTCCAGGGCGAGGACAATGACAACAGTTCATCACTCTAAGTGTGGAAGCGATGCGGTAACCTATCATGGGAGTTTTTCTTTCAAAAGAACAATGATATTTCAGGCAGAGAAAGGAATAGTGTTAATTGGACCACTAAAGATCTATCATCTACGTATCTATTATCAATCATCTATCTGTCAATCATCAATCAATAAATCTATTTATCCAATCTATCATCTTCTAATCTTTATCTACCTATACATTTATATTTATCATCTATCAACTGTCCATTCTATCATCTATGTATCTGTATATATAGCTTCTTTTATCTATCTATCATCTATCTATCTATCTATCTATCTATCTATCTATCTATCATCTATCCATCCATCCATCCATCCATCCATCCATCCATCCATCGATTCTCCATTTATCTACCCTACCGTATAACTGCCATCTTTAGCGTCTTTGCTTGGAAATACTGAATTTACTTGAACTAGACATTTGATTCCACAGCCTAAGAACTGCCAGCATATCTTCATGTCTCTGCTTGTGGTAGAGGCTGGGCACACAGGCAGCCAGTTTCTCCCCTTCTCTTATACTTGGGTGTAGCTGTGTCTGTACTGAAAATGAGCTATAGGCATGTACACACCACTGTGGGATGCTCTCAGAAAGCCTTCCTCACCCTGCTCATCCACAGGCAGCATGTGATGTTTAGGATGAACTTGGAAGGTGCTGGGTGCAGAACCCAGAGTACGTCTACAACTTAAATGGCATAGAAGTATTTCCTCTATGGAATGTTGGGAGTTTATTGGTAACAGTGGAAGTTCCTTTAATCTGTATTCTGCTTATCCAGTGCTGAAGGTACACTGGCGTGAGATCTGGAGACATGGTCAGAATCTTACTCTTTTGGTCCTCTTCATCCAGCAGAGCTTGGGGAGCAGAGAGCAGATGCCTAGACTTTGTGTCCAGAGGATGCAAAGACTGAGAATACACAAGGCTGCTTATGTAACAGAGTAGCTAGGTGGGACATAACTATCAAGCTGGTAGGTTCTGAGCCAGGAGCAGGCAGCATCTTGGGTGTGACAGAGGCAGCCCACCTTTCCCAGCAGCCTCTTGGAACATAGGCAGAGCCTGGCACAGATGGCCATGTGGGTAGCTAACAAAGTCCAAAGGCAAACGTTATCTTTGTTGTCTGGGATAAAGGCAGCTTTGGACTAGAGTGGGCTCTGGCTCAGACATTAAGGTTTGGGCTTGTATAAGCCAGGATGCTCAGAGAACCATGTGTGCAGTGGGAGCTGGGGCTCAACCCTCCAGCTGTTTGTATCATTCCCGAGTATTGTGTCTTGGCCTTTCAGGGTTAGTCTATCTTCTGGGTGTACAGTACCACTCCTCCAGAACAGCTCAGTGTCTGTCATGGCTGAGGACCCTGTGTATCTTTTGTCCTCAGAGTGACAGAAACTCAGTGATTGAAGGAACAGTCTGGAGTCTTCCCAGGTCTTTCATGGGTGAGGAGAAAAACAAGACCCCAGATCATCCAAAGCTCCACCACCCCTGCCTACTACGGTCCAGTCAGACTTGGGATCTCAAGACTTGTGTTGCCCACATGCTTTTCTGGGTCCCGTGCTTCGTGGAGATGCTCTAACAATGTGGCATCAATTCAAAGTGCTCTCCTGGGGATCAGCTGTGGGTCTCTTCTACAGAGCTTATGAATGAGGGCCAGCTGGGGCGGGGTGGGGGTGGGGGTTCCTTAGTCAGCCTTTCCTGGTACAGCTGGGGTGTCTTTTGGCAGGAAGAGGATGTTTGCATAGAATGTAGTGAGTAAACAAACAACAGGAACTGAACACCTGCCTGAATGTTGTTCTGCATTTGCTTGGCTGGTTTGCTGCTTTGGTCCCTGATGACGCTTCCGGATGTGGCCTGAAGCCCAAGGTTGTACAAGGCCCAAGGCCAGAAGCACCTGCCACCAGCCTTCTGAGGAAGTAGCGGCCTTGGGGCTGAATATGGGCACGTGTGTGTGAACATACTGTATATATTCATACATTTGATTCAAGGTTCATCTCTGTGCACAGGTCTGTAGTGGGTGCTATGTGCATGTGTACTCACATTTTGTGTACATGTGTGGACCTGGGTATGTGTGTGTATTTGGCCTAGTTTGAATGTGTAAGTTTATGAGTGTGACCTGCACACAAGCATGCAAAAGTGTTTGTTCTCCTGTAGGCATGTACTTGTCTGTGTGGGTGTGTTTGTCTCTGTGTGTGTGTGTGTGTGTGTGTGTGTGTATGTGTGTATATGTGTGGGTGTGTTCCTATGTGGGTAGCTGCACTGGCTTAAGCTGGACTCAGCTCTTCCCTGTTTAGCCCAAAGTAGAACACTGACTCCTCTTACAGCATGCTGTCTGGTCTAACTGTCAGGTTGGGGCTTGAGGAGAGGATAGAGGCCAGGGTATTTAAGAGTGTTGTATAGTAGTGTCCTGGGCCCCATCCCCAAAGGGGATATGAAATATTTGAGATGGAGAGATGGGGGTATCTGCAGAGGGTCCCCAAGTTCTATAAGGCCACAGAGGGACAGCTCTGCAGGTCCTGGAAGGGTGTTCCCACCCCAGGACTCCTGCTGGGCAGAGCTTGCATTTGCTGCCTGGAAACTCCTAAATGATTGGTGTGTTACCCTGTGCTGGGCTGTCGCTGACTTTCCACCAGGCCTGCTGCATTTCCCCATCTACAGCCTGGGACACCAAGGCACATGCATACTGCAGGGGTGTAGAGCCACCATTCATATGCAGTGGTCCTGGCTTTGATCTCCAGCGCCCAAACAAAAAGCGACATTGAAAGAAAAAGAAAGAAATTCCCACCTTTATAGAGCTGACAGAGCAGGCTGGGATACCAAGTTTGAGTCAGCCAGAGTCCTTGCTCTATACACGTAAAATTGGCTGTCTAGTTATGTTTAAATGGATGAGTTCCTCATCCTTTGGCCAACAACAGGAAGTGCAGTTTCTCAGCTTGTTGGAGTTTTTTGCCAAGTGGAGGAACTGAGTTTAGTGTCTCAGGCAACGAGACAAGTCATCCAACAACAACACCAGGGTGTGGTGGAGGACCCTGGGTTCCCTTTGACTAACAAGTGAGCTGCATCCCTGAATCCCACTGGTTTCCTAGGTGACTGCAGAGACATGGATTCAGGAGGGCCGACTCACGCCCTTCATAGGGCTCTGACACCAGATGGTTCCAGGGTGAGGCTGGTGGCAGTAAGCCTGACCTCTCAGCCCAGCCTCCAGGTACCTGGAGCTTGTCTGAACCCTCATCCACACAGCATTTTATTAATGTTCTTGATCACTGGGCTACCCAGCAACGTCTTGAGCATTACCTAGAGGCTGACAGCCCATGGGAAGATGCAGGAGACAGCGAGGTTGCAACTGAGCCTCCATGGAAACAGAATGGCTAAGGGACCGATGTCAGCTGACAGATACTCCCGAGAAGGGCTGTTCCAGGTGCTCTGAGCTGCACGCTTTGTTCCAGAGTCACCGGGGTTTTCCAGATCTTAGTGAGGCAGCTGGCAGCTGTTTTTACTTCTGCTTTAACTAACATCGTCCCTGTTTCCCCCATAGCAAATGCTTAGGGTTTCACGTGTACTTCGATCCTCTTATCTCAGTGGCTTAGGTCCTACAGTGATGAAAAATAGCCCTAGCCTTGGCACAGTTACCCTGTGATCACCCATCTCAGTGCCTGCCTCAGTCACGGATGCTGAGAGAAAGGCTTAAGAGCAGGTTCTGCTGCGTTAGGTTTCTTAAGCTTACGCTTTCTGAGCAGGGGTGTTTGCCAAAGGTCTGCTGGTCTCTGGGGGCATTTTGTGAGGAATGCTGGGATTCTAGGCAGTGGTTTGGGAACTGAGATCTACGTCTTCACAAGTGCAGGCAGGCTGGATGAAGAGCCACCCGAGAGCTCTAATTCCACTCCAATCAGGTGCAATTCCATAGCATACTCCCTTAATGAGGGTTAATGACATTAATTCCTGCCCCCTTCACTTAGGAGCATGTTCAAGAGGAGCTAATTGCTATGTAATGGCCCAGGGATAACTGAGACCCTGGCAGAACTGCAGAGGAGTGTCTCCTTTGCTCGCCCCGCCCTTCCACCCCTACTACCACTTGCTTCCTTTCCTTACAAGATGCTCCTGTGCCTCCTGGGTTCACTGTCATGGAGACCCCAGGCTGGGTCTTGATTGTGATTGCAGGCAGGTCTATTGAGTTTGACCACTGCAACTTTTCCGTGGAATACGGTAGGGCAGATTTCCCACTAGGCCTAAGGGACAGGACTCTCCTCTGTGCCCCTAACCCCTGCAAAAGGGCACAATGCAGAATCCAAAGAAAGCGTAGGTGACTGGGCCCAGAAGTTTCTCTTTTAGAATTTTTCTGGGACAACTGCACTTTCCGGTGTACACAGACCATGCCCAAGGCTTGAGGGACAGCGAGGGTCTCTGCGTCTGCTCACACGTGTGTCCTCCACATACAGACACAGGCTGGGACATGTGTGTCTGCCTGAAGAACACTGAGCTCTTAAGTCTTCCTGTGTGCCGTGGGCCATGACGCTGGGTCTTGGAGAACTTGGATGTCTGGCCTAGCCTGTTAGTGGGAGACATGTTGACTCTGTGTTGTACCCTAAACTGATGGGGGTATCCTTAGCATTGAAATGAAATCACCCCATCTCGGTAATCTCTGTAACTAAGCCCCTCAACAGTATTTAAAAGTGCTATCTTCTACCTAACAGCCGGTTATGTCTTTGCAAAATTTAAATTTCTGTTTTGATCCTCAAATATTTTTATTTATCTCTTATAGTTTCTCATTTGGCATTTTTTTGTATTTGCACTTACCTTACTTTTATTTTTTCAAAAGACTTTTTTTTTTTACTTATGTGTATGCATGTGTGTTCCTGCAGAGGTATATACCTGTGAGTGTGGGTGTCTTCCGAGGCTGGAGTGGGCAGTATATTACCTGGAGTTGGGGTTAGGAATATTTGTGAGCTTTGGAGGTGCTGGAAACCTAACCCAGGACTTGTGCAAGCACATACACACTATCAACCATCTCTGCAGTCCCTACTCCATTTTTTATGTTGTTGTTTTTGCAAAGTCTTTGGCCTGCAGAGGTCAGGTAGCTTCTAGGAGCCAGTCATATCAAAGGTCCAATTATCAGCCGGAGCACCACACTTCCTGAGCCTCACCTAAATGCTAGGAGACCAGCAGACTCCATATTGAATATTTCGCTTAGCTCTAGTGACCATATTACAGAGTCAGTTCAAGGACAACAGCTTTATTTCATTATGTGATATTCATGACTACAGCAAATAATTAATTTATTAAAATATGTGCAACAAAATATACAATACATATGGGTTAATAAACAGCTAGTGTGCCAACAATACAATTACAGTACTGTCACCATGGGAGAGATCTCCCCATATGATGTAATCCTGGTGTTAACTAACACCAAGTGTGAGAACTGGGGAGAGTGCGGGGTACGTGGACCTCAAACTTGACATATGCAGGCTTTGCATGAGTTAAGGAACAGTGGCATGCAGTAGATATGGCTGTAAAGGACATCACACTTGGTGTGCAGCCTCCTAAGGGACAACAGAACACAGTGGTTAGGGTGCAGTGCCTTGGAGTGGCTGCTTGCGTCTTAGCCTCTCTGTGGGTTTGCCCAGGTGGGCAGGGGTGAGCCTCTCCCTGACAAGCTGGGGCCGACACCATCTCAAAGATGCTCCGGGTGGCTGCTGAGGAAGACATTACTTCTTCTTTTTGCCCCTTTTGCCTGTCTTTTCTTTGTTCTTCTCCTTTTCTTTGTTGCCACCAACTGTTAGTGACAGGACTCGCTTTTTCCCCAGAGGGGTTTTGGCATACCAGTTCTGCAATGAAAAGATGTTTAGGAAATGACATGAGCATGCTGAGATAACCCTATGGTGAAGATGTGTCTGCTAGGAAGGGGACGGTAAGTGGCTGTTAGACACTGGGCATCTGATCAGTATGTTTGTCTCCATTGCTTTTCTAGCTTGGATTTCTGTGGCCTGAAATGTGTCCTTTGGGAGTTAGTAGTTTTAGAGAACCACATACCAACTCATATGTGCAGTCCTGCCTAGTGAAGACAGCCTGAGGGTGTGGCCTGCCTGGTCATGTGTATGGCTTCTGGCCCACACGTGGCCAGCCATTAGTAGCTCAATTGGTTGATACTTGTACCCACAGGAGGCCTCAACATCCTCTCAGGGAGGTGATGTAGAAAACATGGTCCTAATTAATACTTTATTCAAAACCTGAGAAATCTTTCAGTTTATAATCTTACAGATAATCTCAGCAAATTATTATACTAGATGCTACTTATCAGTTTTCTTACAAATCGGTTAAGAAAGTTTTGTTCCTTTTCCTCTGCCCTCCTCTCTCTCTCTCTCTCTCTCTCTCTCTCTCTCTCTCTCTCTCTCTCTCTCTCTCTCTCTCTCCTGTATGTGTGTGTGCCAACATGTGTGAAGGTACGTGGGGAGGCCAGAAGAGGGCATGAGATCCCCTGAGTTGGAATACTGGCAGCTGTACATCACTTGATGTAGATGCTGAGAGCCACACTAGGCATAGCATAGTTTAACTTGCTGTTACCAAGTTATTTTCTGTGAGTGGGAGACTAGTTGAGTCATTTGTGTCCAAATGACTTTGTTTCCTGTCATTTGGGTGCTAGTTTAGCTGGATATAAATACTAGCTAGATGATAACCCCCTCCCCCCAGTGTATAAATCACTGTTTTCTGGTGTCTCATGCTGTCAAAGAGATGTTTGATTGCGCATGCTGTTTCTTTGGGGGCAAATCAATAGCTTTTAAGCTTACTTTGTTTTCTTATGCTTAGGCTTGTAATAATTGACAAAAATGGACTTTGTTTAACTGGCTGCCTGGAATTTATTTTTAATCGGATACTTCATGCTTTTAATTTGGGAAAATTCTCTGCAAGTATTACTTTAGACTTATTTTGTGTTTTTTTCTTCTGGGAATTCTGTTAGGTAAAGGTCAATAACTTTCAACTTTACAGAAGTGTAGGTTTTAATTTTACTTTTATAGAATTTATGTTTGGTTTTTCTGTGATCCCTTCTTGGGGGAACTCCCTAGGGCCAATTTCCAGTTCTATGGCTTGCTCTTTGACCTTATCTAGTTTAGAGTTCACACTTCTCTTAGTTTTAATTTAACTACCATTTAATTAACTACTATTTTTTCCATTCATAAGTTTTGTTTTGTAGCTTTAAAAGGTAATTATCTAATTATTTAATTTAGTATTTTTTTTCTGTTTTAAAAGTTCATTTCTATTGGAAGCCCATGTTTTCACTTACTTCCTTGGACATGCAATTTTTCAAAGCATTTTATTCTTTCTGCAATTTAAAAATTATGTTTTCAGATTGTCAATTATGATTACATGTGTAATGTAATCATCAAATATGATTACATCACTTACCCCTTCTTTTCCCTATCTCCAAACCTTCCCGTGTACCACTCTTCCTTGCTCTCTTAATTTCATGACATCTTTTTTTAATGAATTGTTACATAAATGCTGAGTTTTCTACAATGTCTTCCTTTTATGATTTTTATATTAATTTTAATGGTCTGTGTGCCTACTGGAGTCCTCAGAGGAAAGACTGTTCTGTGGCCTGCTCCAGCTCTCATAGACGCTTGCTCTTCTGGTCAGTGGTTCCCTGTCCACCCATAGGCTAGTGACAATGAGTTACTTGTGATGCCAGTATTTCTTCAATTCCCCCTCTAATTCCTCTTTTTATCTCCTCCTCTCTTTTCAGGGTTCTATTGAACTTAGAATAGCTGAGGCTGAGGATCTTGGGGTCAGCTGGCAGCAAATGTGCTCTCCCTTTGCCTCGAAAGCTCTACAAGCTCTGCGTATCACGGTCCCTTTGAGGGACTTTTTACCCTTCCTCACTTCTTTATGGTGCAGGCTCTTTATTCATAAATTACAAGGCTGCACACTCTAAATGATTAGACCATATAGCATTACACGTTCTCTCCACCACATCCAAGGAATGGGACGGAGCATTCCTGAGGAGCTGTGAGCTCAGTAGATACATTCTCAGAAGCACAGTTAGGGGAAATCTATGGCCCACTTGTTGTACCGTGTCAGCAACGGTCCTCACAGCATCCAGAAGCACGATGACCTCATTCCATCTGCCCATGTGGAACTGACAAATCCATGGAGGATCTGCTTGGGGCGAGGCACTGTGCCTGGTGCTACACTGTGATTGCGGAACAGGGTAATGGTGGGAAAATGATTCTGTTTCTTTAGAGAGGAACAGAAAGATTAAATGTGTCAAGAGTGGAGGTTGGGAAGGACACACATTTGTGTCCAGAGTCACAGTCAGTCCACAAACACCCGGCACAGGAGAAACGCCCAGAGATCAATTTGCAAAGTTAAAAAGAAAAGGCTTTAGGTTTTAACATGCTAAACCACATTTCTCAAAATAATTAGGAAAAATCACTGTTTTAAAGGTAAAAAAGAGAAAATTTCAGAAAAGATTACCATTGGGGGAAAAATGGATATTTTTTTAAAGTAAAATAAACAGTTAAGTCACTAGAATGCCAATTTAAACAGTTCACAGAATAGAATAAAAAAACTTGCCGGTGGTGGTGGTGGCGGCAGCACATACCTTTAATCCCAGCACTCAGAAAGCAGAGGCAGGTAGACCTCTGAGATTGAGGCCAGTCTCGTCTACAGAGTAAATTCTAGGATAGCCAGGGCTACACAGAAAATAGAACATGGGAAAATGCTGATGTTTGCATTACAATTCATAACAGCAGCAAAGTTAATTATGAAGTAGCAATGAAAACAATTTTAAGGTTAGGGTCACCACAACATGAGGAACTGTGTTAAAGGGTCACAACATTAGGAAGGTTGAGAACTACTGCTCTGAAAGAAAGAAGCCTTTGTGGAGCTACCAGCCTAGGCCCTAGGTCAAGGCTTCCTGGCAGTGCCTTGGCCCAGATCCATGGATGAAGGGATCATGGCCCTTGGCAGCTTTATTCCCTTTAGAAAGAAGAACGTGGGTTGAAGGCTCTCTAGGTCTCCTCTGGATCTAAAACCTCCCATGAATACATCAGAATGTTCCTAAATGCTGGCAAACTGAAATTTGATAATCTGTATTGTGTCTTTTACTGTATGTGCACAGGAGACTGAGAAAGGAAGGATACTGTATGGAGAGGGACCAGAGAGCCTCAGCTGGAAAGATGTGTCAGGCACAGTTTTCCCTGTCCCAAACTTGTTCCCTGATATGAAATGTGGAGCAAAATGAAGGGTGAAAGAGAAAGGAAGATGGGGAAGAAGATGGTAGGGGGAGGGAGAGAGGGAGAAAAAGGGGGAGAGGGAGAGAGAGGTGGGGAGAGAAGAGAGTGGGGAGGGAGATGGGGAGGGAGGGGAGAGGGAGATGGGGAGGGAGGGGAGAGGGAGATGGGGAGGGAGGGGAGAGGGAGATGGGGAAGGAGGGGAGAGGGAGATGGTGAGGGAGGGGAGAGGGAGATGGGGAGGGAAGGGAGAGGGAGGTGGGGAGGAAGGGGAGAGGGAGGTGGGGAGAGGAAAAGGAGGAGAGGGAGAAAGAGGTGGGGAGAGAGATGGGGAAGGAGGAGAGAGGGGGAGAAGAAGAAGGGAGGGAGGGCAGAGGGAGGTGGGGAAAGAGAAAAATGGGGAGAGGAAAAGGGGGATGGGGAGGGAGAAGAGAGGGGGAGATGGAGGTGGGGAGGGAGAAGAGATGGGGTGATAGAGGAAGAAGGGAGGGGGGAGGGAGGAGGAAGGGAGGACAGGGAGAAGAAGAGGAAGGGGAGAGAGAGGAAGAGGTTTTGTTTTTGGCAGTCAGGGCTGGAAGCTGAAACCAGGGCCTTGTGCATTCCAGGCAAATGCTGTGCCGCTGAGCATCCCCACATTCCCAGCTCTGAAGTCAGTGGCTTTCAAGCTATCCCTTAATTCCATAATTTAGCTGTTACTGTACATGGCCACAGATGGATCTAGAAGACATGCGCTCTACCCCCCAGGTGCAAATACAATTCACAAGACAAACAGATGCTCCAGGTGCAGAAGACGCTGTGACCTCAGAGAGGTGAATTTCAAATGGAGAGAGAGGGGAGGCCAGGACAACTGCTTGCCTAGGATTTGGCTGGCAAGGTGTTCTGTTACCTTAAAACACTCTTCCTCCTCTCTGTACACAGGGCTCATGTTGGTCATCATGGTGATAAACTCGATGGCAGTGAGTGGCTTGTAAGCCTGCTGCCTGATTCTGCGTTCCGTGAGCACCTCTTTGACCACTTGAACGATCTGTCCTTGTGTGAAGCCGTCAGTGACTTTGGATAGGCAGCTGATGTTCAAGGCATTGGTGAGCTCACCTCCATTGCGTAGAATGATTTCTTTCCACAGAACTGTCACATCCAGGATGGCGGGAAAGACGGAAAACAAAATTACAGAAGAGCCAGGCTCTCCCTCCAAAACCCAGTCTCCTAGAGAGAGAAATGCTCAGAGAAACCCAACCAATAGTTGAATCAGATACATCTGTCTCCTCTGAAGGCTTTTTCAGCACAGGGATGGATCCTGGAGACCCTCAGTTCTGTGGTTCCAACTCAGGTCTCTTGTAAATTCACAAAGAAAAACGAAACTTGTGCCGTTTGAATATGGCAACTTTGAAGACCAGAAATTGACCCTGGGTGTGTTGTGAGTTTGGGTAAGTGGGAGATGAATGACTTTCTCTTTTTAATGATAAGGTTCATTTCTTGTATTATTGTTGTAACTGGAATAAGAATAGAAGTTCTCATTTTTCTATTAGCTGGTGGCAGGCTCTACACAGTAATACCACACATGGGACCCAATAGAGCAAGTACACTTTCTGCTTTTTCCCTGGATGGCTGTCGGCATGCTGGCTGACTGCAGCTTATCAGATGGGTGCTGGGGTTGGGGAAATATTTCTGTTTGACCTGAGTACTTGGAGGTGTCTGACATTATTTTTTGGCATTTTTTGGGGGTGTGTGTCACAGACTCCGATTGCCTTTGATGTTCATCTACAGCTTCCCATCAAGGGCTACGGTTTTGTCAGACAACTGAAGCCATTCAATCCAAAGCTAAACCTAATGCTGTAGTCTCTGAAGATGAACACAGCATCTCTTTGCAAGAAGGCAGTGTAAAATATATGCAATAAGAGAAAAGGAAAAGCGAATGAGATGAGGAGGGAGGGGGAGAACTGAAGGGAATGGAGTCCTTTATACTGCTGCAGGAGCAGGGAGGGTCTTTGCCTCTCTGCTCCTCCCATCCCAGCCTCCTCACTGGCCCTCTGTATTTCTCCCCGTCTCTTCACAGTCTCCTCATTTCTGCTCATCTCTGCCCAGCCTTCTCGACAGTTTCCTCCTTTTCTTTCCAGTTACATCACCTATGACACTCACCAACCCACCTTCCCTCCGTTGTTCTTGTCTGGCTGGCTGTGAAGACCCACTGTGGGCCCACATGACAAAGCTCCAGGTGGAGAGAGACCTAAAAGGTTCCAATGTCTTCCTTGCTATGTGTGTAGCATGGATTTTATGAAGCCAGGATCACACTCTTTGCAGATGGAATGACTAACAACCTTGGCCCATGAAGTGCCTACATTTGTCTAAACCATTGGTCCTCAATCTTCCTGATGCTGTGACCCTTTAACACAGTCCCCCAACCATGAAGTTATTTCATAGTGACTTCCTAATTGTGGTTTTGCTATGGTTATGAATTGCGATGTAACTATCTGATATGTAGGATGTGTGTGTGATATTTGACTCCCCCAAGGGGCCATGAACCACAGGTTGAGAAACACTGTTCTAAGCCTGCCCACAGCTCTCCTGCTCTGCTCGCCTGCAAGTAGGCTCTGGTCCCTGGCCTTGGTGCCTCATGGAAAGTCCTATGATACTTGCCGTATCTGGAGGCATAGTCGGGTCTGGGCACCAAGATGATTTTTTGGTACACTCTGCAGAAGGATTGGAGCTCAGCGTCAAAAGGGCGGTGTGTGGTCCCCACAATCAGGATCCTGTCATCTGGCTTCAGGAGCTTCAGGAGTTTGGGGAGGTATCTTTTTAGGCGTTTTGGTTCATTCTGGGAGGAGGAGGAGAGGGGAAAGATTAGGCCACAGGGAGAAGAAAACTGAGAGCCAAGAACATGAAGGGGCGCATGCGGTGCTCCGTGAGGCCACTTTGAGGTTCTGTTCACAGCTTCTCAAAAGCGTGACCTTGGATGAGCCTTGGAAAGTGCCTTCCTTCTACTTGGCTGACCTTTTCTTGTGGCAATATCCTGCCTTTGGCCTCTGGCACATTCAGACTTGGGCTCAAGGAAGGAAGGAAAGGAAGCACCTGATGGAGGCCCCAAGACCTTGATTCTCAATGGGCCACCCCAGAAGGCCGACTTCTTAGAGGCAGGAGGCCCACTTGGTTCTGAGCTGTCTAGAAGGTGGACTCAAGTTTTCCTTTGCTGCTCAAGGTACCACGAGGACCCAAGGTCCTGGCGATCATGTCATCAAAGGCTCTGCTACTGTGTTAGCAGCAGCTCGATGGCTGCTCCAGGCAGTAGTATTTCGGTGCCATATCCACACTGTGATGGTTTGTATATGCTCAGCCCAGGGAGTGGCATTATTAGAAGGTGTAGTCATGTTGGAGTAGGTGTGGCCTTGTTGGAGTGGGTGTGGCCTTGTTGGGGTAGGTGTGGCCTTGTTGGAGTGGGTGTGGCCTTGTTGGGGTAGGTGTGGCCTTATTGGAGTAGGTGTGGCCTTGTTGAAGTAGGTGTGGCTTTGTTGGAGTAGGTGTGGTCTTGTTGGGGTAGGTGTGGCTTTGTTGGAGTAGGTGTGGTCTTGTTGGGGTAGGTGTGGCTTTGTTGGAGTAGGTGTGGTCTTGTTGGGGTAGGTGTGGCTTTGTTGGAGTAGGTGTGGTCTTGTTGGGGTAGGTGTGGTCTTATTGGAGTAGGTGTGGCCTTGTTGAAGTAGGTGTGGCTTTGTTGGAGTAGGTGTGGTCTTGTTGGGGTAGGTGTGGCCTTGTTGGAGTAGGTGCGTCTCTGGGCATGGGCTTTAAGACCCTCATCTTAGCTGCCTGGAAGTTAGTCTTCTCTTAGAGACCTGCAGGTAAATATGTAGACCTCTCAGTCCTGCCTGCACTGACTGTCTGGATGCTGCCAAGCTCCCAACTTTATGATATTGGACTGAACTTCTGAACCTGTAAGCCAGCCCCAATTAAATATTGTCCTTATAATAATTGCCTTGGTCATGGTGTCTGTTCACAGCAGTAAAACCCTAACTAAGACACACACCAAAAGGGAGAAGCTAGTGTGTGGATGAGTTCTGCTAGGAACCCCAGGGAGAAGCAGAGATGACCCGGCTGCCATGGGTAATGCTTTCTTTGGAGTTAAGTCACTGCACAGTTAGATGAGGAGGAAGCATGGGAAGGGAACTTAGGCAGAGATGCCCATGACCAGGCTTGGTTACCATGGCTCCTGTTAACTAGTGACTAGTGATATTCTGCATCTTGTTATGTACTTAGTGGTCGATTGGTGTCTCCTTTGGGAAAATGTAGAATTTATCTTGTTAGACATTGGGGCTTCATTATTCTGTCTGGGTTTCTTGGATTTCCACACAAATTAAGGATTAGCTTTAAATGTGCCATGCTTGTGAGGGTTGCACTGCACCTATAGCTGGATCTTGGGGAGATGCCATCTGTGCCGGTTAGTTTGCCAACACAAGCTAGAGGCATCTGGGAGGTGGGAACCTCAGTGGAGAAACTGCCTCCATCAGATTGGCCTGTGAGCACATCTGTGAGGTATCTTCTTGACTAATGTTTGAGGTGGGAGGTCCTAGACTACCTTGGCAGGGGTGGGGGGACCCCTGGGCAGGTGATCTGAGTTGCCAAGAAAGCAGGATTGAGAATGTAATGAGGACCATACCAGTGAGAAGTGTTTCTCCATGGTCTCTGCTTCAGTTCCTGACCCCAGGTCCTGCTTGAGCTCCTGACCTGGCTTCCCTTAACGTAATAGATCTTTTCCTTCGTTAAGTTGGCCCCAGTCAGTGATTGATCACAGCAGCCTAACTGGCTTCATCTTAGCAACATTAAGTCTTCAAAGCACGCACACGGAATGTCTTTCTGTCTGTTTAGGTCTTCGAAATCTCTCAATGGCTTTGAATTTTCAGAAGGGTCTTGTGCTCCTCTTACCTCTGTGCTGTGGTGCTTTTCAAAACCATTTTCTATGGCGGGGAGACAGAATGGTACCAGGTTGAGTGGAGATGGGGGGGTAGACTAGGCCTTTAAGAAGCAAAGTGGAACAAATAGGCCTTGTAGGGGTGGGTGGAATGTGAGGGGCGCACGTGTGAGCCCCCCTAAAGACTGGTAGGGAAAAGATTGACCTGAGAATCTGCAAGGCTTGAAACAAGGACACAGTTGCATGGCTGAGCCCATTCCCCCTTAGGAGCCCAGTTGCTAAGGTGATGGCGGTGCCCACTTGCCCCTTTCTGAGGCGGGCTATTGCTACTTGCTTGTCCTGAAATGGCAGGGAGATCTGAAATTAAGTAGCCTATTTGGATGACAAATGTTAACCCTGGGTAGCATCCACAGGGACACCGTCACCCTGAGGAGGTGTGCACTCTCTCGAGTGGGGGATGGGAAAGCAGGGGTGTGTTCATCCGGTCCACGACTCCCCAGCTCTCAGGCCCGTGCGGTCCCGTTTCAGAGCTGTTCATTCAGCACGGGCCTATTCATCCATCATGCCGGGAAAACAGCTCCTGATTAGCCGGCTACCTCCACATCTGCCACCCCCCCCACGGCTGGCCTGCCAGTCTCTCATGACTGTATTACCGTGTGCAGTTTCAAATTAGTGGCTAGCATCCACACGGCAATTTCAATTTGCTTTTCTGCAGTTAGCTCTACAAAAATGAGCGTCGCAGCCAGTGCCAACAAAGCAAGCAATTCCCCGGTGGAGACCTATTGTGGCAGCGGGGACGGCTGGGGCTAGATGCAGCGACAAAGGGTAATGGTGCAGGAAATGCAGGAGCAGGCACCCTCGTCTCAGTTTTTACCTTCGTCTCTGACGTGACTGACTGTCCACTTATAGCAACATCATAGCAGGCACCAGCAAGGGTCTACTGGGGCAGAGCTGGCCTCTTCAGAGCAGTCTGGGTGGACCCCCCTGCACCCCAAGTTTGGATTTTTCTAAAAATTCTGAGGTGGCTGGGTTGACATGGAAGAACAGGAGTGAGCAGCAGGAGGAAGAGGAGAAGGAAGAGGAGGAGGAGGAAGAGGAGGAGGAAGAAGAGGAGGAGGAGGAAGAGGAAGAGGAGGAGGAGGAGGAGGAAGAGGAGGAGGAGGAAGAGGAGAAAGAGGAGGAAGAGGAGGAGGAATAAGAGGAAGAGGAGGAGGAGGAAGAGGAGGAGGAGAAAGAGGAAGAGGAGGAAGAGGAGGAGGAAGAGGAGGAGGAATAAGAGGAAGAGGAAGAGGAGGAGAAGGAAGAGGAAGAGGAGGAGGAGGAAGAGGAGGAGGAGGAAGAGGAGGAAGAGGAAGAGGAGAAGGGAGAGGAAGAGGAGGAGGAGGAAGAGGAGGAGGAATAAGAGGAAGAGGAGGAGGAAGAGGAGGAGAAGGGAGAGGAGGAGGAGGAAGAGGAGGAGGAAGAAGAGGAAGAGGAATATGAGGAAGAGGAATATGAGGAAGAGGAAGAGGAGGAGGAAGAGGAGGAGGAGAAAAAGGAGGAGGAAGCGGAGGAGGAGGAGGAGGAAGAGGAGGAAGAGGAGGACGAGGAAGAGGAGGAGAAATAAGTGGAAGAGGAGGAGGAGGAGGAAGAGGAGGAAGAGGATTCCAGACTTTTTCATCTTTGGTTCCTGAGACAAGTGGTCTTCAATGACAGGTCCCGGGAGAAGTCTAGAACGGTACCAGGGGAGCTATGGGAGACAGAGAAGGACCAATAGCTGGACCTGAAGGAAAAGTCATCTTTGCCTCAAGACTCTCCCAGCCCGTGTGAGCTGTGATCTTCAAAAGCAGGGAATCCCCCTGACAGCCAGTGTTAACAGAGCAAACGCTGAGTTTGTCCACAGTGAGGCTGCGCCTCCAGAACCTTCCGTGTCCTACAGAACCGAGCCAGCTATGGTTGGCAGTTGTGGGGTCTGGAGAGGTGGTTCATCTGTACCACTGACTTCTCTGTCTCTGTCAGCTTCCTGCCTTCCTTGCTGGTTCCCCATGTGAGGTATCTATCCCATTTGGCTGCCTACTCACCTTTGGATCTCTCTTTGATCACATTCCTCAGATTTTTTTTTTTTTTTGGTGGACTTAGGTTGCTATGGAACTAAGGGCTTATGGGAGAGGAAGCCAGACAAATTTCCTGGACTCATAGGTTCTTCTGGCTGATGACTAAATAATAGAGACTAAGAGAGGTCAAGGTACTTGACAGACACAGACAGCTAAAGGGAATGACAGAACCAGCCCGCAGCCCAGGCCTCCTGAGTTTCACATCACCCGTGCTGGCTGGAGTTCTGTGGGATAGTGAATCACCGTGTCTATTAGCAACCCACATTATGACGACTTCATGTATTCGAATCCTGGCTAAGCACAGCCCGGCGTTGCTCTTTAGACATCAGACTGGACCTTTTTTTTTCCCCCTCCCTCAATGTTGCAACACGGTCAGCAGAGGGCGCTAACCACTGTCTTCCCAGATGAACTATATGTAACGAGTCTTCCTAAGAGGTTTTGAAATGACAGGGCAATCAGGGCTCATTTGGAGAAGCAAAGATTGAGCTTTCGGGCTTTACCCAAATCACCTCTACCTGCTGAAAATGATGTATAATACATAAGTGATTAAAATCCTTACTGATTTAATCAGAAACTCGCAGCTAACCACTATTTGCTTTGGTACAAATTGGTGTGGGATAACAATCCTATGTATCTGTAAGTTTTTTTTTTTTTTTTTAAACTTGTGGGAAAATTTCTGGTGATTTGTGGAGGGAAGTGTGGGGGAGGGGGCCATTGAAAAGAGAGAAAAGGAGGAAGGAAGCAATTGAGACGGAGCTCTCCAGAGGCTCTGGATGCAGGGCACTTAGCTGTGCTGTTGATGGCCTTTGTTTGAGAATTTCGGGCCCTTTGCTATTTATTATTCTGAACAATAGGAAATTGTAATAATAACTCTGTGTGTGCCTCTGGTCATAACTGAGCAAAGTTCTCTGAATTGTTTCTTTCTTCTGAATCATGTTTGGGCTGAAAAACTTCCCTCCTTCCTTCTTTCTATTTTTTCCCCCATCCCAAATTATGCCTCATAAAAATCAAGGTGCTGGCTTCATTCACACACTGACAAGCACTTATGGCAGAGAGAGCCTTCTGTGGAAGGACTTAAAGCCTCCTTCAGAAAGCTAAGACTTTCCTGAAACCCAGAGATGTCCCCTCGTGAGGGGACACGTCAGAGAACGAACACCGAGCGGCCAGGAGGACTCACCTGTTTCTCTGCCTGCGGGACTTTTTTGTAGAAGGTTTTCTCTGTGTCTTGAATCCACACCACGGATGGCTGAAGCTGGCGAGCCACCTGCAGAGGACAAGAACCAGCCTAGAGGTGAATGCGCTTCTTCCTGAGGGACACTTGTCCTCTTTCCCTGAAGCATGACTGGGGACATCCTCGGTACACCTTGAGGAAGGCAGGCCCTCGATGTCACCCGGAAGTGTTTGTCCACCTGCCTCACTGAGGCTATCTTCCATGCACTAGGCATCTTGGTACCTGCCTGGGAGGTTTGGCCATGGGGTGGGACAGGCCTCTCCCACTGCAGGCCCGTCTCAATGGACCCATTCCTGCATTAGAGCCCAGAGCCCCTGCCTGGTTTGGTTTGTCCTAAGCCACTGGGTCTCTGCTGAAAGTGAATGGGATCCGGGCCATGTGCTTTAATGGCTGGCTACCCACACTCCCAGGTGCATTCAGGTTTGCTCGCTGTGAGAAGACAGTTTCGTCACAGGCTCCTCGACGCTGTTTGTGCGTTGCTGCTCACCTGTGCCTTTGTGACGGAGGCTCCCCTGCAGGATGGCGGCTCCGGGCATTCCTAGAGCTAGCAGGGATTCATGGCAGAGTTGGGACTGGACTTAACCAAGGCCCGACAATCTCTTCAAAGCACCCTCCTAGTAGTACAGTTCAAGTATTTTTTGCAACAGTTTGCACTGTCTTTGTGGAACTGTGGCGGGTAGAGGTAATATCAGCTCCAACATTTAGCCAGTGTTAGGAACTTATTTATATATTTCTTGAAGCATTGTTGACACAACATCATTTACTCACTGACTGATAGAAAAGTCATTAGGGGGAGGATGGCCAAGTCTGTTTCTCTTGCATTAATGTGCCAACTGAGAAAATAGATTATATATCCTCAGAGACAAAGGAGATGTTGATTGAGCGCCATCCAACTCCTGGGTCACATTCATCTGTGTCCCCCAACACACAAGGACACTCAGCAAACTGTAGGAGCCAGCACAATTGGGGAGGTATTAGACTTTTAGACCCTGGGCCATAGACGTTGAGAATTCAAGTCTAACTCTTAAACCCCAATTCTCAGATGTATGGACTGTAACTAAGGGTGCTCCAGTATCGACCAGTGGGGCTGTTTTGTGCCAGGCACAGGGCACAGGCACTGCACACGTGCCAGCACGCATTTGATGCAGCCACCCCTCACAGGGGTCTGTCTGGGCTTCCCATGCATGTGATGTCCTCAATTTAATTTTACAGAGTATGTCCCATGAAAGACACCCTATTTATAGATTGGAACACTGAAGGTCAGAGGTGATCTGAGCTGCATTGCTCCAAAATGGACAGAGGCCAGCATGGTGTGGGGGCAGGGGTGATGCAGACACATGTGGTGGTTCCTCGTCTGTTCTGTATCAGAAGTGACAGTTCTAGGGTCCCTGTCTCGGGGGGAGGACCGAGGGCTCAGGAGATGAATGCATGGAGGATGAAGACACAAATAGCTCTCTTCAGGGACACTGGCTGTTCTTCTGAGCCCTATCCAAAACCACTGTGACTTTGTGACCACTGAGTTTGGGGTAACCTCCATCATGGGTGCTTTGTTTTGGCTTACCCCCCTGTGGTTTATTTTTGGCACCAGAATCCGATCAGACACTTTCCCCTTTCCGAGATTTTGATTGCCAGAGAAGACAAGAAACAAAAAGTTCAGTCAAGGGGCTGGGTGGATGACTCAGTTAACAAAGGCTTGTCGTGCAAGCGTGAGGACCCTGAGCTTGGATCCCCAGCCCCTAGGCAAAGAGCTAGTACAATGCTTCATGTATCCTCGTACAGGGAGCTAGAGACAAAAGGGCCCCTGGGGCTTGCTGGCTAAGCAGTCCAGCCAAAGCAGGCACATCAGTTTCAGTGAGAGACCTTGCTTTAAAAAGCAAGGTGGAGAATGATTGAGGAAGACAAACAGTGTCGACCTCTGGCTCCACACACATGGACAGGTAAGTACATTCACACACATGTACACACACACACACACACACACACACACACACACACAGGAATGTACACATGCCTGCACATACATACATGTACACACACAGGTACAGATGCACACAAACACATGCACTCGGGCACACACATACACACACAGGTACTGTGCACACACACACACACACACACGAACTCATGCATGCACATGCGTACATGCACACACATGCACAGGTACAGGCACAGGCACATAGATGCACGTGCATACATGCACACAAACACACGCACTGGTAAACACACACACACAACACACACAGCCCTTCAGACTGTGCTACTAACAGATTAAAACATGCATCTCCCTTCTCTCCAAATCCCAGGCTTATCACTGCCATCCCCTCAAATCCTGGTATAGCTTTGCTCGGCCGCTAGTGGAGGCGAGGCTGCCTGGTGGGGGCTGAGATAAGCCTCAAACCAATGATCGGAGGAGTGACCAGCACAAACCAGCTACCTGTCCTATGGCTGTCAACCTTGGGGTGGATATATGCTACAGGATAAAGGGACACCCTCTCCGCTTCTTCTTCTATCATCTATAGTCTCTTATTTAATAAAATCAGCATCCAGAGACGTCAGAGCATCTTATTAAATGACTCTCCAGCTTCAATATTCTATGGGTCTCTACAGAAGGTCATGCATGCACTGCAGAGAGAGGGGCTGAGGCCAGAGGTCCTCCCCTACCCCTGCAGTGTGGAATCCATCATGTTTGGGTACCAACTCTCTGCTGGATGGAGAGGACTCAGAGAGAAGCAGATACAGTGTAGAATGTAGGCTCCCTGTGAACAGCGACAGCCCTGGCTGTGAAGCCATGAGAAGGGACATTTGGAGAGAGACAGTATCAGGGAGTGCTGGCTGCCGGCTTGTGCTTAGAATTTGACTCTGCCATTGTGTGTGTGCTGATCCGTGGAAGGTACATGAGGGAGCAAAAGATGAGCCAGAGTAAGATGTGACCTCCTGTCCCCACAGCATACTAGCTTTCCTTGGGATGATACTGGAGACTCTAGACCAGGTTGTCAACCTGTGGGTCATGACGAGCTACCCTTTCATGGGTGTCTCCTAAAGCCAGGAGAAAACACAGACATCTATCTACATTATGATTCATGACAGTAGTGAAATTAAATTACAGTTATGAAGTAGAAATGAAAGTAACTCTATGGCTGTGGGGGTTACCTCAACATGAGGAACTGTATTAAAGAGCCACAGCATTTGTGAGGTTGAGAGCCACTGCTCTAGACTGTGGTGTCCTGGCTGAGAAACGGCACTTACGTGGCTGGGTACCATCTAGCATCAGAGGTTTTAAATTTTAAAAGTTATGATTATAGATGGTTAGACCAGTCTGGTCTACAGAGTGAGTTCAAAGACAGCTAAAGCTACAGAGAAGTTCTGTCTAGAAAAAAAAAAGTCCCATGATTATAGATTGGCTATCTGAGGCCATTTTCATGCCTATGTATAATACATACATTTACTTTGAGCAGATTACCCCTCTACTTCTGCCCCTCCCATCATTCCCTCCTTTTTTCCCATGACCCTTCCCCTCCCTATGACTCCCTCTCCCTTCACTTCCTGTCTACTTTCACTGGGCCTGTCCTCTTTCTTCTTTCCTTCAGCTGAGCAGAAAGGTCATAAGAACCACAGTTACCTTGCTCCTGGGAGCATGAATCTCTGATTCTCTTGCCCTTTCTGTGGGGAAGCTGAGTAGAGGTGGTCACAGGACTTCCAGTGCCTGCCCAGGGCGGGGCAGAGAGGAGAGACCATAGCCGGACAGTGAGGCAGGACTAGAGGAACAGAGGCTGCTATCCATGGCGAACAAAGGCAGAGAGGAACCGAAGAGAGGGACCAGCTCTCCTAATTCTGGCTTAGATGTGGAATGAAAATTACATTCTCTTTCTTTCTTTAGAGGCCAGGGGTGGAGAAGTTCTGAGGCACCGTGTGAGTGATGGGCCGTAAAGAGCAGTAATGCAGGGACCAGTGTCAAGGAGCCAGGACTGGATCCAGGGAAACAGGGTGATCTGCAGGTGTAAGGACAGCGAAGGTAGGGTGATGGGGTCAAGGGGGATGGGGACAGCAGGCACAGGTTAAAGCAGACAGACCTTTGAGGTTTCCAGATGCCCATACTGGAAGAAGAAAGTATCTGTTGTGCTCTGGGTGGAAGCCAGGCTCTTGGGCACTGGGCATGACACATAGCACAAAGGGTTTTCATGGTGGTCCCAAAGGGGCCAGATGCTGGAGCCATGGGATGGAATGTGTTACAGATTAGAAGCCATGGAAGTCTGGGAAGACTTGAAGGTTCTATCTGTGTTAAGGTCAGTGTGTGAGGTCTGCTGTAGTTGGCACTAAGCTGAGAATTGGGTAACCTTGGCTATGTGGGCAGTGGGCATGGCTGAAGGACATTGGGAAGGAAAAGGTGGGAGGGAAATAGAGGCTTCTGAAGGGGGAAGATGAGACAAGCGGTGGGTGCCTGGGAAGGCATGCAGTTCACCATACACACAAGAAGTAGACGTGGCGTGACCAAGGGGGTAGTGGGACGAGGGAGGGAATGATGAGGTCAGAGCGGGCCACCATGAGCTTGTGGGTACCTGACATCAGAAAAGACAAGTGGTCCAGGAGGGAGATTTTCCAGGAATGGAAGGATCTGCAGGAGGAGAGAAGGGCTGGATAGACTATGGCTGGGATAGAGCCCTAGGACTGACCATTACAGGAAGCCAATGATAAAGGAAATGGAGCCCAGGAGGGCAAGCCATCCTGGGAACCATTGGTTGTTGGCAACACTGGTCAGGACGTTGAGCATCTAGGATGTCACTGGTGCCCTTGACAACAGTGCAGGGGACAGAAGGCAGGGTACAGGCTGCTGAAGTGTGCTTGGACAGAGTCTAGAAGACAAAAAAGTTTTTCAGGAAGGCGTGCAACAGTGAACCGGGGAGGAGACTGGGACATATCTAGGCAGCTCAGTGAGTAAGAAGACTGCAGAGATGGTGTGGGGCGAGGAGAGAAAGCTAGAAGTGGCAACCTTGGAGGGAGACAAGGTGGGAGACGTAGAGAGAGAACCACTACTGTGGGACAGGGTGTGGCCTGGTGAGGGGTGAGGAGTTAGATTCCCTAGTAGGCGACAGGTAGGGAGAGGAGCCATGGTTGGGTAATAAAGTGACTAACTTCCAAGATGGCTTGCTTCCAGACTTGAGGCAGAAGCCTGGCATCCTAAAACAAAGACCTTCTAGGCTTTGGTCTCCCACCAGCAGGTCCCTTGGTGATGGTCTGGCTCAGCAAGTTCAAGGCTAGATCAGAACATGTCACACAACCACCGTATCTGCCTTCAAACTGAACAACCTGCAGGTAGGGGAGGAAAACCCAGAGGCTTTAAAAGCCCCAGGCCTTGAGAAGAGACTTTTTCTTTTTTCTTTCTTTCTTTCTTTCTTTCTTTCTTTTTTTTTTTTTTTTTGCCTTTTGAGCCCCGCCCCTCTACTTCACCCCTGCTTTACAAATATGGTTCCTCACTGCCAATAAGTGCTGTTCTTCAGCTCCTGATTCTCTCTGGCGCTTGAGTTTTCTCTGCTGCTGCCTGTTGCTCATCAGATTTTTCCTGCCTTTTATTTTCTTAACTGGCAGAGAAAATGAACCCAGTCAGGACTCCTAGACAGTATCATTTGGTGGTGGTGGTGGGGGCCCTCTTGGATCTCTTCTGAAAACTGTATCAACTGGACCCATTGGGAGAGGTGCTGGGCAGACATGGCCGCCGAGGAGGAGGTCTCTGAATGCAGTGCCCGTCAGTTGAGCCTGAGAGCAGAGATCCCTGGACCCTGTCTGTCTCACCTGGAGACAGTCTCCAGGCATTCCCTGTCTTTACACCCCCCTCCACACCAGACACTGTGACTCTGTGAGCAATGTTACGTGGATTGTCTCAGGCTGCCCACCCCCCAGATAGGAAATGTACTACGGACTGTCATTCATGGCTCTGACTTTTCCTAGATCTACCAGTACTTAGATGGGCAGTTAGGGGGTGTGTGATTGATAGTCCCCCAGATAACTTCTGGGGGGACAGGGCCCTTGTAGAAGTAACACATGGGTTGTGTGGTTTTACAGCTGCAGCCTCCTGGAGAACTGCGTCATCTCCCTACCCCCGGCGAACAGTCTGGAAATAAACAAGGGGGCTTGAAGCACGTACACCCCGGGTCATTAATCTGTCACCTGTTAAAAGCGTATTACGCCATTTTCTTTGTCTAGGTTCTTAAACCCTTTCAAAGCTTTGTCACAAAACAGCAGCTTAGGCTCCAAGGGCAGAATGGTCACTTTGTTTAGACTTTGCTATCAGCATTGCTGCAGATAACACTTCTGGCTTGGGGGTTTTGATAAATAATGGTCCACTATTTAGTTACCCTGCCAAGCTTGAAAGCTGGTGGATTGAATAAAATTGGCCCCTATAGGCTTGCATATTTGAATGCGTAGTCATTAGGGAGTAGAACTGTTTGAGAGGGATTAGAAGGATCAGGAGGTGTGGCCTTGTTGGTGAGTGTGTGTCACTGGGGATGAGCTTTGAGGTTTCAAAAGGCCATGCTAGGCCCGATTTCTTTCTACAAAGTTGTTTCCAACTTTCTCTTAGGGTACCTGTTGGCATTTGATCTCATGCTAGTATTTAGTCTTAGTTGGAGTTTATTACCCGCTTCGGGCTCTATTCCCAAGCAGTGTGACTCTGGGAAGAAGCAGGCCCTGTGTGTCTCAGCTGCTACTAGTCTTGAAGTGTTCACGTCACTGTGTGGATGCCTTCAGTTTAAAAATTCGGGTTCTTTACAAGATCCTGCAGATATCAGATGGAGGCTGGAAGGACACAAAATACTAGACTGTGTTTTCAAATCCTATCTGTGCCCGTCACTGTTTAACTGGTGTCAGACCTGCATACAAGCCGTTTGATCGTTTAAAGATAATCCAGGGCGAATGTGGCCAGTTGCTTGCTGGAAGGGGCGTGTTCCTTCCAACGCAAACTTGCATTATTCCACCAACTTAACCACTGAAGATCGGTGAACCATGGGAGACCCATGACATATGTGCAAGGTGACTCTGGCCTCAGTGGCCTAGCAGTTCCTTGATGGACTGTCTGCTAACTCACCAAGATGCAAGGTCAGGCTGTTTCCACCCTGAAAGAAAAGCTTTTAAAGCCACCATGATGCTAACCAAACTGTAGTCAGGCACCTAATCAACAAATGGAGCAACCAGGTGACTCGGCCCGGCATAGCTCCCCTGGCTGAGCTGAGGAGATCTGAATGACTGGAATGGCAGGGTCTCATTTATGGTATTTCCATGTCTTAAGAGCCCAACATTTTCTGTTACTGGATGCTGTCCCTCAGCCGTCTAGGATCTTGGCCTGTCTGTCTGTTTGTGTCTCCCTTGGAAGCTCTGTTTACCAACAGTAAGTGCTTGGGGCTGCTAGTCTATACTCCTTTTGCATGTGTGAGAATTAACGAGAGAGAGAGAGAGATAGAGAGAGAGAGAGAGAGAGAGAGAGAGAGGGAGAGAAATAGATTTGTCAATTTGCTAATGAAAAATGGTTATCTTTTGCTCTTTTAATTTTCGATTAGCTATGGAGAAGCTTCATTTAAATTATGCAGACAGTCAGGGTCATGGCCAATTAAATGTAATTGAGCCTCTCAAGTCTTGTGGGATAGTTCCCTCTGTGGCCAGCAGAGGGCTCTTCAGTTCTATCAAATATCAAGTCTCTGTCAATTACTAAGGCTGATCTTCATCACAACAAGGAGGACTCTGTTACTGAGTTAGTGGTCCTCTGAGTACACTGCCCAGTGGTCACCACGGGCATCAGACCTCAGGAATACTGGTTTAGCTGTTAAAACATGCTTACATCATATAAGTTATGGACTTGAGCCCTGGTTGTTTTAGGGGTTCTTCACTGAATATGGAGAACTTTAGGAAAATAACAGTAAAACCCAACAAACACTTTCGGAGCTATTGCCTCAGTTTACCAAAATGGAACCACACACACTCATTCCTTCACACATTCGCTCTTCATTCCATGCTTCTGGCAGGAGGGAGGGAACCTTTGGTGGTGGGGACCCCCTTCCTGCCTTCCGGTATGTACTCCCCTTGGTCTGAATGTGAGGTGCTGCCATGTTGGGGAGGAATGGAAGGATTCAAGCTACTGGGGGTTCGCATTCTAAGTTTACCCTAGGGATCCATTTGAACAGTACGCGAAAGAAGACGTTTTCTTCTGTACCCTCCCACTTAGCGTTCTGTTTTCCTTGCTTTCTCCTTGTGCTGCATTTTATAATTCAACGAAGTGATTTCGAGTTCTAGCAAGAGGCTGCCTTTGTTTTGAAACTGATAAGTAACAGAAGAGCAGAAGTCTCCGAAAACCCGGAGCCTGGTTGATGAAACAGAGGCAAACTGAGGCAGAGGAGAGGAGGACTAGGGATGCAGGGACTCATGACAGGGGCTGGTCACGCTGGTGGGCAGTGTGTTGTGGGCGGGCCAGTGCTAACAGGAACTGGACAGAATGGTGCTGTTACTGTACAGAAGGGGAAGGAGTGTGGATGGAGGGGGCTTCATGTTCTCACACGTAGTGATTTTGTTTTGAAAGCCCTGCTCCTCCCAGGGCACGCCCCTCTACATAAAGGCTGAAGAGCTCACTCTAGGCAACTTGGGAAGAACAGGGTATATATGGGTTGAATACTCAGGCACAATAACTGCCCAGGCAGGTTTAACTAAATCAATACTTCATCTTCCCCCTTGAGTGTGTCCAGGGTAGAGAAGCAGTCTTTCATTGAAGTCTGGCCACAGGTCCCTCCCTGCCCCCCACATAAACACCAGCAGCCTCTGCTTCTGTACTTAGGGACTTAATGCCCATCCTGTGTTCCCTCGCACCCTGCTGGCAGTCTGGGTGCCCACAGTCTGATGCTGTCTCCTCTTTGGAACCCCAATATGTCTTTGGAGGGTAGTCAAAACTAGTACCTCCATGGAGAAATGGTGCCCTTGTTTCCTGACCTCTTTAACTCCCTCCCCACCAGAGGCAGAGATACAGTCACACCTATGACGCAGCTCTGTGACCAAGGGACCTTATCATTCTTCTGTTTGCTTTTCCTTTTTTTCAAGCTACTATATCCTCAGTTCGGGGTGGACTTTCCATCTGGTTCTGTCTGGGCTCCTTCTCTGATGTCCTCCCCTACGACTCTGTTTCCTTAGAAGTAAGTGCCAAAGGCTCAGATAGTGGAAGACAAGACAGAGATTACTCCGGCTACCCAGATGCCCACCACTAAAAACTACCATGATGAAGCACGGTCTTGTAGTGTTGATGGCATAGCATTATGGGTTCTGGACCATGGCACATGCGCACTGTGGGATGGAGGAGGTGTGTGCAATGGGAACAAGTCCAGTGAACTCTCCACATATCCTGCTTACACCACCCATTGACTTAAATCTGCTAGAAGCCAAGTCCATGAACAAGAAAAGGATCCACCTGTCCTCCATCAGTCAATCTGAAACCACCTTTAACACACTGTGGGAGGTGACCTTGGTCTTCATACAGAGGAGTTCAGGATCTATGCTCCGTGTCCAGTCCCCGTGGTTTTCATACTGAACGCTGTACTGAGGCATCTGTATATGACGCACAGTTTCTGCTCCATCTTTCTCTCTTCCTGATTCTCCTTCCTCCTCATCCCCACACTGTGTGTGCATGTGTGGGTGTGCATGCACATGTGTGCGTGCATGCATGTATGTATATGTGTATGTGGTGCTGGAGATCAACCTTAGATATCATTCCCTGAATCCATCTTCTTTGTTTTTTGAGAGCAGGATTTTCACTGGGATCTGGGGCTTGCTGATGAGGCTAGGCTGGGCAGACCAGGGAGCATCAGGGATCCTTCTGACTACCCCTTCCCAATGCTGGAGTGACCACAGCTGGCTTTTTGTGTGGGTACATGGGATGGGTCTGAAGCTCTCATAATGCTTAGCAAGCACTTTACTGACCAAGCCATCTTTCCAGTTGCCCCCTTCCTTTCTTCATTTAGTCAGCTCATTTGAGGTCAGGTGTGGCCCACCTCACATACATGTCACATTCTTCACAGATCTAAGTTAGTCACACCACCACACACAACAGCCATGTCTTGAACTTATTCATCAGAGTCCTCATCCCCAGGATCTATGGAGCAGAGCTGACTGGCTCTTCTTGGGACTGTGGCACCAGCCCTGGAAAGCAGCACATCTGGGCAGGGTCCTCTTCTGGAGAAGGAACTGGGCATAAGAGCTTTGTGCGTCCTTGGCTCACTGGCTGCAGGCTAGTGGTTCTACATGACCTAGAGACAACCTCCTGACAGAGCAGCCATCTTAGCCTTCTTCCCCTAGGACCTCATTCTTGAGCTGGCTCTTGGCTGTGTCATTGTGTGGGAGGAGGAAGAAAAGAGTCACAGGCCATCAGGGAAGAGCTGGCATTCACCTCCAGAAAATCCCACAGAAGTCAGCCTTGTTGTTTTTGACCCATGGTCTGGGTCCTATAGTGAGCCATATCCTCAGGCTTCCTGCCCTTGACTTGCCTAAACAGGCTCCTAATCCTGCCTTCCTCTGGTTAATTAAATGCAGATAGCTGCTCTGTCAGTCATGTGGGGGTGGTGGAGTGGGGGGCTTGGGGGGGCGTGGCCTCTTGGAGCAGTCTTTAATTGAATGACTCCCACTCCTGAGACTTCTGGGTCTTTCATTAATCAGCTACATACACAACAAAGGTGAAACCTAATGAGGTGTGTGTCAGGCGCCGGACACCAAGAGGTCTAGGCAGATGATGTGCTGTTCTACATTTTAATGGCCTGACATCTACCATCTCCTATCTACATGAGGCCTGGTTGTGATAATTCTGGTAAGTGCAGCAATCACTTATCTATGATCAAGACGAGGGCTCTCACAAGCTGAACACAATGGTCAATAGCTGTGGCCAGAGTCACACCGGGAGCTGAGCGGGGAGAGAAGAGACCCAGGTACAAGCTGTGTGCTCATAACTCAGGATCTAAAACATGGAGGATGGAGCTGGGCTTCGGGCGTCTCTGAGCAGCACCGTGACCCAGTTCTGCCCTCACTTTGTGCCTCTGTCTATAGGCTGTTGTGAGAGGTTAGTTTACCTTCTGTTGCTGTGGTAAAATATCCCGACTAAAAGCAACAGTGAAGTGGGGTATCGGGTTTGTTGTCTTGTTTTGTGAGATAGGTTTTTTCTGTGTAGCCCTGGCTGTCCTGGAACTCACTCTGTAGACCAGGCTGGCTTCAAATTCACATCTGCCTGCTTCTGCCTCCCAAGTGTTGGGATTAAAGGTGTGTGCCACCACTGCAAGGTGGGGTGTTGGGGTTTAACCCAGAGGTACAGGGCTTACATAGCAAGCAAAAGGCTCTGGGTTTGGACCTCAGCTCCAGGGGGTGGGGGAGGTGGGGACCAAGATAATGTGGGAAGATTTTATTTGGCTTTGACTTCTAGGTTGCAGTCCATCATTTCGAGGAAGACAAGGCAGAAAGTAGGGCTAGCCATACCACATTCACAGTCAGGAGCGGAGGGGAATGGATGCATGCTGTTCTCTTGTTTTCTTAAGTTCAGCTTGATTTCTTTATTCTTACACAGCTCGGGATGCCCTGCCTAGTCAACAGTGTTGCCCATGGAGGACCATAACTTTCTACGTTGATTAACCATCAAAGCAACCCCCACAGATCAGCCTGACCTAGGTAGTTCCTCTCTGAGACTCTCTTCCCAGGTGGTGAAGTAAACAGCACAAAATACACAGCAACGTGCACAAGAATGTCTAGGGGGTAGTTAGATGCTTGGAAATGCTGATGCTTACTTGCATCTAGGATACACAAATAATTCTAACAAACCCTGAAGCCAATATCCTATGGAAAGTAAGCAGAAAATGGGGCTGGTATCCAGATATCAAGATAACATGAATACTTGAACTGGTTCACCAGTCAGTATCTCCTTAAAACAGCTACAGCCAGGCATTGGTGTCTGCTTCTAATTCCAAGGCTGGGCCGGTAGAGGCAGGCAGATCTCTGGTGCTTGCTGGCCAGCTTGTTCAGCCTACTCAGTGAGTCCAGACCAGTGAGAGGCCCTGTCTCCTATGAGGTGGATACTATCTGAAGAATGACAGCCAAAGTTGACCTCCGGGTTTCACAAGCACTCTCTCTCTCTCTCTCTCTCACACACACACACACACACACACACACACACACACACACGCTGCATGCTAAGCTCTGCTTACACAAGTGCATCTCACACATGCAAACAAACCACACACACCCGCTCACCCATCCATCCATGCAGAGTCAGCCTAATGCCCAGTCTGGATGGTGTGTGCAGCCACACTGGATTCTATACTTAAAGTTGACACTGTAATAGTGGATTAATCAGCAGAGGATAACCTCAAGGTCCTCAACCAGATGAAATTACATCTTGTAAAATCTTCACATCACGTGCAGAAGATTCGTATCTGAGTTCTTTAAGATTCCTTCATTCTGGTGATGGGACCCAGAGGAGCTGTTAAGAACTTAACTATGGTCACAGAGCTGGCAGTGCGTTTGGTCCTTCGAGATGCTGTCTGTGACCTTCCTCTGCTGGGCTTAGCTCCCCGAAGGTTCCCCCTTCAGACCTGTCGAAAGAGCTCGTGCTCAGAGAGTGATGGAGTTTCGTAATTTGTACCACATGAGAAACGGTATGAAGGCGATCAGGACAGTGCGATGAGCCGAGGAGGTAAAACGTGGTTTTGATTTACCAGGAGACATACAGGCATCTCAGCAAGGAACTCTGTGGCCTCAGGAGTCAGGTCTGGGCACCACAGTAGGGTGTTTATGCTCCAAAGAAGCTGTTTCTAATTGTGGGATGCTCAGCCAGATGTGGAAGTGAGTTTGTTTACGGGAGGGTAAAAGCAGAGTTCAACCCAGATGTGTCTGCTGCTCTAGAAAAATGACCCGAGGGAACCAAGTGTCATTTGGAGGAGGAAGAAGAGAGTGACGGAATGTACCTTGAAGACCAAGTGCACCATCATCTGCAGTCCAGTTTTGCCCGGGTACTTGCCAGCGATGTTTGAGGAAGACAGGTTGAAGAGGTTAGCCCCTGTTTCTGTGCAGATGGCATGGACCAGCATTTTCTTCCCTACCCCTGGGGGACCAGCCAATAGCAGTGATTTCACCAAGGGGGCTCTCTCATGCACTTCGGCGGATCCTGGAAAAGGCAGAGGCCAGTGCTGTTGAGTGTGACCAGAAAACCAGAGGCCCTTACGCTAGGGTGCGACATTGTGTGAAGGGGTCTGTGGCCGTGATAAATACATAGAAATCCCGTCAAGCCCAAGGTTCACCTTCTGCCCCAGTGGCTTCTGGGGCCTCTGGGGTCCTCCAGGCCGGCTTTTTTCCCCTGGTCCTGCATTTTTTCTAAACTCATAATTTTAAAGATTATATATATATATATATATATATATTTTGTGGTGGTGGTGGTGGCGGTGGCGGTGGCGGTGGCAGTGGAACAGAATGCAGAGAGACAATGAGGTTGGCTGAGATGTGTTCATTTCTCTCAGAACCTTCTTTTCTACTATGTATTGATTGAAGCAGATGAGACAGAGGCCAAAGCCTAGAGATCTTCCTCCTGAGCTGGCCCTAGACTATCACGGTCAAAGGTCACCTGGCACTTGGCAATCGAGCAGCTTGGATTTTCACTGTTCCTGCTTTGTGTTCTAATCTGCAGTCTATACCTCAGGCCAGGCAGGGGTGGGGGTGACAGAACAGAGTAGGCACTTGGTAGGTACAAGGTGCACAGAATTCAGTGCCGGTCAGTGTGGGGAGGGGAGCAGTTGTCCTCAATGGGCTCTGGTCTTGGAGACTGGCTATTAATATGTGAATATAATACTACTGATTATAAAACATGAGACAGGATTTTACCTTATAGCCCAGGCTGGCCTGATCCTTCCCCTCTGCCTTTCTAGTGCTAGGATCACAGCCATGGGCCACCAAGGCTGGTTCAATATTGTTTGTCCTTTCCTTTCCTTCCAGGAATAATGGAAAAAGATAGGGAATTGTTTGAAAATCAGAAACGTATCTTTAGAGTGGCTCACCGTCCTACATATTTTTTTTTCTGGTGACATAAATGGTTAGAGGGGCAACAGGAACATGATGCGACAGAGGAACATGTGATGGTAGGAGAGAGAGGCTGTTTCTTTCTTTCATTCATACTTGGATACAGAAGGATGCTTTGGGTGCGGCTCTGGCAAGACCCAGTGCTCCTGCGGTGGCTGAGTAGGGTGGGTTTTAAATATGGGGAAATCTTGAGATGTGTTGCTAAGGGTTATGGTCACAAGGAAGCTGACCCCCTGAGGAGGTGTGCCTGCAATGGGAAGCCAGGATGGGGCTGAACCCACAAGGGGAGGCAAGGGGTGCTTGGAACCTCTAGAACTTCAGATGTCGGATAAGCTAAAGTTCAATTCGGGGGTCTCAGCTGAACATGGGGAGAAGGAGACATCTATGGGTCTTCGGAATCACAGCAGTAGTGTGTGAGGAGGGTCCCAGTGATGGAGGCACAGTGGCTGATCAGGTTGGTCTTAAGGGAACAGGTTACGCTTTGATTGGTGAGGTGTCAGGGGACAGACAGTGATGAGGCAGGTGAGGAGTCTGCTGACAGTAGTTGGCTGTCCCAAAGGTGGATGGGAATTATAGGGTTGCCAAGGTTGCTGGGCGGGGCCAGGGCTGAGAGAGCTCTGGGAGGAGGTGGCAGGAGGGAGGGGTAGTGGAGAGAATGGGACCTCAGGGAAGATGTGCCAGATGTGAATGCAGGGTATCACTTTTTTAGGGAGAGATCAACAAGGACACTCTGAGGTGAAGAGGGTGGTCCAGGGATGGTTCTTGTGCTTGGGGCCCAGCAAACCCAGGGATCCTCACTCTCATGTGGTCCGAGATTCGGAACACTTATAGCTTTGGGCATAGCATCTGTTTCAAGTCTGGAGGTCTGTAGAGAGGTCTGATGTTTTGGGTCCTGACCCTATTTCTGTCTCTCCCTAATTTTACTGTTATCTGGAGATGCAGGATTGTGGAGGGTACATGACCATAGAAAAACCTTTTTCAGACATTGACCCACATCTGCTCAGGAAAGCACCCTCCCTAACTCCTCTGGGTCTTCCAGGACCTGATAGGACAGTTCTGGGCTTTCTTTTATACCCTGAAAGATCTAGGAAGCCTCAACCCTAGTCCTAGCCACTTAGGATGAGGCTCTGTTTCACGACCTGGTGTGGTAACTGACCTGTGTGGGCTTCTGTCAGAGGCCACCATTGAAGTTATTCAAACAATCATTGTCCTCTAAGGCCTTGCCTTGTTCCTTAGCTAATAGGATGCCACTTTCCACGTGAGGATTCCCTATGAATGTGGGGTGGGGGTAGGGGAACAAGGGGTAGCTTCAGGAGCTGTGCTGGCAGATGCCAGCATCTCCCCAGGTTGTTTTCATGTGCAGCTGGAGGTGACTTGTGAAGTTTAGATTAAGCACCTGGAGGCATATCTGCACACCTGGAGGCATATCTGCACACCTGGAGGCGTATCTGCACACCTGGAGGCATACCTGCACACGTGGCTCATCTGTCCTACTTGTGTCTTCATTCCTGACAGGTGACATGAAACTGTCAGGAGAGCCAGCTCTCCAGCTGACTGTGGCCAGGAGGGCTTGGCAGCTGTTGATGACAGCACAGGATGGGGCGGCATGAATTGGGGTAAGGGTAGAGGGGGGTTAGGGGAGTGGGAGTAGTGGTGGTAGTGGTGGGGTTCTCCATGACAAAGGGGTGAAGGGAGGTAGGGGTGGGGTCCTTTTGGTGGGGAATAGGAAAACCATTCATAGCGGGGACTTGCAAGCCAAGGGACAAATGTAGTGTACACCCAGGCAGGAATAGTTTTTTATAAACTACTGGCTCATTGCATTTTCTGACTCCCATTATGTTATAATAAGGTGTGAGGCTCAATGTATTTTATTAAGTTGGCCCTGTGAACGCTACATATTGAGTTTGTTGACATTAAGTCTTGTGCTCCAATATGTTATATCTGTATGTGGTGCAATACGAAATATTGTGCCTGTACATTTATATTGCCCCCAAATTACATCTACTACTCCTGATGTAATGTCAGGAGAGGACTTGAAGCTTTCTTGCCAACAGACTTAAGTTCTTAAGTCAGGGCGGGAGAGAATTATCAAAGTAGGTGAAATAAGCCGTGATTTCTAGATTCAGAGTTGCAGGCCGAGCTCTGGCACTTGTTGGGCTACCCTCCTGCAGCGACCATCAAACAAAGGGAAGGAAAGGGGCTACATGCCTCCTACATCCCTGGGCACACTCTAGCTGTGTCTCGAGAACCGTGATGGACTTCTCTCAGCAGTGAGAAGGGGCCGTGGGGGAGATCAGAACCCAGCCATAGAAGGAAGCATGTGAAGGCACATAGCCACCTTAGCTCTAGGGCTCAGCTCATTGACTTCACAGAGGCCTTCTGTCTCCAGCTCATAGCTGTAACTCAAACCAGACCCAGAGATGCCACAGGAACTCTCTTCTTAGCATGCCCTTCTCCGCTGGGCATCGGCTGGGAATGGGAAAAGCCCTTTTGGTGTCAAACAGGAAAGGCCATCAAAGCAAGAAGGGATGCTGCTGTCCCAGTTTGTGGTAATGTCCAGTCCTTACCCAGAGGCAAGATTCCATACAGTGTGATGAGCTGTCTGACATCCAGAAGGGAGGGCATGGGCTCTATGGCCACCTGGCGCAGAGTTGTCCCCAGGTAGCTGTACTCACCTGGGGAGGAAGGAAACATGGATGAGTGGATGGGAAACCATTGTGGTCTGAAAAACAAAAGGTCAGAGAATGCAAACACAGCACGGAAGGGCAACCACGGAGGGCATGTCTGTCCTACTCATGTTTAACTATGAACCTGACACAGCCTAGAGTCACTGCAGAGGAAAGCCTTGATCAAGGATTGACCTATGACCATATGTATGAGGGTTGGTGTAGGAAGGCTCAGCCCATGGTGGATGGAACATTCCCTACGCAGGTGGTCCTGGCTGTATAAGAAATCTAGCCAAGCATGGGTGAATAAGTGAGCAAAAGCCAGGAAAGTGAGTCATGAGCAGTCCTCCTCCATGACTGGTTCCTGCTTTGAGTTCCTGCCCTGACTCCTGTCAAGGGTGAACTGTGACCTGGAGGTGGAAACCAGATAATCTTTCTTCCCCAAGTTGCCTTTGGTTAGAGAAGGGCTTTTGTCTGTCTGTCTGTTTGTTTTTTAAAAATCACAACCACAGAGGGCATCTTTTCTTAGATAATGTTTGAAGAGAAAGCAGGCAAGGAAGCATGGCTATGCCAGTTGTGATAAAAGGTATATTACGTGAACTGTTACAAAAATCTCCTATGGGGAAAAAATACTGTCTGCCTAACACGTTCCAGGTCCCGGGTTTGAGCCTCAGCCTTGTCACTCAGAATCACTTCAAAAGAAAAAAAAAAAAAACCTGTTGGGTTGTGTGAAATGAGATTAAGTTCTGAGTGACATACAAAGGAGCTAAAATATTGCAGGTTTTTTTCAGACTCTCAAAGATTATATAGAATATTGGTGGAAAGTTCTACCACAAATTATTTAAGATCCATGTGGAATGTGTGCCTGTGCAGTGCGCTGTGAAAGGAAGGGTCTGAGTCTAATTTAGGACAAATAGAAACAGCTCCTGTTGAGGGTAATATTAATTTACATTTTTATCATTTTTAAAGGGTTACCAAAGGAATAATATAGAAATAAATCTCTACAGGTTTAATTAAAGATATCAAAGGGCTTAATTGTAACTAGCCATAAATCTGAAGTGTTATTTTCTAACTCATTTAGATAAGGTCACCAAGAAAATTAGTTTGGCTGTCTCCATTTGTCACAAGGATGGACCTTTATGTACCGCTATGATTCCCGTGATCTGTTTCTGAATGCACAGTGAAGATGCTTCCAGAACGAGGCAGGACATTTGCTTGTCCCCTCCCCCCCAGACACATTCTTTCCTACTTTAGTTTCTCACTGACCCCGGTGTGTGTGTGTGTGTGTGTGTGTGTGTGTGTGTGTGTGTGTGTGAAATTCTGATGATGTTCAGTGCTTAGAGCATTTCTAAACATGAGGAAAATTAGAGCTGAAACCGAGAGACTGGCCGCTGTCTTGTGCAGGGCAGCTTTCCAAATTCTCAGCTTTAGAAAAAGAAGCCCTTGGCAAGGACGACCATATTGGTTGGCGGAATGAGTGATAGTGGACCCTTCCATTACAGATCCGGAGACTCCTGCATTTTAACGAGCAGGTAATAAATAGCAGAATGGTTAATTTAGCCTCTACCAGAAGGGAAAGAGACCCTGTAGTAACCGTTAAATCTAATGCTTACTGCCAGTAAACATGACATTAGGGGGGCAGTGAAGGCAACCTCAATTTTCTTGCTTGTGTAAATCCATATTAATATCCAGGCGGACCATATTTTCTGGAACCTAGCAGATTTTATTTAAACAAATTATATTAAATTAAATTAGTGGGTGTTGGTTCTGATAGAGAGAAGGATCCAACTAGCCTGGGCTGTTTGCCAAGTTAGGAGCCTCACTCTGAAAGCACGGCCCTGTATTTTATGGCTGCCCAGAGTGGGAGCCATTATCTCTTCCCATCTACAAAGTCAGGGTACAGAAAGTTTTGGATCCCTTGCACAAGTACCAGATCTTCCAGACAGGAGAGAAAAGATGAAAGCAGGAGAGAGGGTCTTTGAGATAGAGGGTGCACAGCAGGCCTGGGAAATGCACAGCAACTGAAAGAAGGGAAACAGGGCGTGCACAGAGGGCTGAACCCAGTTCTGCTATCATCTGTGTTGCTGGTGTCCTCAAGCCCTGTTCTCACTGTGACTTTACCCAGCAGGAAGACTGTGAAGACGCTTTCTAGCAGGATTCCTGTCCTCATGGGAATATTGGGTACAGAGAAAGATACACTAGAAGGGAGGACTGGACTCAAAGATGAGGATGCAGATGGCGGGGGTCGGGGGAGGAAGCATCCACACATCAGGTGACACCAGACAGGGCAGTGAGCACCAGAAGCAAAGGAGACATGGGCCTTGGAAGCAAACCACCCTGCCACATCTCAACCTTGGACTTCCAGTCTGCAGAACCCAGAGTCGGTTCATCTTTACTGTTTAAGATACTAGGCTTGTTGTCCCTGTTAAGACAGCCATAGCACACAGGGACAGAGTGAGAAAAACAAGGAGAAGCAGTATGGGAGAGCACAGTCGAAAGTGACCAGAAACATAAAGGATCCTGGAGATCAAAACAAGATTGGCAACTGTATTTCTGCTCTATTCAATATAGCTACAAGAGAGGGACAAAGAATGAGGCAATTTACCCAAATACGTGTGTGTGTGTGTGTGTGTGTGTGTATACATTTGGAGGCCAGAGGTCAATCTTTGCTATTCCTCAGAAGCTGTCACCATTGGTTTTGAGCTGTCTCATTGGCCTGGAGCTCAGTAGGTAGGGGTATTGGTGTGTCTTTGTTTTCTCAGCACTGGGAGGCACCAACACGGTTTCCTCCAAGTTCCAGGGATAGAATTCAGGTCCTTATGTTTCCACAGCAAGCGTTTTACCGACTGACCTGTTTCAACAGCCTTAAAGCTGTCTGCACAGCTTCTTAAAGAAACCCTTCAGGGACAGGGGTGAGGGCAGACAGGAAGATCTATGAACATAAACGGAACTGGCTCCTTGGCACACCACAGATACTGGTTATTGGAGTGTGCTACTCAGGGCTCACCACACATGGTGGGGATAGCTTGTAGCGTGGTGCTCTGTGGTCAAGCCGGCTGCTACATGGTTACTGAGTTAAAATCCAGCCTTAATAATGTATGGTGAAAACTTCTGAAAATGTTGAGCTGTGTTTGTGTTTGGCGCCAGCTCCTCAGTTTCCAAAAAGAGCACAAATATCAAGTGACCCAAGAGACATCTCCAGGTGAACTCTGTTGCAAGATCATGCCTGTGCACTGAGACGGCATGCTCTGCAGCTTCTAGGACTGAAGTCTTGGAAGCTTGTTGCTTTAGCAGAGGCAATGAGCACAGAGGAGATTAGGGACTGGCTTTAAGAAGGCTTAGGTCCATTTCTCACCATGCACAGCACCTGCTGAGCTGTGGTGTGACAAATCCACTCGGGAGCATCCTGAGTTGTTTGTAGGTGACTGGGTCTCTTGGTGCTCTGAGTAGATGTGAGGTAGGAGGGAGATGGGAGGTGCAGGGCACCCTAAAGGCAATGGCCATTCTCATGATGACACCCCATGCCCATTAATGAAGGCGACAAAAACATTAGCAGAGGAATAGCGGGAACAGCATCCAATGAAGGCTAAGAACTCTGGGTGTGGCTCAATCAGTGTTGACATTGTTCACTGAGGCTGCTGCTGCTGTTGCTGCTGTCATTTCCATCCCTCAGTAGCAGAAGTGGAGGCATCAAAAGAGCCAGAAAAAGACAGGGATTATGAGGCAGGAGTGGATTAGCCACGCCTAACCCCATCAAGGGTCCCAAGCATTGGACATCCAGCCTTAACACTATGGCAAAGGACCATGCATTGGAGAAGTACCCAGAATACTTTGCATGTGAACCTGGAAGCTTGCTGCTTTCAGGGTGGTATATGGGCTCTTCAGAAATGAGCACAATTGAACGCTATCTACATGCAGTGGTTGCCAAGCCAAATTAGATGTTTTGTTTCTTGGTACCTGAGATCTGGCCAGGAGCCTGCTTTCCTGAGTTTCTGGGCATAGGATCAGTGCTTGGAGTTGAGTGCTTTGGCAAGGGCAGAGCCGAGAGCAGAAAGGGCAACCCTGACCTGCTGTGGTGTGGATGATGTCTGGGATTTTAAGGGAGCTAGGAGGGGAGAGGAAACCACTGGGCCCTAAAGCTGACTTCAGGCCCCAACATTGTTGAGCACTCACGGCTGGACCAGCACCATGTCCCCTGGTCTTTGCAGTGTGCTGGCTGTGCAGCCTGCTGCGTACAAGGTCCCTGCATCCTCCCATTTGGAAGATCAGCCTCAGAGACTAATTGACATTTGCACACCTGTCCACATACAGGGAAATCAGGCTGCTGAGGAAGTAGCTTTCACAAGGCATGAGTTACCTAGGGCCAGCCAGGGACACCTCTGTGTAAAAATGCTAAAGAAACCAAGAAAATAAAACCCCCAAGCAGTGTGTCAGAGGACAAGTGAGAGCTGGTCATTCTCACTCTAGGGATGAGAGAGAAGAGGTACGAACTGTCTGAGCAATGCTGAGATCTCGGCTCTTCCCAGTGGTGGGTGGTGTGTTTAAGAGCATCTCACACGTACTTGACCACAATCCCCTCAATGTAGGAAGTCTGTTCAGCTTTTCTGTTGAAGGAAAACCTAGACTTGAGGCGATCTGTTCCCGAATCAGAAATGGATCTGGGGAGGTAATGACCGATATCAAAGCACTATCTAAAGCCCCCTCCATCCGGCTGTCAGGTCTGTGCTCAATCAGATGTTGGCCAGTGAAGCTCTGGACTGTAAAATAGTCTCCTGTGTTGTCCAGATCTACCTAGAGGGCTGAGTTGGCTTAAGGGAGGTGAAGGAAACCAGGGCTGGGGATATGGCACAGAGGGTAGAGCCCGTGCTGAGTGGTCATGAGAAACTGAGTTTGTGAAAGGTAGGTTCAGTGCCATACAGCTGTAACTCCTGTGTCAGGGAGGCAGAAGCAGGAGAATGTGGGGGACTTCATTGTCTAGCCAGGCAAATCTGTGAGCTCCAGATTCAATGACAGAACCTATCTCCAAAAATAAGGTGGGTGCAACCCCGGGAGATGCCAGATGTCAACCTCAGCCCTCCACACACCTGTGCACTTATTGCAGACTTACAAATGTGTACATAACCCACATGCAAAAATTAAAAATAAATTAAAAGGTAAATCGTGGGGTGGTGGTATGAAGGAGGGACCTATAAGACCACAGAATACGAGAAGACTCCGTAATCAAAACTCAACAAACCAAGCTGAATTCCTGAACATCCAAGAGTTGGGTGAGACTTGCCCGAGCATACAAGCCTGCCCTGTAATGGGAGAGATGAAGACGTAAGGGTGGCAAAAAAAAAAAAAAAAAAAAAATCACCAGTGGATTCTCAGGTGTTTGCATGAAAGATGGCTTAGAACAATCTCTAAAACCCCACGTATCACCCCAGGGACCGTTCATTGTTTCCAAAGGAGACTCTGGGGACAGCACTGTCGCCACACAGTTCAACATAGATGCCACTGGGTGAGACAAAGAGGTGCCATGCGCCTCCTGTGGGAGATTCAAGGACGCACCCATGTATCTAGTTTTTCTGCCAAAAACATTGAACCTGGACAAAACAGCAAAGGAACCATAGAAGAAACCCAATGGTGGAGCAGCCCATACAGCAACCCAGATTCTTTGGAAAGGTGAAGCTGTGACCAGCCCAGGAAGGCAACTGTCTGCTGCTCAGGTTTGCCTCTGGTACAGCCGGAGTCATCCAGGAAGAGGAAACCCCGAGTGGGGAATGCATCCAATGAACTGGCTTATGGGCAAGTCTGTAGGCCATTTTCTTGGTTAATGGTTGATGGGGGAGGGTCAAGCCAATTATGGGGGTGCCACTCCAGGGCAGGAGTTAGGGATTATAAAAGCGGACTGAGTAAGTCATGGGAGAGCAAATCAGTAGGCAGCACTCCTCCATGGCCTCTGCACTGGGTCCTGCCTTCAGGTTCCTGCCTTGAGTTCCTGCCCTGACTTCCCTTCAGTGATGGAGTGTGATCTTGATGTGTGTAAGCTGAAGAAACACTTTTCTTCCTCAGGTGCTTTTGGTTGTGATGTTTATCACAGCAAAAGAAACTTGGCTAAGATGGAAGCGATGGTGTTCTTGACAGAAGGAGTTGCAGGAGAGTAGAGAGCCCCACGCATACCCTCCATGGGATTGGGAAAAGCATGCAGCTGTAAAGAACATATCCAGGACTGGGTGTGGGGGGGGGGGACTGCGTGCCGAGTACACGTTAGGCAACTGAGTGTGAATGTTCTTCCTGGTTGTTTTGGAGACTGTCCTTGACCATAAGAGACGTTTTCTTCACCAGAGTAAACACACCATCTCTTCCACCAGGGTGCATAATTGTGAGAAATTTTAAGCAGCTAGCATATTCTTAGGTCAGCATAGATACGTTTTTAATTTTAAAATCAACATAAACCCTTAGAAGATCGTAGTCACAACTGTCCATCCTCCCTGCCTCTGAACACTTCTGACCACCTCCTAAGTAAGTTCTCTGGAAAGAACACCCCGTGAAAAGGTTGTGCACCATGAAAGCACCAGTGGTGATGTGTTTACACACAAATGTATAGCCCATCCATTTCTTCACATCAAGTGTGCCAGAAAGAACTGGCTAAGGGATTCTGCTAATGGGTTGAAAAACTGACTTCTGCCCTATTAAGGGACTGATTTTATTCAGGGAGCCCTTTTGTTTACAGACCCCCATCCCTTAGGTTGTTAAAAATCAATTTATAAGTAGCCACCTTGGTCTGGCTTCTGTTTGAAAAGAGATACAATAAAATGCATTCCTAGAACCCACAAAGTACCAACCGACAGATGCAAAGGTTGTAGTTGGTGTACTTTACCAATATAATCAGAGAGGTTGACCTTCAGAGCCTGGATCAGCAGGCCTTCTTCAACCAGCTCTTGGTACAGGGACTCGATGCTCCTGGGGACAAAGTACATTGTCTCTGTCATCACTGCATACAAACTAGAACGTAGACCTCAGCTGCTCTGCTGTGTGCTTTTATGTATGCAAATAGAAGTGCTTTTGAAATATTTCTACAATTTGGAGATAAATTAGGCTTTCTGAAAACAATATTTTCATCCAACCATGTAGATACTAGGATGTTTCCCATTAATAAGAATTATATTCATGGGTATCTGAGACCAACTATGACTCCATCAGTCTTTCTGATAGTCCAAATATGAATTAGAAATTACTTGGTAATAGTAATAACAACGGGCCTGGAATTTTATGTTCAGTTAGCATCTGTGAGCTGTAGATCATTACCTTCCTGAAATTTCTGTTTTCTTTTTTAACTTGATAGTATAGTGGTTTAATAGCTACATGAAACAAGGATGGCTTAAACTGGAGATAATTCTTTCTGTCTCTCTGTCTCTCTCTCTGTACGGGTGCCAGAGGTTTATTTTGCTTATCTTATTCAATTTATTGCCATCTTGTTTTTGTTTTTGTTTATTTTGATACATGGCTTCTCACTGAACCTGGAGCTCACTGATTCATAGGCTGACCAAGCCATCTTCCCAGTCCTGAAGATAATTTTTCAAATGTCTCCCTCTCTCTATTCCTGGCTGGAGCTCACCATGTAGATCAACCTAGCCTTGGACCTATAGAGCTCTATCTGCCTCTCCCTCCTGAGTGCTGGATTAAAGGCATGTACCACCATGCCCCACCTGAAGATAATTCTTTGTTTGTTTGTTTGAGACAGGGTCTCATTGTGTAGCTTTGGCTGTCCCAGAAATCACTCAGTAGACCAGGCTGGCCTTGAACTCACAAAGCTCTGTCTACCTCTGCTTCCTAAATATTGGGACTAAGAGTATTTGCCACAACTGGCTGAAGATAATTTTAAAATGGAGACAAATTATTCAAAGCTGTGTGTATGCTGGGAGGGTGTAGTTCTGTGTTGTATATACATGCCTAAACAACAGCAGCAGCAGCAACAACAACAACAACAATGACACACTTCTCAAAGAGGGGCTTGGGAAGTCAGCCAAGACATGGATAATTTATAACAGCTGAAAATGGTAGTCACGGTATCCTGCCTAAAGGGCGAACTTTCTGATGATATTAATTGGGGTTTGGCTCACAGAAATGCAATCAGCTAAGCTTGAATGTCATTTAATGAGATCCTCTGGGACAGCTTATCCTTTCATTTTCACTGTCCTTCTAGCCTATTCCTGCCTTTTATTTGTTGGAAGTAAAAATTATAACTGTATAGAAAAAGCTTTCTCACCTTATGGTGGTTTGAATGAACACAATAAAAATGATTTTAAAAGACCCAAGAATGTTACATTAGAGTCAAGCCCAATTCCACCAGGTGGGCTTCAGTTCAGAGACCCTAGGCCTCTGTGGACTGACTCTGTATTTGCCCGTTATATTTAGAATAGCGAACCTTCTGTTGACAACTGAGAAAGGTTTGATTGTTATGACAGTTGGAGTGACAGTACCCAAACAATGTCACAGAAGTACCAAGTGTAACATTTCCACAGGAATATACACTTAATATAAATGTATAATGTAGGCATCAAATATTAACATAAAATTGTAAAAGATTCTCTAACATGTGAAACTATATTAGGAATTTTCAAACCCAAACCCGTATTTGGATTTCTTTTCATAGCTAAATGAACTTCTGATAGGGAAAAAAATAATTCCAATTTGAAAATAGCCTTAAAGTATAACGAACAGATACTGGTCTAAAGGTTTCTTGGTTTGATGAGAGAAACAGACGTTGTCTTCCAGTATTACTGCAGAGCTGAAAGGATCCTAGAGACTGGTCTTTAGGATTAAAGTTAAAGGGATGAGGTGGATGCCAGTGGATGCATGTACTTCTGGACATTGAAATGGATGGAAAATATGGTCTCAGCTCTTTTCACCAGAGAGAGCTGTGCTCTCGTTAACTTTAACCCTCTATGTGACCCAGCTTAAGAGACATCCAAGAAGGGAGGCTCAATGAAAAAATCATCTAGATCAGAGTGACCTGTGGTTACTCCTGTAAGAAATTATCTTTATTATAAATTGATATAGGAGAGCCCAGCCCACTGTGGGTGGCACCATTCCCTAGGTAGGTGGTCCTAGACTTGGCTAGATTTAAGGCTGTGTGGGATAATAAGCAGACTCACCTTCAAGTTCTTGTCCTGATTTCTCTCAATGATAGACTATGACCTGGAGTTTTAAGCTAAAATAGCCCTCCTCTCTCCTAAATTGCTCTTAGTTAGAGTGTTTTTATCACAGTATCATAAAGGAAATTAGGACAGATGGCTTCTGACTTATTTATGACAGATTCAAGTGCAAAGAAGCCTGCCAGAACACCTTCAGTGTCTAGCAGTCATTGACTGTGGCCATGCTGGTCAGCACCATTGCATTTGGTGATACAACAAAAGCAAAGGAACGTACTTTTCCCTAGAAGCAGGGTCATGGGGAGGACCCAGTGCTAGCTCTTGGTTACTTTACTCTGCTTTGGAATCAAGGCAAGAACAAAGGAGAAAGGCATGATATGAAAGCTCCTGAAATACACCTGTGGCTCTAAGTTCTGCCTGGCCAAAGCCTTCTCAAAATGACAATGTGTGTCTGTCCTGGGCAGTTTTGGCATTGATGCAATTACAGATGTTTTTCTTTCCATGAAGAGGGCACTAGGGTTTTAAAATATACCCAAGGACTCCCATAAGCACCAGCCATCCAAACAGTGTAACCTCAAAGGGGGCTGCTTCCAACTGAGCACCAGTTGTGGGGTACTCTGGCTGCCTCAGGGACAGCTGCAGAGGGACTAACAGAGAATTTAGGTTGGATTTTCCCCAACAGATGTCACTCATGTCTACTGTGAGCAAAACCCACAGTGAGAGAAGGGTGCTTCAGAATGGTGCCTGGCTTCCAACCAGCAGGGTGTTAACTGACTTCCGTGACACTGTGACGTCTCCTTGCCCATGTACTAAGTTTACAAAACACAGGCATTTTAAGCCAGGTATTAGACTGAAGTTGGGCTAACAAAACTGAAGAATCATAAACATCTTTTTGGAGATTCAGTCGCATCTCATCTCCGTATGAGCTCCCTCAGTAAGCAGGAAGGAGTACAGGGGTGTGGTGTGTGTGTGTGTGTGTGTGTGTGTGTGTGTGGTGGGTGGGGTGAAGCTGTAAAGGAAAAGAGGTTCCCTTTGTCCAGAAGGAACTCAGTTTGTATGTTCTGAGGTTTCATGATGATATTTCCTAAGCCATTTTTAATAAACATTAGCTCCTTAACTTTATATGTACATATCAGAATTTTGAAAAGTTACAGGAATTCATATGGGATGGGAAGCTTTACCTCTAGGCAGGTGGTCCTGTTGCACATTTTTCTCCCAATCTAGAGTCTAAATAGGGTTTTCTCCTGTGCCCCACACTCTGTCCAGGAGGGGAGTGGTAGGGCTTAGAAGGGCTGGTGGCCTTGGTCTGCTCCTTGATTTGGGGGTGCATCTCTGCATTTCCCATTTTCTCTGCTGCCCATTCCCCACATTAGTCATCCCTCCTCCCCCTGAACAACATCCCCTCACCTGTCAGCTGTTAGGTCTTTTTCCTTTCCTCGTTTCCCTTTCCGCTCTTTCTTCCCTTTTTTTTGCTGAAAGAAATAAGCAAGGATGTTATTAAAGGGAGCAGACAGATGAGTCCCGAAGCTTCTTCTCTCCTTTGAATCACGTTGGTGTCTTTGACAAAAATGAGTTGTATTTGTGCACAGGGATGCCTGGACCCCTGTTCTTTTCCATATATATCCACCAGTCTGTCTCTCACTCTGTCTGACTGTCAGCCTGTATGTCCGTATCTTCTTATGTACATAGCATAGTGTATAAACACATCTGTGCTATATGGAGGTAAATTCCTTCTATGTCTAACTTGTTGAGGGTTTTTCTCACGGAAGAATATTGAACTCTGTCCCATTCTTCTCCCCCATCTCTGAAATGACATAGACGACCAAGGCAGTTGTTCATAACAATGAGTGATTCAAGCTTTTCAGCTACACTCCATCAATGTGGTGGGCACAGCAACCTGTCTGTGCATGTCCTTGCATTGCACGCCCTGAAGCGAAATCCGTGTAACTGCTGGAAAATTCAGTTTGCTAGTGTTTCCTTGGAGATATGTGTGCCCCTGTAAATCAGGAATATTGATGCCTAGTTTTCTTTTATTGTTTAGTCTTTATCTGGGTTTGTTTTTCAGGGTGCTAGAAGGTTCACAAAAATAGCTTAGAAACCTACCTCCCTTCCTCTATTATTACTGGAAAATTATTTTGGTTTTGAATTAATTATTTTTATTCTCACTAATTAATAAATTAATTTTACTAACTTTTCTCTCACTTTCACTTCCTCTGGAGGCCAGGGTGTGACACTCTAAGATACTCATTAAGTCTATAGGGCCCAATCCACACAGGATTTAGACTTAACAATTAATCCATACATACAGTAATATATGTAAAGAATTTGCTCTGAGCCAAGGTTACTAATGTCTACACATTTCTACATTCATTGCCCCTAGGTAGAAGAAAGATGTTAACATGGTGTTCCCAGTGAATATAGCATTTACCATTTAAAAAAGTAAAAGTAAGACATGTCCCAGAGTGCCACGGTATGCAATAAAACAAGAGCCACTCTGGGGTTTCCAAAGACCTCTCTCAGGAAGACTACTATCTGTCTCTGAAAGACAGAGATGGCTTTAGAGGGTGTGAACGAAGAGTGTCCAAACCAGACTTGTGTTCAGGAAGGACCACTCTGGATATTAGATAAGTTATAAGTCACTGTCTCCATGCTGTTTTTCTCTGTATCCCATCCCTGGCCAACAGTCTCCTATAAGTCTCTTTGTTACCAATTAAGCTTTAGCTTGTCTTGAAGTTTATCCTTATGTCTCCAGGGCTGGGACCCAGCTGTTCAAATTCTTCTAGCTACACAGATAGGGAATGAACTCTTCTAGATCTTGAAGGTACGCCTGTTGTGACTCAGTGGCACCTTGTAGGTGCTAGATCTCAGTAAAGGAGATAGGGTCAGAGGAAGGAAGTAAGACTGGTGTAGCCCTGGGCTTGGCTGCTGAGGAGGAGAAAGCCTGCCCTTTGAGAGGAGGTTACAGCTACCTCTAAAATAAATCTCCCACTGTGATCAGCTTAGTTTTTGTGTCTAGTTGTGAGCATGCCCTCTTTTTTTTTTTTTATAGATAAAGGTACACAAGGAATTGAAAAGGAACATCTGTAAGTATTCCTGTAAAGGAGAGAGGACTGTACCAGTCCAGCCAGTTGTATCTTTAGATACAGAGTTTCAAGGGACAACCTAACTGACTGTACTGTCTGGTTATGTGTCAACTTGACACAAACTGGAGTTATCACAGAGAAAGGAGCCTCAGTTGGGGGAAATGTCTTCATGAGATCCAGCTCAAAGACATTTTCTCAACTAGTGATCAAGGGAGGAGGGGGCAGTCCATTGTGGGTGGTGCCATCCCTGGGCTGGTAGACCTGGGTTCTATAAAAAAGCAGGCTGAGCAAGCCAGGGGAAGAAAGCCAGTAAGTAACATCCCTCCATGTTTTCTGCATCAGCTCCTGCTTCCTGATCTGCTTGGGTTCCAGTCCTGACTTTCTTTGGTGATGAACAGCAATATGGAAGTGCAAGCTGAATAAACCCTTTCCTCCATAACTTGTTTCTTGTGACACTGGAGTCAAGCCATATGTTCAGCTTAAAATGGACCAAGATAGGTATTCTAAGACTGTGTCCCCTGAGGTGCTAAGACTTAACACAGTGCAACTGAGATCAGCTCTCAAGTCACAGATTGCGTGCCTTAGTATCTCCAAATCACAGGTATCTTGTATCTCTGATAACACTGCCAGGGAGGAATATTGGATTTATTGTCTTTTGGTCACTCTGGCCCAGTTGCCGGGTGGGATAAAAGGGGGAAAACAGGAGGCTAAAGGAGCAAATTGTACACCCTTCAGTCCCACTGGCTGCTTCAAACAACCATGAGATGGATTTGTGACGATGTAAGAGTTGATCTGCCCAGTTTCTTTCAGTCTGATTCCCTTACAAACCCTACTTGATGCTATTGGCTTTCACTACAGGAGCAGATGGAGGAGGAGGGATTGGGGCGTCTGCTGTGTCTCTATGATTGTCCTCATTCTTGTAGGCCTTGGGTGCTGTCAATCTGTAAGTGGGTGGGTCCTTGGGAGGACCCACTCTGATGGCAGGGTTAATCCCACTTAAAGACTTTATCTTTGAGCATTGGGTGGTGAGCAGTGAAATATGCAAAAGTGGGGATGCTCAATGTCTTATTCAATGTTCTATTGCAGTGAAGATACGCCACGACCAAGGCAACACTCATGAAAGGAAGCCCCTCGTTGGGACTTGCTAAGAGTCTCAGAGGTTTAGTTCTGTATCATGGCAGGAAGCATGGCGGCACACAAGCAGACATGGTGCTGGAGAAGTAGCTGAGAGTTCTGCATCAATATCCAGAGGCAACAGGAGAAGAGAGAGCTACTGGGCGTGGCTTGGACATCTCAAACCTCAAAGCCCGGCTCTAAATGACACACTTCCTCCAGAAAGTCCACACCTCCCAATCCTTACCAAGTAGCACCACTCTTAGTTGACTAAGAATTTAAATATATGAGCCCCTTGTTGGGGAATTCTCATTCAAACCACCACCCTTGATCCCAGGCATCCTAGGTGCAGCCAGCCGCCCAGCCGACACTGCTGTCTGCGGTTGACCCTGCTTGTTTGACACGCACCTTTTTTTCTTTCTTTGGCCGGTATGGGATTTCTATCTCTCTGTTCACAGCCAACTTAAGGTTTTTCAGTTCCTGTCTCATCAGCTCATCCACCTGGGAGAAAATGCAAGGGACGTATGCTGAGTTCACATGACTTTGAATTGCCTTGTGTATCCTCAGGTTAGTCTTGGCTTGCTCATCAGTTTGCAAACTGTAAAAAGTGTACTCATTTGCAGCAAATGGCTTCCCGCCTCCTTATTGGAGGTAAGCATAGGCATACCTGAACCCTTATCTCCATCTCTAATTCCTTCCGTTTTTCCTCCTTGATCAATTCTGGGTCATAGTCCTGAGGGAAATTCCAAGATTCATCTTTATTCATCCACATGTCTGTAAGCCACAAAGACAGAGAAAAAGGAAATGGAAAAAATTATGTTCAATATTTAGGTTAATGAGGGCTGTTACTCTAATCTCAACATACACGGATTTGTCCTGTTTCTAGAACAGGAGTTTGAATAAAGAGGCTAATGCAGCTTAGGTGAGGCCCATATCCATATATATATATATGGAGAGAGAGAGAGAGAGAGAGAGAGAGAGAGAGAGAGAGAGAGAGAGAGAGAGAGAGAGAGAGAGAGAGAGAGAGACATGGTTGTGGTTGGCTTTGTCAGCTTGCTACAACCTAGAATCTCCCGAGCACAGAGCCTCAATTGAGGAACTATGTAGTCTATGCATTGTGATGTACCAGTTTGGGGAGCCAAGTACCCTTAGAAAGAAATAGTTTCAGGAAGACACGGACACAAAAGTCTAGTTTCTAAACTGTGTGCCAAGCCTGCAAGCTATAGACACCAACCCAGTGGCTACATGCACAAGTGAGGTGCTCCCACTTTACTTCCTAGGCAAACTCTGAGGTCAGCAGATGTTGGCAGGAGTCCAGAGCCTGGGTGGATTCTGACACCAGCAAGGGTTCTCACCACCTCCCCTATGTCATGCCTGAGAAAGATGAGGGCTGAGCTGGGTGTGGTTATCAGAGTCCACATCTTACCACAACATAGTCTTCACCACCAATATGTGTACATAAGCTGGTGAGTGATGTCAGAGAGGAGGCAGGCGCTTGAAAATGCAGAATGTGACTCACAAAAACCAAAAAAAAAAAAATAATATATTTCCAATTGTTGGTGTTTTTCATAGATCTAGTTCTTCCATGTGTCCCCCCCTTAGCCAGGGCAGTTGTATGAGAGGTGCCTTGGTGACTGGGTCCACAGCACAGGATGGATGCTAGAGTGGGGATGGGGGATGGATGGAACCACAGGAAGGAAGGTAGTTTGAAGGTGATGAAGGAGTTAAAGCTGAAGTTCAAGGTGTAGGGGACAAGCCTGGTAAAAAAGAGTGTGCCTTGTATAGGCAGACAATGCTTTCACCAGAAGACATATATTATTAGAGGAAAATGCCACTGTTGGGTGTGGGGTAGTTTCCTGTAAGAAGTTGTTGGTCAATGAAGTCCCATAGATGCCAGGGAAGCAACACAGTCTATGTTGAATTTGGAGGCCTGTCATAACCATATGGCAAGACTCTAAAGACATATAGAAATGAAGCTGGATTTCACCAGGAGGCTTGCTTTCTGGTGGCTAGCTTTCATAAAGCCAGGAGGTACTATGCAGCCGCTGGGGAAGAAAAGTCATACATGGTCTTACCTAGAGTTGAACCCTGTAAGCTGCAAGGCAAGATGTGCCCACTGGTGTACCACTGGCATCACCACTGTGGAACAACCAACCACTTTCTGATTGGATTTGAGGAGTGAAACAAAGACAGAAATTCATGCTGAAAACTGTAAACCCATGGTTATAAGTCCTAGGTCCTAGTGGGAACCTGTAACTGTTATCTTTGTTTTAACTTTTATTATTTAATTAAAAAACATTTTGAAATAAAACTATATGAATATATTCTTGTCAGTACTTGATTTTTTTAAAGGTTTGATAGTATGCATTGAAATCTTACTAGTTACCATAAGCATAAAGTACATGTAAAACAAAATGTAACATGGAAATAGTCAAAGTTTTCTTGGTGTGTATAGAGTAAAAAATGATTTTTAAATACCAAAAAATTGCCACAAGGCCATCTTCTTAGCTATTGAGTTATTAATGATTTAAGGTCTGGGTGTATCCCACTCTGAGTGGGTGCTAGACAAGTGTTGTTGCTGGTTTTTTTTTTTCTAAGAAGGACTGAGGCTTCCACTTTTTGCCCTTTCTTTTTTTGAGTTTCATATGATCTGTGAGTTGTTTCTTGGGTATTTATAGCTTTCTGGGGCTAGTATCTAATTATCAGTGATTGCATATTATATCTGTTCCTTTGTGATTGGGTTACCTCACTCAGGATGATATTCTCTAGATACATCCATTTTCCTAGGAATTTCATAAAGTCATTGTTTATAGTAGCTGAGTAGTACTCCATTGTGTAAATATATGACAATTTTTTTTTGTATCCATTCATCTACTGAACATCTTGGTTCTTTCCAGATTCTGGCTATTATAAATAAGGCTGCTATGAACGTGGTGGAGCATGTGTCCTTATTTTATGTTCGAGCATTTTTGGGGTATATGCCCAGAAATAGAATAACTGGGTCTTCAGGTAGTACTATGTCCAATTTTCTGAGGAACTGCCAGAATGATTTCCAGAGTGGTTGTACCAGCTTACAACCCCACCAATAGTGGAGGAGTGGTCCTCTTTCTCTGCATCCTTACCAGCATCTGCTGTCATCTGAGTTTTTGATCATAGGCATTCTGACAGGCGTGAGGTGGAATCTCAGGGTTGTTTTGATTTGCATTTTCCTGATGACTAAGGATGGTGAGCACTTTCTTAGATGCTTCTCAGCCATTTAACATTCCTCAATTGAGAATTCTTTGTTTAGCTCTGTACCACATTTAGTTTTTTTTTTTTTTTTTTTTTTTTACTTTTAGGACATAGGTTTATTACCAAGCTTTCACATAAATAAATACAAGTCCAGCCACATTTGTAAGCTTCATCCATTTGTAACATACATCTATGAATTAGAGTTTATATCTGTGGGAAAATCTTTAATATACCAAGTTGTTATATTGCTCAAAAGAACCACTCTGGGCATTTCTTTTCATCTGGTAGATACTCAGCAATCGTCTATTTCTCAAATTAATACAGCAAGTAGCCTGTTTCCCTTCTGAAATACTTCAGCTTTTTAATTTTTGTTCGAAGCTTCTGACAGTTTTATGAAACATGAACAAGGCTGCATTTAAAATGTTCAATACAACACTCATTGGAAAGACCCCTTTAAAAATGACTATACAATATTGCTGGTGCCAGCACTATTTAACATTAGTATGTTGCAAAAGACATACTATATTAAACACTCTCTAAAAAGACAGTACACATTTTCTAAGTTTCTTGATGAACATTTGAACATTTCCACATATCAGTTTTATATATTAACACACATGTTAGTGTTAGTGGAACAATTAAGCATCTTAAAAAATTAAAATCACAACTGTCATGCATAAATAAGTTCTATTCAATGTTGTGGTTTTATGATCTGGAACATTGGGGAAAATATTCTGAACATTTTATGACAATAAAACATCTTTATCCTCATGTGTGAGTAAAACTACAAGACAACCATGTAACACACTGCATGGATTAGGGAAGGTGTAACTTAGTAATTTTAATTCATATAAAACATATACCTCCTACCTACACTACCTTAGGAAAAAAATCCAAAGTGCATAGCAGCATTTGTCAGTGACAGAATCATTGAGCCTTTGCTTGCTTCTGAGAATCTAAAAGGCAACATCATAGGATTATGAAAATCGTGTTGATCTCAAAGACCCATTGCTGCTCAGACAGTAGGGATACAGCCTTAAACAAGCACTGTCTTGTCCTCAAGGAACAATCTAGCCGAGGCTCTCTCTGTACCCCATTTTTAAATAGGATTCTTTGATTCTATGGAGTTTAACTTCTTGAATTCTTTATATATATTGGATATTAGACCTCTATCATATGTGGGATTAGTAAAGATCTTTTCCCAATCTGTTGGCTGCTATTTTGTTTTCTTGACAGTTCCTTAGACTTACAGAAACTTTGCAATCTCATTAAGTCCTGTTTCTCGATCCTTGATCTTAGAGCACAAACCATTGGTATTCTGTTCAGGAAAATTTCTCCTGTACCTATGAGTTCTAAGGTTTTCCCCACTTTTTCTTCTAATAGTTTCAGTGTACTTGGTTTTATGTGGAGATCTTTGATCCACTTGCACTTGAGCTTTGTACAAGGAGATAAGAAAGGGTTTATTTTCAATCTTCTGCATGCTGATTGCCAGTTGAGCCAACACCATGTGTGAGAATTCATTTCTGGATCTTCTATTCTGTTCCATTGATCTACTTGCCTATCTCTGTACCAGTACCACGTGGTTTTTAACACAACTGCCTTGTAATATAGCTTGAGGTCAGGGATGGTGATTCCTGAAGAAGTTTTATTGTTGTTGAGAATAGATTTTGATATTCTATGTTTTTTGTTATTCCAGATGAATTTTCAAATTGCTCTTTCCAACTCTATGAAGAATTGAGTTGGAATTTTGATGGGGATTGCATTGAATCTGTAGATTGCTTTTGGTAAGATAGCCATTTTTACAATGTTGATCCTTCCAATCCATGAGCATGAGAGGTCTTTTCATCTTCTGAGATCTTCAATTTCCTTCTTCAGAGATTTGAAGTTCTTGACATACAGGTCCTTCACTTGCTTAGTTGGGGTCACACCATGATATTTCATATTGTTTGTGATATTGTGAAGGGTATCTTTTCCCTAATTTCTTTCTCAGCATTTTTGTCCTTTGAGTAGAGGAAGGCTACTGATTTGTTTGAGTTAATTTTATGTCCAGCCACTTTGCTAAAGTTTATTATGAGCTGTAAAAGTTCTCTGGTGGAATTTTTGGGGTCACTTAAGTATACTATCATGTCATCTGCAAATGGTGATATTTTTACTTCTTCCTTTGCAATTTGTATCCCTTTGATTTCCTTTTGCTATCTAATTGCTCTGGCCAATACTTCCAGTACTATGTTGAATAGGTAGGGGGAGAATGGGCAGCTTTGTCTAGTCCCTGATTTTAGTGGGATTGCTTCAAGTTTTTCACCGTTTAATTTGATGTTGGCTATTGGTTTGCTGTATATTGCTTTTATTATGTTTAGGTATGGGCCTTAGATTTCTGCTCTTTCCAAGACTTTTAACATGAAGAGGTGTTGAATTTTTTCAAATGTTTTCTCAGCATCTAGTGAGATGGCCATGTGGTTTTTTTCTTTAAGTTTGTTTATATGGTGGATTATGTTGATAGATTTCCATATATTAAACCATCCCTGCACCCCAGGGATGAAGCATACTTGATCACTGTGAATGATTGTTTTGTTGTGTTCTTGGGTTCAGTTTGCAAGAATTTTATTGAGTATTTTTGTATCAATGTTCATAAGGGAGATTGGTCTGAAGTTCTCTTTCCTTGTAGGGTCTTTGTGTGGTTCAGGAATGAGAGTTATTGTGGCTTTGAAGAATGAGTTGTGTAGTGTTTTATCTGACTCTATTTTGTGGAATAGTTTGGAGAGTATTGGTGTTAGGTTGTCAAAAAATATCTGATAGTATTCTGCACTGAACCCATCTGGTCCTGGGCTTTTTTTGGTTAGGAGGCTTTTGATGACTGCTTCTATTTCTTTAGATGTTATGGGATTATTTAGATGGTTTATCTGGTCCTGGTTTAACTTTGGTATCTGGTATCTGTCTAGGAATTTATCCATTTCCTTCAGATTTTTCAGTTTTGTTGAGTATAGGCTTTTGTAGTAGGATCTGATGATTTCATCAATTTCCTCAGTTTCAGTTGTTATGTCTCCACTTTCCTTTCTGATTTTGTTAATTTGGATTCTTTCTCTTTGCTCTCTATTTAGTCTGGCTAAGGGTTTATCAATTTTGTTAATTTTCTCAAAGAACCAGCTCCTGGTTTTGTTGATTCTTTGTATGGTTCTTTTTGTTTCTACTTGGTTAATTTCTGCTCTGAGTTTGATTATTTCCTGCTGTCTACTCCTCTTGGGTGTATCTGCTTGTTTTATTTTCTAGAGCTTTCAACTGTGCTGTCAAATTGATAGTGTATGCTCTCTCCAGTTTCTTTTTGGAGGCACTCAGAGCTATGAGTTTTTCTCCTAGTACTGCTTTCATTGCATCCCATAGGTATGGGTATGTTATGCTTTTGTTTTCATTAAATTCTAGAAATTCCCTAATTTATTTCTTTATTTCTTCTTTGACCATGCTATCGTTGAGTAGAGCATTGTTCAGCTTCCATGTGTATGTGGGCTTTTTGTTGTCTTTGTTATTACAGACCAGCCTTAGTCCATGGTGATCTGATAAGATGCATGAAAGTATTTCAATCTTTTTATATCTATTTAGGCTTGTGTTGTGACTGACTATATGATCATTTTTGGAAAAGGTGCCATGAGGTGCCAAGAAGAAGGTGTATTCTTTTGTTTTAGGATGAAATGTTCTGTAGATGTCTGTTAATTCCGATTGGTTCATAACCTCTGCTAGTTTCACTACGTTCTTGTTCAGTTTCTGCTTCCATGATCTGTCCATCGATGGGAGTGGGGTGTTGAAGTCTCCTACTATTATTGTGTGTGGTGTCATGTATGTTATGAGCTTTAGTAGGATTTCTTTCATGAATATGGGTGCTCTTGTATTTGGAGCATATATTTTAAGGATTGAGAATTCATCCTCATATATTTTCCCTGTAATGAGTAAAAAGTGTTCTTCCTTATCTTTTTTGATAACTTTTGGTTGAAAATCTACTCTATTTGATATTAGAACGGCTACTCCAGCTTATTTCTTGGGGCCATTTGCTTGGAAGGTTTTTTCCCAGCCTTTTACTCTGAGATAGTGTCTTTGTCTCTGAGATGAGTTTCCTGTATGCAGCAAAATGCAGGATTCTGTTTCTGTATCCAGTCTGACAGTCTATGTCTCTTTATTGGGAATCGAGTCCATTTATGTTAACAAATATTAAGGAATAGTTATTGCTGTTTCCTGCTATTTTTGCTTTTAGAAATAGAATTACGTCTGTGTGTATTTTTTCTTTTGGTTTTCTTACTTAGTTATTTCTTGCTTTTTCTAGGATATAGGTTCCTTCCTTGTATTGGGTTTTCTATCATTATTCTTTGTAGGTCTGGATTTGTGTTTAGATATTGTGTAAATTTAGTTTTGTCCTGGAATATCTTGGTCTCTCCATCTATGGTGATTGAGAGTTTTGCTGGATATAGTAACCTGAGCTGCCATTTGTGTTCTCTTAGTGTCTGTGTGATGTCTGTCCAGGATCTTCTAGCTTTCATAGTCTCTATTGAGAAGTTGGGTGTAATTCTAATTGGTCTGCCTTTGTATGTTACATGACCTTTTTCCCTTACTACTTTTAGTATTCTTTCTTTGTTGTGAATACTTGGTGTTTGATAATTATGTGTCAGGAAGTGTTTCTTTTCTGGCCCAGTCTATTTGGGGTTTTGTAGGCTTCTTTTGTGCTCATGGTCATCTCATTCTTAAGGGTAGGGAAGTTTTCTTCTACGATTTTGTTGAAGATATTTACTGTGTCTTTTAGTTGTCATTCCTGCCCTTTTCTATTCCTATTATCCTTAGGTTTGTTCTTCTCATTGTGTCCTAGATCTCCTGTACATTTTGGGTTAGGAGCTTTTTGGTTTTTGTATCTTCTCTGACTGTTTTGTCTATATTTTCTATGTTGCCTTTGGCCCCTGAGATTCTCTCTTCCATCTTTTGTAGTCTGTTGGTGATGCTTGCATCTGTGACTCCTGACTTCTTTTTTAGGTTTTCCATCTCCAGGGTTGTCTCTTCTTATGTTTTCTTTATTGTTTCTAATTCCATTTTCAATTCCTTCATCTGTTTGGTTGTGTTTTCCTGTAGTTCTTTGAGTGATGTTTGTGTTTCCTCTTTAAAAGCTTCTATTTGTTTATGTGCGTCCTCCTGTGCTTGTTTAAGGGTGTTATTCACGAACTTCTCGAAGATCTCTATTATCATCGTAAAGTATGATTTCAAGTCTGAGTCTTCTTTTTCTGGAGTGTTTGGCAATCCACTGCTTGCTGTGGTGGGAGAGCTGGGTTGCCAGCTTGTCTTGGTTTCCATTGCTTAAGTTCTTTCGTTTTCCTCTTGCCATCTTGTTATCTGCGATTATTCATGGTCTTGTTGTCAATGACTTACACCTGTCTCTTCTGTGGACCTGAGGGCCCATGGACTCAGGAAGAAAATTGCTTCTGAGTGTTCGGCTTTTTGTGGGCAAGCAGTGAGTTCTGGTGGCAGTGACTTAGCTCTGTCTTTGTGGGCTCAGGTGTGGGAGCTCTTGTAAGGCTGTTCTAGGAGCTCAGCCCTTTGCTCACAGGTCCTGAATACTACTGGCAGGGACCTGGCTCTTTCTTTAGGCCAAAACTGACCCTTTTTCAGAGAGCACAGTACTCTCTGCTCTCTGAGATCTCCAGGTGTGCTCCCCCTGGGCCTATGTGCCAGGCTCATCTCTGGTCCAGGTGTAAGAGGGCCTGTGGGGCTGATCTTCAAGCACTGCCTTTCCCGGGCAGACCCCGGTTCCCTCTGACAAAGACCTGGGCCTTACTGTGGGCCGGAAAGGAAGCTTTTGCACAAGCACTGCCAAGCACCCTCTGTTCTCTGGTTAGTCACAGCACAATCTCACCAGGCCTGTGCCCCTAGATCTCTGCTGGTCTAGGTGGAAAAGAGCCTGTGCATTTAGTCTGTGAGCACGGCCTTTCATCTGTTACTGTTATCTTGCTAAGTGGACATGTTGTTAAATGGCCTTCTAAGCATTTATGTCTAAACCCATAGATTAGGTCTATCCTTAGCCCTGGTGAGAGAAGCGTCTGTCTGGAATGGGCAAAGTGTTACTAAGTGGCTGTTGAGTACTTATCTCTAAATAGGTAACTATATGAGTCTCACCAAGGCCCTGGGAACATTGCAGAAAAAAAAAAAGAGAGAGAGAGAGAGAAAAGAATGAGAGGGCAGGAAGAAGGGAATGAGAGCTATAAAATTCTGGCTTCTGGAAAAGACATTACCATTGCACCCACGAGTTCACAGCAAATGCACAAGATCAAGCCAGTCAGCATTTCAACATGGGTGAGGAAGGGGCTCATTAAGCCTCACTAAGCTAACAGGTCCCAAGCTAAGGATCTATTGAAAGTTTATGGTTGCTCGGGGGTGTCGTTTTCCTTTGGGGTACTCCTGCTGTGGCCACCCATGCTCCGGTGGATGCTACCACACCAAGTACATGTGGGAAGCACTACTGACTCAGAAGAATATATATTAACAAAAAGAGAGAGGGGACATGGTGAAGGATTATGGGAGAGTGGGAAAGGGGAGTTGGGCATTGATATGATCAAAACACATTTTACACATATATAAAAGTATCAAGGAGTAAATTTTAAAAATTCTTAATTGTTGCAGGATATTTGATCACACTGTGTACCCCGAGATTGTGTTTTCCACTGAAGAGCTCTGTTTCTAGTTGTGATGTGGCCTCAGCTCTTAGCACACACCTTTAATCCCTCTGGCTGGTAGACCCCTTTAGTCCCAGAGTTGGCTTATAGAAGGAAGCAGCCATGTTTGAAAGTGATGTCTAATTGAGTGGCAGATAAAGTTATGGGTCAGAGAAAGATTTGACAGCATAGGATATGCTCAACTCTTGTGAGATGATGCTTGAGAGAGAGACAGTACGGGAGGAGAGAGTAGAGTATGGGATACGGTAGAACTTACGGACAGCACAGTGGAGTTGAGAGGGAGAGTGGAGCAGCCCAGAGCGAGAGAAGGGGGCAGTGTTATGGGGGCAGTTGTACAGAGACAGACTGAAGAGAGAACAAGCTAGACACGGGTGAAGCCGGGATGAGCTAGAGAATCAGAAGGAAGCCAGAAGACTGAAACAGATAGTCAGAGATAGTTTGAGGTCGAGCAGAGCAATTAAGGAAAAGCACGGAGAAGCCAGATTGAATAAGTCAGCCAGGAGAGGGAGGAGTTTGAGCCAGAACAGCTGAGTCGAACCGGCCAGTCAGAGTTCAGAAAGAACAAGAAAGGGCGAGTCTATCCAGCAGCAAGTCTCGAAGCTGAAAACTTTCTAGGCCCACATTAGACTGTGCAGAGGTTAGAAGCTTTCAGATCCTAGGTTGGCAGACAGAGGCAGTGAGCCTCTCACACAACAGTTACAACAGGAGGTTGGGTTGCATTTATACTCCATAAACGAATTTCCCGAAATACACATTATTCTAAATGTAGGGCTTACAGACACCCCTTTTCCTGAAACAAGGTCTCACAGTGTAGTCCTTGACCTAGAGGTCTTCTATTTTAGGCTTCTGAGTTGGTAGGATTGATCACCATGCCTGGCCCAGTGGCTTCTTTTTCTGTGTTAAAATGAAATCTTACATTTCCCCCGACAATAATCAAGCTGGAAAAACATTTGGTAAGTTTTCAACCACCACACAGTTTACCTGTTACACTAAGACATCAGAGAGCAAAGTTGCTTTGCTATTTACAGGGACCCACTTAGTGTTGCTAGAGAGACCCCCTGCTCCCCCCACCCCAGACTCTGAGAACAAGGCTTTTGGTTAATAGTAGAAGCTTGGAATATTTAGCAGGGAGGGAGCCACAGCCTGAGTGTTCCTGTAACAGTCACAGTGACAGGGTCACACACTGGAGTCTCTGCTTTAGAATACAGCTCCTCACAAGGAGCCTTCTGATCTCCCCTCTCGAAGGGTCTCAGTGGGCAGAGTTTGCCATCGAAATGTTGCTTTCTCATGACACTGCACAGGGCACTTTTCAATCCCTTCAGGAATTTCATGGGCGTTTGTAAATGCAGGAAGCTGTTTGGGACCCTCAGAGGGCACTTGGTGCCCTTGCTCTCCTGCAGCCAGAAAGAGCTTTTTATCCCAAGACTGTGAAAAGCAGGCCAGGGCCCTTTCACATGGAAGGGAAGGGGAGGGTGGTGTGGTGGAGAGGGCTGGAGGGGGGCTTAATCTTAGTGATTAAAATGCTAATGTATTATTTGAGAAGGCAAACCTTTGGTTTTAATGAAAGGGATTCTAAGATAAAGAGATCCCCAATTTAAGTAACTGAAGACCTGGAAGGTGACAGCCAAGGACTCCAGCTAACAGACACTTGAGGCTTCTCCCCGCTTCTTGGATTTCATGAAAACAGACTGTGCCCATCAGATTGTAGTGCTTAAAGCAGGATGTTGCAGGTTGCAAGACCTGGTTTCTCAAGGGAATACCACATCTCTCCCCCCACCCCCACTCCCACCCCAAATTCAGTTTTGCTTTTTGTCAAAAAGAAATGCTCACATGCTGCCTGTAAGGGTGTTAAAAAGACAGTGAGAATGAAATGCTTGTGCCATCTGTCTCCAGGTCACACCGTCTGATATCGTTTCCGTGATCCCTCGCTCACGAAGAAAGTAAATTCAGCGTCAATTACGGTGCTGCTGAGGCGATCAGTCTCAGACCAGGCCTTGTTTCCAGAGCAAGTAGGTGACAGGTCCTGCCCTTTGGGATGTGGGCCCCACTGTGGGAAGCCACACAACTATTGCTTGGCATCTGAGATGACTAAAAAGGGACAGAGTTGGGTGCAGGTGGAGAGGAGATTGTCACTCTGCAAAGGCCTCAGGGGAGGCCTTCTTGGCACAAGGCCCGAGGGACAAGCATTGTGAGCAAGAGGAGCAGGGTGTACACAGCTGCTGTGGGCGTGTGCTGGACAAGCTAGGACAGCAGAGGTGTCAGTGGAGCATGAGATGTGGTCTTGGGAGCTCCTTCAGCTGGTGCATGCATTGCTGCCCCAGTTCTGTGGAATATGCTTCGTAATACGTTCAGACTGGAGCTTCCAAGTGCCTAGTGTGATGAGGGAGGCTTTCTTCTCTGACATGCCTTCTTCTGCCTTTCTTCTCTCTGAAGAGTTGTGTGAGGAGGGGAGGGAGGAGTCAGGCCTTCCAAATTCTGAGGGGGAGGAGGGGCCCAGGGTTTTGCACTGGAGTCCTCCCTCCTCAGAATATCTTAGATGATGGTAACTGAGGGAGAACAGAGAAGGCGAGAGTGTGGCTGGCAGTGAGCAGAGACCAGGGACGGCCTGCCATGGTTGTGAGGGTATGGAGGGCTCCCGGGAGAGGGCCCAGGAGAAAATGAATGTGGCCTTACTTGGCTCCTCTGTGGGGAAACCATCCAGAAGGCTGGTGGAAGACAATGAGCACACAGCACAAAGAGATGGTGTAAAGATCAACAGACAAGACTGGGCAATGCAGTGACTTGCCAACCGCCATTCTCATATCACGCACACCCACACACCAGTGGGACCCCAGTCAGGCCTGGGCTTGCCGAGTGGATTGCTGAAGGTCCCGACTGTGCTTAGGACACATTTCTGCTTTCCTCCTAATTCATATAAGTGCCCAGCTTGGGGCCACTCCTCTGCCACTGCAACATGTGAAGCCCTATGTGTGCTGATGACTGATGTCATCTTTGGGTCTTCAGATCAGTGTTGCTCACATCCAACATGGTGGAGACAATCAAAGTTGGCCAAGTGAGTATGAGAGTGAATGGATGTTTTTTGATGGCAACTGTTCTGCTCCATTGCATGTCCATGTTTGGACGGAATCTCCAATTTTAAACAGCAGGTTTACCAGTGGTCCTCCCTGACAAGGGACTGTGTTAATTTTCTGGTTCCTTTGAAGACTGAATGACATGGCACAGAAAACATTTGTCTTTGCATGCTTTGGGCACCTGATAAATGTTACTTGATCCCTTTGATTTTTTTCATCCTCAGTGGACTCAGGTGCCATATGCTAAGAGCATCATGGTTATCTCTGAATTCTTAGAGTCCCTGCCTCTGTTAGCAGGTACCTGCTAGAATATATTTAGTATAGTGAATATTATGTTTTAGTATAACTGTATTATAGTATAACTATAATAAAATTGTTGTTAAGAATATAACTCTATTTACTGGGATAAACACCTTGAATCGACATTAAATATGTACATATCTATCTGTCTGTCTGTCTACCTATCTCTATAATCTATCTGTCCATCAGTCAGTCCATCCATCTACCCATCTATCCATCATCCATCCATCCATCCATCCATCCATCCATCTCTCTATCATCTGTCTGTCTGTCTATCTATCTATCTATCTATCTATCTATCTATCTATCTATCTATCTGATCCATTGTTGTCCATATCCAACTCAGATGATTGACTGACAGTTAAAGAAATTTCTTCTGCATATCACTATTACATTGCTTAGAAATTTCCAGTATTATGGACCAGGGTCACTGGCCAATAATCTGCTGTTAAGATTTATCTCAAGGGTATGGTGAAGCTAAGGAGTTGGATAACAGTCCTGGCAAATTATGATGAAAATCTCCCAAAGGGCAGAGCCCATCCGCTCACACACCCTGCCAGGTTCTGGCTATGCTAATGGAATTGAACCATAGACAAAGCAATTGTCAGAACTGAGACGGGTCTTGGTCTGAGAGGATTAAGATTTGTACATATGGAATTCATTTCCTTAATGTAATTCCTTTCTTCATGCCACTAAGCAAGAGCGTGGTCAGCGTAGGGGCGCAAAACTGGGGAAAGCTCTCGAACGTTTTCAGCCTGTGTATGTGTGTTTCTCCTCAATTTTCCCAGTTTCATGTATATTGCTGTGATAAATACCCTGAAACCCCCCCCCCCCCAAAAAAAAACAACTTTGGGAAGGAAGGGTTTATTTGGTTACAGCCCATCAATGTTGGGAAGTCAAAGGAGGAGCTCAGCTGAACAGTCATGACATGAACAGACAAGGACAGGGAGAAACAAGTTACCAATACTACCTTGCTTTTACCCAGCAAGCTCTCTCTACTCATACAGTCCAGGGCTTCAAGCCAGAGGGACGGCTCTTCTCACATCAATGAACATAATCAAGACATTCCCCACATACATACTCATGGACTGGCCTCATCTAGACAATTCTTTGAGACTCTCCCAGGTGATTTTGGGTTGTGCCAAGTTGACAATGAAAACCTAATTATGCTGGTTAGTTTATTTTTATTTTTTACCAGCTTAACATAAACTAGAGTCATCTGGGAAGAGGGAGTCTTAGTTTTAAAAATGCTTCCATTAGGTTGGCCTGTAGCCAAGTCTATGTGGACATTCCTTGATTAATGATTAATGTGGGAAGGCCTAGAACACTGTGGGTTGTGCCATCCCTGGGCAGGTGGTGCTATTCTAAGAAAGCGAGCTGAAGCAGCCATCAGGAGCAAGCTGGTAAGTAGTGCTTCTCCATGGTCTGTGCTTCAGTTCCTGCCTTCAGGTTCCTGCCCTGAGTGGCCGACCTGGCTTCCTTTCATGACAGACTATAACCCAGAATAAGCCCTTTCTTTCCCAGGTTGTTTTTTGGTAAACTAGGACAGTAGCCACTACAACACTTTATGCTTTTAGGAACCAAAAGAAGCTGGAAAGGGAAAGTTTTTTTTTTTTTTTTTTTTTTTTTTTTTTTTTTGCTCTATTCACACAACACATCTCAAACCATGCTTTACCACTTGAAGACCTGTCCACATACTGAACCTGGGCACAGTCAACAGACAGGGTGACCCCTGGAGTAGCATGCATCCTCTAGGACTGACCTTTGTATAAGCTGTTTCCTTCCTCCATCAGTTGGAGGAAAAGACTTGGTGACATTTTCCACTCCTCATCTTCTTCCTGTTCAGAGCAGAACAAGATTCTTGTTAATTACAGGTGCAATTTATCGTTAGGACCAGACAGCAAAAGGCACACATGCCGTAGCTGACAGGACTGGAGGTCTTTCCCAGCCCACCAGAGATGTTCCCTGGCTAGTGATCTGAGCAGCGAGTGCCACACCAGCACTGGACGCATGGATGGCCAGGCTTCTGAGACGTCGTTAGGACAGGCACTGTCTCTGCATGGTGGCTTTCCCACAGTTCACAGGTTTGGGTCCTGCCTTGTAAGGATTTTCTCAATGCTGTCTGAAGGCTGCCCTTTCGGCTCAGGTCCCGTCTCCATCCCTTCCTAGTATCCCCATAGCCAGGCTTTGGGCTTCTCTGTACCAGTGCTGTTTCTGTTTCTCATTTGTCCATGTCCTGAGCCTTGGAATCAGCCCTGGCCACTTCCTACCTGGGAATGAACTGCCTTCCTCTATGGAGTTGGGACCAGGAGAACTCTCAGTCATGGGTTTGCCACTTTGGAGAGCCCAAGCGTGTTGCCCTTGGTCTTCTGACAATTCTGTGCTTAGAGATGGGAATGTGCCATCTGCCAGCTGTGTGGTGGAAGCTCTGCTCTGAGTCCCTCTGTCCCGATTGTAGGAGTCAGACCTGTAGACTCTCATCTAGTGTTTCTCTCATATCAATAGTTTATGGTGACAAATGGTACGGTTATTGTTACTGTCAAAAGAAAATCAAAGGAAGCATGCTGGTCACTGGGACCACAAAGACTCTCTAAGCTCCCTACATGTCTGTAGCATCAACACTGGGAGGGGACTGCTTGTTGACATGAGAATGTCTTCACTGGGGATGCTGTGCAGCCCCAGACACTGAAGAACTGACAGCCCTTCTTTTCCCGGGTTCTAGTTTTGAGCTTCGTGATATCACTAACATCTAACCACTAACTAATCCCTGGAAACCACATGAGCTTTGTGCCTCCCATCCCTACAGTTTTTCCTCTAACTTTCACAGGCAAATGGCCACCTAACCACACCTGTACTTCCTGAGACCTCACTGTTTTTTTTCTCAGTCATCTGACTGGACCCTTGCTCATATACTGTCTGACTTGGGGCCGGCCTCTCTGTCCTTCCAGAAGGAACTCAGGCACAGATATGACCAACATTAAGCCTTCCTTTAGTGGATGCATTGAGACATCTGTCCTGAAGCTCCCTGTTGGCTCTGTCCCCATAGGATCAAGTCCCAGCCTGTTTCAGGCTGCAAGCAGCCTTCCCAGCCCTGGTCCCCAGGCCACTTCCTTGCTCTTGACATTGCTGCAGCCACGTGGAGGAGGATGCTGTTGGATCTACAGTAGCATGCTCGATCCTTGCCCACGCCTTTCTCCTGTCCTCTCTTAATGGCTGCTAATGCCTTCTGATGATTTTGGACCCGGGCTCCTCTCTCAGGAATCCCCAGGGGCCAGCTTTATACCCCAGCACTGGCTGGATTTTGTCCACACTCTCATGAGTCTTTCCTAAGAGCATCCTTCACTCGCCCTCAGACAGAGTTGTGTATAATGAGCATGTCCTTTAGTCCTGGAGCTGGCGTTTCTGCCTGTCACAGACACTGACTGGGTGAAAGAATAATGTACACTGTGAATGCTCAGTCCACAGATGCATAAATGCTACGTTGCCCTCTACTCGTGGGAGGAAACGAAACGTCAACGTATGCTACAAGGAGGCATAGTGAAGAAAGCTAGACAAAAGGGTCATATTTCAGAGGGTTCCACTTAAAAGAAACGCTCAGACTCCATCTAGTCAGACCCCAGTTTAGTCTCTCACCCTAGATGAGTCCCAAACTCTGCTTGGCAAAGACCCACAGGCTCTTGCTAGGCTGCAGGTGCTACGAGGTCCCTGATCACCAGGGGAGACACCCAAAGCAAGAGGTACAGACTTCTGCATAGATGCCCAGGGTGCTCCTGGGGGCAGAGAGGAGTCCCAGCACCACAGCTTGGCAGGAAGGTGAGGAAGCCACCTGCCTCTCAGAGCTAGCAAAGAGTTTAGTCCCTGACACACTGGGGCTCAGAGCCAGAGAGGTGGCTAGTCTCACGGCGAGGCTCGTATTAAAATAAAGCTCACTGGTTAAGAAGCCCACCTAGGGCACAGGTTAGCTCGGGGCTCGCCACTGATCTAGCCTTGGGTATGGAGACACTCAGATGAGAGAAAAGAATCTGTAAGGGAAGTGTCACAGACAACACAAATAGCAATGTAACAATGTGACAGCTGGTGCTCGCTTGGCGACGCTCTGGTCAGAGTCACCAGTGTCCCCTCCCCTCACATGTTCATTATTTTCCTCATAATCATCCTTGTCGCCCTCTTTTGTTTCCCCATCTCCTCTCGCTGGCCCCTTCCTTAATTCAAATACCCCTCCCACCTTGTACAACTTCAATTTCTGCATATCGGAGAGAACACATAGCAGCCTTTCAGGTCTGGCTTACTTTGCTTCACGTGATGATCCACAGTTCCATCCAGTTCCCTGCCTGTGGCACACTAATGCTATTCATGGCTGAATAAAACTCCGTGGTGTATCCCTATTTTCTTCACCTATTCATGTGTTGATGGACACCGAGGCTGATTCTTATCTTGGCTGCTGTGAAGGGTAAACATTGATGTGCAGGGATCCCCTGTAGTAAGATACCTCAGAACCCTTCAAACACATGCCTAGGGGTGGTGTAGCTAAATCTTTAAGCCACACTAATATCTCCAGTGGCTGCATTAATTTATGCCCACTAGCAGTGTGAAAAAGGTTCCTTTCTCCCAACAACCTCATCAGCATGTATTGTTTGTTTGCTTGTTTATTATTATTATTATTATTAGTAGTAGTAGTAGTAGTAGTAGTAGTACTACTACTACTAGTAGTAGTAGTATTTTGAGACAGGGTCTCATTATGTAGCTCTGGGTGCCTAGAACTTGCTATGTAGACCAGGCTGGCCTTGAACCCACAGAGATCTGCTCACTCTGCCTCAAGGCTTGCACCACAATGCATGACTGGTTATTTTCATTTTTTGTATTCTTGATGAAAAGCCATGTTACCCATGGTATACAGAGTTCTTAGCACTATTTGAATATGCTGACCTTCCTCTAGTATGTGTTTTCTGTGTCTTTGTAAAGTATTAGGTGGTTGTAGCTGCGTGGTCCTCATCTCTGCTCCATTGCCCCATATGCCTCCCTGTGCCAGTACCATGCTGTGTTGGTCACTGTGGCTCTATGGGATAGTTTGAAGTTGGCTATTGTGATGCCTTTAGCAATTCAGCTATATATATATATATGTATATATATATATATGTGTGTGTGTGTGTGTGTGTGTATGTATGTGTGTGTATGTATGTATGTATGTATGTATGTATGTATGTATATATATATGTGTATATATATATATAATATATATATGTTCAGGACTATTTTGGCTATTTGTGTGTTTTGTGCTCCTGTGTGAATTTTATGATTGCTTATTTTGTGTTCTGGTGCAGAATGTCAGTGGGATCTCACCGACTCTGTGGACTGTAGGTGTCAGAGTCAGTGTCTTCGGTGACAGAGACACTTCACAGCACTGACCCTGCACTGGTATCTTCCGCACAGTTGGACTAAGGGGAGGGCAGCAGAGCTGGCTGGATACTGGGACCCTGCTTTGGTAGGAGCGTTGCAGGGGAGGCCTTTCCTTCTGATAGGAATCTTTCTCTGCACACTCTATGGACTACTGGTGAGCTTGCTGTTGCTGCTCTGGGCTGAGGCGCTATCACAGCAAGGATACCATCTCGCATGTGCTTCGTGCTCTGTCAGAAACCAGTGAGTAGCTCCTCATGCAACAGGTGTTTGAGGCAGGAGCATATCAAAGCAAAACCGGAGGCCTGTTTTTATTTCTACAACAAACTTCACGTTCTCAAGGGCAAAAATCACTGAGAGACTGGCTTGGGAAACACTGAATTCTGGTGATTTTAAAGGGAGAACACGAGACATTCCCATGACATAATAGGGTCTGGTTTCCCATGCACTAATTATGTAATTGACAGTTACATGAGCTGCCTTCTCATTGGAGGGTAAAGTGCAGCAGGAAGCTTCTGCCTACCTCTCCAAACACATTTGTTTCTTTCACAAAGAACCTTCAGCTTCCTTGAGCAGCTCCTCCTTTGGCTGCTGGTCTAAGCATTTGGTCCTTCACTTCTTTGAGTGGGGATTGTAGGACTTTCCTCCAGGAAGTTTGAATCTGCCACCTGAATCCTAAGGGCCATTATTTCCCTGGAATCTTTACTTGGATAGGGTCATATGGAAACTTTCTGGCCACGACCCTGCTGTTCTCAGCTCAGCCGAGTGCTGGATTTGTGCTGAATAGAGGGAAGAAGAAGCTCTTGTGGGAAAAATGAGTGTCATGCACACAGTTCGTTCAGTGTGGAGCTGGGAGGGCAAAGGTCAGGTAGGTGAGAGATGAGAACCTGGGTCTTAGTTTTACACACACACACACACACACACACACACACACACACACACACACACACAGTTGGCAAATGGATCTGAGTTCTTAGCCTCTTCCATCCCAGGCCAGGGAGGTCATACTCCTTATCCTGTGCACTTTGCATGGCCCCTGTCTCATGTTATCACTGATGACTTCTAAAGCTTGTTTTTGCCACCCAGTGAGCCCGGTGCTTCCGGATGGGTGAGGAGTGTGAGCCTTTGCCTTTCCTCGGAGCTGTTCAGATGCCACCGAGGACCTGTCTAGGGTACACACTGGCCACCGATGCTGGATTGCTGGCTCCCCTGAAGGCATTCATTTGCACCACCCTTTGGATTCTCCTGCTGCCCGGCGGCAGAGCCACCTCTCAGAGCTAGCTGCATGAATGCCATCATACCCCACAGCACCGTGCAGAACATCTAAAACTTGAAGGAAAAAGGCCACCCTCATTGCTCTTCCCTGAAGGAACTGATCTTTGCTCTCTGCTGTTTGCTCACGCACTTCCTGCCCATCACGCCTCAGTGCTAAGGGGTTCCAGGCTCTACCGGCTGAATAGGGGCAGCTCGTCACTTCTGATTCTTACTTTGTTGGCTGGTGTGACTAAACGTCACTCCCCCCACCCCACCCCCATCCTCCATACCCCGCCACCGCTTTTGGGTGACCAGGAGTGTTGTCTCCTCCTGTGCTACTGATTCAGAAACAAAAACCAGGGGCATCCTTGTGATGAAGGTTAAATGCACAATCATCAAGGAAAACTGAGACGGATCTGGGTCACAGCATTATATTTTTAGGTTTTGCATTTCAGATTCTATCAGCTCGGTTGCTGATTTTGGGTGGGTAAGGGGAGCCTCTTCAAATCCTGATGGGCACGAACAACTCCAAGTCTCTGATGGCGATAGAACCACACACTCTACTGCAAGATCACTCAACTGACACACTGAGCTCTATATACACGTACATTCAATAAGTATAGAATATTATATATGTACATGTATAATATAAATACAATATATAAATAATATAAATATTTAATATGTATAATGTAATATATAATTTTATATTATGTGTATGTTATAGGAATATATATATATAGGAATATATGTTTATATATATAGTCAAGATATTATGCTGTCAGGTGATCTTGGCATACTTTAAAATACAGTTGCTAGCAGTCTTAGTCAGGGTTTCTATTACTGCAACAAAACACTATGACCAAAATGCAAGTTGGGGAGGAAAGGGTTTATTTGGTTTACATTACCAGGTTACAATCCATCACTGGAGGAAGTCAGGACAGGAACTCAAACAGGGCTAGAACTTGGAGGCAGGAGCTGATGCAGAGGCCATGGAGGGTGCTGCTTACTGGCTTGTTTTCCATGGCTTTAGTAATTTCCTTTCTTATAGAACCCGGGTGTTCAGGGATGGCTCCACCCACAGTGGGCTGGACCCTCCCCCACTGATCACTAACTGAGAAAATGCAGCTGGATCTCATGGAGGCATTTCCTCAACTGAGGCTCCTTCCTCTCTGATGACTCTAACTTGTGTCAAGCTGGCACACAGTGTCACTCCGGGCACACTAGCTATGTTTATTCTCACTGTGAGATGGCATCCACCTCTAGATCTTAGATCTTAGCAGGGAAGATGTTCCACAGTAGGTGGTTTGTTTTCTACCCCAGGACACTGACCAAGGAAAGGAGGAGCTCTGGAGCCTCCTAGGGATCTCTCCTGCCCCTTCTGCAGTTTGAAAACCATTTTGGATGCATTTTATTATTTATTTTTATGCATTTTTGCGTATGGCTGCATCTGTATATGTGAACCACGTGTGTGCCTGGTGCTTGTAGAAGTCAGAAGAGAGCACTGGATCCCTTAACACCAGAGTTACGAATGGTTGTGAGCAGTATGTGGGTGCTGGGAACTAAACCTAGGTCCTCTGCGGGACCAACAATTGCTCTTGACAACAGCCCAGACCCTTCTTCAGATTTTGAGGAGAGTCACAGTTTTCAAGAAGCCACCTGATTTTGTCTCTGTTACATTCTCAGCTGTCTCTTCTCACAGCGGAGGGACAGAAAGCAACATTCTTTTATCCTTTCATGCACGGACACAGTTGGGCAGTTAAATATGGTCTTCACACTGCTGGCTCTTTTCCTTGTCCCAGGATGTTTCTGTCCATCATTGGCCTTATCTGCAGGTTTATGTGACAGTTACTCTTTGTTGCCAACTTAACAGGATTTACAATCACCAAGGAAACAAACCTTTGGATGTGACCATGATGGAATCCAGGGAGGATTAACAGAGAAGGAGATTTACTATTCTGAATGTTGGTAGCACCATCTATCCCATGGCCAGGGCCAAATTATTTAATATAAACCTCCTTTTTGGGCCAAGAGACTAGAGAAAAGATCGTGGCTAGTCATGGCTGGGTGATACCATCCACCAAGAACTCTTAGAACTGATTGTGCTATGCAGGGGCCCACAGGCCTTCCCAGCAGCCCCCAGTCTGGTCATGGTTTGTTCCACTCAAAGCACTGACAAGTTGCGGTAGTGGGCTGTGTGGCTTTTGCAAGGAGGGTGCAGTTGTGCAATGGCTCATTTCTCTTGCGTTTATTCCTGAAACCAGCATGAGGACTGTGAGCCACAGTCAGGCAAATGGCATTCCTTGGCTGCTGACGGCGTGCTTGCAGAAGTGTCTGCACATTGGCAAAAAGTGACCTCTGACTTCAGTGACCCCTCACAAAGGTATCCCTTTCTGGAGTTTTTTCATCATGAAGGTATCTTCCATCCAGGTAGCCACTAATTCAGATAGTCACAATGGAGGTAATCCCCCGTGGAGCTCTTCCCCCTGTGGAGGTGTTTCCCCATGGAGGTGTTCCCCTGGAGGTGTTCCCCTTGGAGGTGTTCCCCTGGAGGTGTTCCCCCATGAAGATATTCCCCCATGGAGATGCTCCCTCATGGAGATGTTCCCTCATGGAGATGTTCCCCCATGGAGGTGTTCCCCATGGAGGTGTTCCCCGGGAGGTGTTCCCCAATGGAGATGTTCCCCCGTGGAGATGTTCCCCCATGGAGATGTTCCCCCATGGAGGTGTTCCCCCATGGAGGTGTTCCCCCATGGAGGTGTTCCCTGGGAGGTGTTCCCCCATGGAGATGTTCCCCATGGAGGTGTTCCCCCGTGGAGATGTTTCCCCATGGAGGTGTTCCCCCATGGAGATGTTCCCCATGGAGGTGTTCCCTGGGAGGTATTCCCCCATGGAGATGTTCCCCATGGAGGTGTTCCCCATGGAGGTGTTCCCCAGGAGGTGTTCCCCCGTGGAGATATTCCCCCATGGAGGTGTTCCCCCATGGAGGTGTTCCCCCATGGAGATGTTCCCTCATGGAGATGTTCCCCCGTGGAGATGTTCCCCCATGGAGGTGTTCCCCCATGGAGATGTTCCCTCATGGAGATATTCCCCCATGGAGATGTTCCCCCATGGAGGTGTTCCCCCATGGAGGTGTTCCCCCATGGAGATGTTCCCCCATGGAGATGTTCCCCCATGGAGGTGTTCCCCTGGAGGTGTTCCCCCATGGAGATGTTCCCCCATGGAGGTGTTCCCCATGGAGGTGTTCCCCAGGAGGTGTTCCCCCGTGGAGCTATCTCATCATGGTGGTTTGTTGTAAGGAAACAGAAACTCATTGTCTGAAATCCTAAACAGCTCTGATGGCAAACCGAAAATCTCCTGACAAGTCTTTTCTTAAACTGTGAGAATTCATTATATATTCAATACATTGTGAGATCCTTTGTGAGCATCTTCCAGCTGTGGCTTGGCATTTTATTTTTATTTTTATTTTTTAAGCATTTTTCACTTTACATCCTGATCACTGACCCCCGCACCCCCCCCACCGTTTCACTTTTAAGATCCTTTTTGTCAGCTCATGCACACTGCAAGAGATTTCCAGTTTCATGAAGCCCAATATTTCACGCACAGAAGGGATTCTCCTCTTCTCCCTAACACACACTGCTTTCCGTACGTACGTGTGACTATTTCCTGGAGTGAATGCTAGTTGCCTACCCTTTATTGATAATTTCCAAAGGTGCTGTTGAACTTACTCTCAGTTTGTGTTGTTGTTGTCATTTTTTTTTTTTTAATTTCTGAGGTACGGTTTCTCTGTGTAGTGAATCTGGCTGTCCTAGAACTCAATTTTTAGACCCGGCTTGGCCCCAAACTCACAGAAATCTGTGTGCTTCTGCCTCCCTAGTGCTGAGACTAAAGGCACGCACCACCATGTCCAGCGGAGTGTCAGTGCTGATGATGAATTCAAGCGAGCACATTTAGGCTAACCAAAACTGGGTTATTTTTTACTTCCCAGTGGCTCCATGATCTGCCAAACAGCTTGCCTTAAGAAAGAAAACTGGAATGATTTATTTTGGGGCATAATTATGTAAATTATATAAACTGATTGAGTTGTTCACACTGACAGTTGTCTTGGTGGATATTTATGAAATGTGGACAAAGTCGTGCCTGAGTGCTGTTCAACACAAAACACAACAGAAACTCCCCACAGTCGCCTTGGCGGTTTCCACCTTATGCCTCAGAGCCGAGCAAAGACAGAGTGAAGAAACAGAGAATCAGATTTCTAAAATTCTTACACACTCCTTACCTTTGTAACCCTTTCTTTCGGGCTGCCCTTCCTCTCCTTCTCCTTCTTGACTCTTTTGCTCTTACCCTCCTTTTCTTCTTTCTTCTTTTTCTTCTTTAATTTTTCTTCCTCCTCTTGGGTGGCTATGATATCCTCGATAACCTATGGAAAAGACCAGAATCATCATCGCATCTCACACGCCCTGGTCAGGAGAAGGACTCTCTCCACCCTGCTGGGCTCCATAACTGCTCTGCTCACCTGCTTGAAGTTACCACCTACCCTGAGGAGGATGGATGGAGGTTGGATACCTCCGTTCACAGCTCCATGCTTCTCAGGGGCTGCTTTGTTTTCTACCAGAACCGTGTGTGTGTGTGTGTGTGTGTGTGTGTGTGTGTGTGTGTGTGTGTGTTACACATGTGTACATGCATATGGAAGCTAGAGCTTTCAAGCATTTGCCCACCTCAGTAGGCTCCTAATAAGTCATGTTTTAATATCTGGCAGAGCTGGGTAGCCTCAGTTAGGTTTTCTGACCAAAGAATATCGTGGTCACCCTCCCCATCTCTCCTCTTTGAGGATTCAGGAAATGCTGATATGCTGTTAGGGATCTTTTGATGAGTCGAATCTCTAGGATAATGTTTGGTAGAGCTGGGGGTTTGTGACACTGATCATTCCTATCCAAACCCTCCCTCCCCTGTCCCGTTGTCTAGCCTGTAACTCTCAGCACACTGTCATCATATCTGAGTTTATTATCCCAGGTGTCCCATCTTTATGATGGTCTGCCGCTTGAAATGGCTTTTGTGGTGTTTTCTCTCAACCAGTGTTTGCACACTAATAGTGTAAGGCTCCTGTTTCCGCCCTCATTTGTTTAGGTCCTTGGCTGTTCTCTTTGCTTCTGTGTATACAGGACACATCTGCAGGGGGCAGTTCCAGGCTTGTTCTGATTTCTGTGTCTTCACCCTTTGTCTTGTCAGAGTTCACAGTTCATATAGTAGAGTGTCTAATAATGGTGGTATAATGACCGTTCCTGTGTGTTTCTACCATTAGTGGAACTATTTCTCAAGAGCTTAATTAGGCATGACATTGGGTTTCAAACCAAGATGGAAATACGTTGTTATGTTAAAGAAGGGTACATATATTTCAACTTTATTGACTTCAATTTTTGATTGAGAATTTCATGCATGCGTGTAATGTGTTTTGATCAAGTCCACCCATTATTTTCTTTCTCTCTCTTCAATTTCTTCCCCATCACCTACAATTATTCCCTCCTAACGTCATGTGCTTGCTCCTTAAAACAGACAGACAGAGACAGACACTGTGCGTGCATGGGTGGATGTAGGACCGTTGGCTGGAACGTGGGCAGCCTTCTCAGGGGCACGTCACTGAAGAAACCTGACCCTCCCTTCCTCAGCAGCCACTAAGTGCAAGTTGTCCCTTAGCTAGAGATGTGAAATCATGACCCTTTCCCCTGTCCATGCTGAGATTATTCACTGGCTTGATCTTGTTCAGGTATTGTATCTTGAGTCATAGGTGCTTTGAGTTGCTGTACTGTCCAACACACACTGCTTCTCTGTGGACACCTACTTTCTATGGCTCTTATAATCTTTCTTTTTCCTCTTCCACAGTTGAGCAGTTTATTACTCTGTCTACCTAGCAGAATAATAGTAATAGGTTCTCCTTATGACCTATGACCCATCCAGCCATGGATTTAGGGCACAACCAACAGTATCAGGTACAGATTCTGTCTCGTGGAACTAATCAGGAAGTATCAGTTACATCAGGAACATTCATGCCACTGTTATGCTTGTGGGTGTATCTTGCCAGGCCAGTCAGTACTGTAGTTCATGGGGGTTCACAGCTGAGTGAAATGTCCTGTGACTCAAGTGTGTAGTATCTGCAGCAATAGCATCTTACCATCGAGCTCTGTAGGGTAGTCAAGCGCATTAGAGGTGACTTGTAATGTTTGATAGTGTCTTTGGAGCCCTACTGACCAACAACTCAGAAGAGGATTTTAGTTTTCAGTATCAGGGAGAGATGCTGAGTTTGGAGCCTCCAAACCCGTGCGATGAATTCATGCACCTTTCTTTTTGTTACTTCCCATGAGGCAGTGCAGTCACGTGTACCTTAAACTCAACGTGCTGTCCCATTTTGAATTAACTGCGTGGTTTACCTCTTTAGCATGCTGCTAGTTTCAGTGTGTTAGTATCCCACCCTCCCCCACTTTGGCAGTGCTGGGAATTGAACTCAGGGCTTGATGCATGCCCTCTCTTCTGTTCACACATGGCCCGGTGGGAAGCTATGGCCCGATCTCCATCTCTAGACAGGTAAGCCCAGGCTGCAGACAGCCCATGGTGGAATGTGCTCTGGAATGGCTGGTCTTTTCTCTCTTTCCATCACCTGTCATCTGATGTTAAGCTTCCCTGTGGTCCCCTTTGCTTTATTGGAATGCATTAACCAGATGCCCTCGGGTTTGTTTTTAGTTTGACTAGAGTCAGTGCCTCCTTTTCATGTTTCTGTGGACAACTGAGACATTCCACCAACATTCTTAATCCTGTAATCACTGCTCTCTAAACTATGGTGAAGCATGTTTGGCTGCATGCCCTGCTCTGACTTTCAAGATCCTGCTTGTTCCTGAAGACTTAGCTGCAGGGCTAAGACTGAAACACACACACACACACACATACACACACACACACACACACACACACACATACACACACACACACACACATACACACACAGGCTGAGGGGAGGAGGAAACATCAGGGCAGGGCCTGTTGAACTGCCATATACCAAACAGTGCTGGTGTTGCACACATACAGTATTCTGAGGGAGGGCAGAATGTGCTCTGGAGGGTTGAGAAAGATGCTGGCCTTAGATGGTATGGACAGGTCGGGCCATAGGGCACATAGTGGGGAGTCTCACTTAGGGCTGGTGTGAGGTCTCTGACCCTGACTTTAAGAGAAGGTTTTTCACTGCATGGTTTCTCTTAAGAACACCAGGGTTTGGGATGGGAGCTGAAGAGATGGCTCAGCAGTTAGGAGCACTGGTTGGTTTTATAGAGGACTGGGGTTCAGTTCCTGGCACTCACATGGTGGCTCACAGATACCAATAACTCCAGTTCTAGAAGATCCAATGCCTTCTTTGAACCTTCACCAGGCACACATGAGGTTTACTTATTCATATGCAGGCAAAACAGTCATAAAACTTAAAAACCAAAACTATCCCCAGCACACACACATACACATACACAAACACACACACACACACACACACACACACACACACACACACACAGCACTAGAGGGCTGGGGATATCACCCAGCTATAAGAGTGCTTGCCTGGCTTGCACGAAGCCCTGGTCCTGGGCTCTGCCTCTAACGCCACACACATGCATGAATATGGTGGTATATGCCTATGTACAATTGTGGCTTGCCTTCCTCTCCATCACGGAAATGCTTAATAGCTATGGTGGCGTGCATCCACACTGCCTAAGGTCCTTACCATTTGGCCCTGTGTGACAGAGTCTGCCATTTCGAGCTTTCAGCAACCTGCCTTGTTATCTTCTTTGGTATAAATTCTTCAAATGGTGTCCTTCAGGCTAATAGCGTCCACACTGAAATTCTGCATGTCAGCTAGGTCTATGCCCTTTAAAAAATGCCATGCTAATGACTTCTCCCAGCCATAGTGCATGAGTGATGTTTTCCATATGTACACCAAGCTGGTTTTCTAACTTAAATTTTTTATTTGTTGCATGGATAAAGAGACACAGCAGAACTGTTTTATGCTGGGATTTTTTTTTTCTCTAAAAAAGTTCTGTTTGTATTTTTGCTGTCTTTTCTACTGAGATGTTCTGAAGATTTATTGTTTTCTAAGAACTCTTTAAAGATGAAGGAACCACTTATCAGAGCTGCTGCAAGCATTTTCCGTAGTTTTTCGTGACTCCAACTTCACTTGTGGTGGTTTCTTTTTAACTGCTTGAGTTGTATGTAGACAATTATACCAGTCTTTTTTCTTTATGACTTTTGCCTATGGCAACATGCTTCCAAAGTTATCCCTCACCCTTCTGATTATTAAATATTCTAGTAATTTCTTCTGTTGATTTGTGGTCTGATATTTTTACATGAAATATCCAATGCAAAAGAATTTATTTTGTAAGTTAGTAGAGGTTAAGGATCTACTTAATTCTGCCAAGCAGTGAGCAGGCCTGGCTGTCCCTTTACCTGCTGGTCCATTCACCCTTCTTTGAAAGAATCTGTCAGGGTGACTGACTTCTAATTTGTATCTGAATTGGTTTCTGAACACATCATTCTAATGTTGGTCTCTGTGGTTTGAATTTAAGAGCCAGTTTATTAACTGTGAGTTTGCCCAAGTTGCCTGATCTTCCTGGCATTAATTTGCATGTGTTTTGCAAAGCATGTTTAATTTGCATGTGTTTTGCATATCCGCTGGCATGGGACATTTTCGTAGGGAGTGAATGTGCCACTGTTGCCGCTGTCCTCTGCCTATTCTTTCTGCAATTTTGTGGTGTCTCCACCATTATGGCTTCTTTTACTAGACCTTCTCAGAGATTTCCACTTATTCGTCCATAAAAATATGTTTGTCAGTGCAAAAATTATTTTGGTTTTGTCTAAAATTGCATTAAAGGTGGGGAATAATGGCCAAAGTATAATCCTATTTCATTGAGTCTTCAGGGAAATGACTCATCAATCTCTTTGTTTAACTAAGGCTTCTCTTGCCTCCCCAGTAGAGGTTTATCCATGTAATTCTGGACAACTCTTTGTCTGTCAGTGTGATTTCATGTCGAGATTACAGCTTTTTATAGAAAGATAACCCATAATGTTAAATAAAAAAATGTCACTTAAATGTCTGTTTTAAAATCCTTCTATAGTTGGTAGCGTTGCCAAGGGTACACTGAGTGACTTTAGAGCCAGGGAGAGCAGTCTGAGGAATACATATCGGAGACAGGAGGATGCATCCTGAGTGGCTGGGGGAGTGAACAGTCAGTGGCCTGATGATGGGGGGAGGGGTAGATGGAGAGATACCAAACCCGAACTTAGATTGCTTAGGACAGGCAGGATGTTCTAAGCACACACTACCACGGCTTTTTCAAAGACATGGGAAGGGATGAATTGATTGTGAAACAAATCAGAAAGAGCTTGTGAAAAGATATTCACCCCCAGGGTGTGAGCAACGAGAAGAAAACGGTGGAGATGTAACACACTGAGTGCGTTCACACTGAAGTCTAAGGAAATACCCTACGGCGTGACCGATTTTCACTTCTTGCACATTTGTTTACCTGTTCTGGGGTCTTGTTGGAAAAGATGACAGCTGAGCCTCCATCTTCTTCATTAGGATAGTCTGGAAATGTGCCCGTCAAATTCCTGCAGCGAGAAGCAGTGTGAGCAGAGAGAGAAGTGAGTCTTTTGGTAACGCCCTGCTTGCCAACACATGTGAATTTACATCAGTTAAGTGATGGATCTTCAGGATGAGGCTCCCCTGTCCCCAAGGCGGCTGGGCAGTGTCTCTGAGCTGCAGAGGATAGGTGACAAGTAACCTCAGGTTTCCTGCCTCTGGGTACATGTTAGTCCAAGGGGACATTCTCTTCCTCCCTCCCTCCCTCCCTCCCTCCCTCCCTCCCTCCCTCCCTCCCTCTCTCTCTCTCTCTCTCTCTCTCTTTCTCTCAGAGAGAGATTCTATTTTTCTTCCTCTGCCTCCACCCCTCGTTTAATATCAAGATACTTTGTGGTTTAGTTTTAACAAAGACAGAAACACAAATCATTTCTTCCTGTTTAAAACTTAGAGTAAACACAGGACTTTGAAGCTAAACAGAAGGGTGGAGTCGTACAATGGCATGTCCAGCAAGTGTCGGGAACACTCAATATACGTTTGGTTTTAGGAAGTTTGGGGCCCCATGTTAGATAGGGTCCAACAAGTATTTCTTTCTGCAGCCACATAGTTTCTCCACAAAGAAAGCAGGCTGTAGAATGTAGTGTGGAGAATTACCAAAGGGTGTGTGTTTGGTCATTATTTTAAAAAAAAGAAACTGAGTTTGACATAAGTGTTACACTTAATCCATGTATGGGGAAACAGAGCAGCTGCTCAGTTAAGAGCCATTGATTCCCAGAAGTAGAGACCCAAGTCTTGGAAGAGGTGGTCATGTTTAAATAGGTCTCAAACTCTTGCCTCAAGTTATTTTTCACACTTAACATTTTTTGAAGACCTCTAAGGGTTTCTGTTTATGCAGGCTACACTACTGATATTTAGCCTATTAGACATCAAAACTCAGAACATCCTAAAACATGCATTTTCTAGTTTACTTAAAAATAACACACCTACTACCAGAGGAGGGAAGTAATCACAATTTTCTCCAGCTTTGGATAAAAGGCTGTGAGATATAATAACCCCCAGGCCTCGTAAGACATTCCCGCATCTGCAATAGTGGTATAAGTGACATAGAAGTAACCTACCAGGTTCTCATTGAATTTCTGCTTCACAAGATGAAACTCATGCCCGGTACCATTTCTTAGGCCAGGAACCTATGGCTAGATAGGTCATAGGTCCCAGGAAAGAACTTACTGCCATGAATCTGCTAAGTGAGGATAGTATTAAACCAGCTCCTTATGACTTACACTTATAGATTAGTATATCTCTCAACTTTCATCAGAGAAGCTTCTATTTGAAGTAGTTGGTGATGATGCTGACTAGTTTTCTGTCAACCTGACACAAGTTAGAGCCATCTAAGAGATGGGAACACTCACTGAGAAAATGCCTCCATAAGATCAGTTATGTATAAAAATGCCGAGCAATCTGTGATGAGTAAGCCAGTAAGCACCATCTTCCCAAAAGCCCTGTATCAGCTCCTGCTTCCAGGTACTGGTTTTACTTGAGTTCATGTCCTGACTTCCTTCAGGGATAGGCCATGGTGGGAAACATAAGCCATCTGAGTCCCTTCTCCCCAACTTGCTCTTGTGTTGTTTCACCGAGGCAATAGTAACCTTGACGACAATGATTGACATGGAGACCCACAACTACTTAAAGTAAAGAGAATAAGATTTCTTGGTCCTGAGTGGGACATTTAAGTCACAAGATTTTTCGGTCCTGAGTGGGACATTTAAGTCACACTCCTTCTTCCCAAGGTTCAGGAGTCACTATTAACAAGGGGACCAAGAGACTGTAAGACCCAGACGCAGTGGAGACAGTGCCTTCTGCAAGTCGAGAATATATGGGCAGAACATATGGCTTCGAGGAGTAGAAGGAAAAGGAGAAACTAAAGTCAGGTGGGTAGGAAAAGGGCTATGAGTGTGGAAAGAGTCAGGAAGAAGGTGGATATGACCAAAACATATTGTACAAAGTCCCCAAAGAACTAAAACTTAAATGTAAAAACAAACCAACAAGAGCCAAGCAATTGTATGTTGGTGTGTGTGTGTGTATGTGTGTGTGTGTGTGTGTGTGTGTGTAATTTTATGAACAATAAATCCACTATCCAAGGTCATAATCTTTTCAAGTCTGTTAGAATTTAGTTTAACAAAAGCTCCCTGGGTGCTCCGCTCTGGCCTTCATGCTCCGAACCATTGCAATATGTTGTGCTCGCTGACAATTCAGGAAGGAAGTCTGGCCTCATACACACCTGTAGGTGTGAAAGGAAGGAGGGTACTGAAGGTCATCCAGGAGGCTTTGACCATCCTGCTGTGACTTTGCCCTGCAGCTGAATGAGTGTAATGTCTTGTGGCTGCTTGTGATAAGTAATCAACCACTCATTGATGAGCAAGTCAACGAACTCCCCCCCCCCCCCCACTGAAGCACTGGTCTGGTGGGCCTATCAGGGGATTCTGGGAATGCCAGGCCTCACTCATTTAAGTGATGGTATTCTTGGTTCTTCAAGGCATTTCATCCCATGGTGAGACAGTCAATATGGATGCCAATTTGACAGAATCTAGAACCTTCTACGAGACAATACTCTGGGTTGTCTTTAAGAGTTCCTAGGCTAGCTTAACTGAGGTGGGAAGAGCTACTCTAGATGTTGGCACCATCCCATAGGTTGTTATCCCAGACTGAATTAAAATGGGAAAAGTAATGCCACCCGGGAGTCAGAGGAAGGCAGATCTCTGTGAGTTCTAGGCCAGCCTTGCCTAGACGGTATGACCTTGCTTCAAGGAAAGAGAGATACAGAGGGAGAAAGTTGTATTTGTGTATTTAGAAACACACATGTGTGCACACAGATACAGACCCTCAGACACAGGCAAGCCACATACACAGAAATATATGCACACACCACTACCACCACCACCAGTACCACTAATTAATGAAAAACGAGGCTATGGATTTAAGAGAGAGCAAGGAGGGTATATGGGAGGGTTTGAGGGGGGAAAAGGAATGTGGGAAATGATATAATTATAATCTTAAAAGCATAAAGGAGAGAGAGTTAGTTGCTGAGTATATTCATTTTTCCCCCTGCTTCTCAGGTGTGATGGATTGTGACCAGCTACCTTATGCTCCCACCACTTCCCTGCCATTGTGCCCTCAAACTGTGAGCCAAACAAAGCCCATTCTTCAATACGTCGCTTTTGTTTGGTCTTTTTTTCACAATGGTAGAAGCAGCAATAACCAGTCCCGATGTGACACTAAGCTCACCTGTGCCAATGACATCACTCAGTGACACTGGGAAGCCTGAGCCCTGAGAGCACTCTCAGTCACAGGGCGAGGGTCCCCAGATTCACACAACAGTTGGCCTGGAGGTGCAACAGTTTACCTAACCACGCCCACTCATACAACTTCTGATGGTGGCGTTATCAGGCGACTCTCTCCTTGTCTTGTCAGATATTTTTTTTAGGGATCACAACAGATATAGTTCCTCTGCATGCTGGTTTTCATTGCATGTATGTGTGTGTGTCTGTGGGAGCACATGCTATGTGTGGGTGCCTTGGAAGCCAGATGTGACAGGTCTCCAGTAGCTGGAGTTACAGGAGGTTGGTGCTGGGAATTGAACTCAGGTCCTTTGGAAAAGTAATATATGCCTTTAGCTTTAAGAGCTGAGCCATCTCTCCAGCCTTGTGCCTTACTTCAAAACAAAACAAAATAAAACGATAAACAGAAAAACCAAACCCAAACGCACATGATACCATTTTGCACATTACTTCTTAATTTTAGAATGTATCAATTTTCATAGTAAGAGTTAGTATTAAACTCCTAGTATTTTTGTAAAATAATGTTAAATATATCCATCTAAATGATTGTACTTAATTTCTTGTAATTTAGGTCCTGTATGTCCCTGAGCATTTTAGAATTGGCTCCAGTGACCGTGAGAGCTGCAGGGTAGAGGTGCTGATAGTCTTGCAAGAGGGAACAGCGGATGTTATTTAGGTTCCCATGGTAATTTTGGCATTAAACAGCTGGGTCTTGACAGCTGTGACTGCAGGTGATGGCCTCCTGAAGAAACTGAAGACCCCAAATTATACAGTGTCAGGACCCTAAATTATACAGTGTCAGCCCTAAGATGCTTTTGATTAACAGCGGAAAACAAAGTCTCTGTCTTGGGGAACCCTGTGCCTCTGGCTCCCATTCCCCATGGCACCCTCTCTCCCACAGTCCTGGATACTATGGTTGGTGGAAGCTGCTTTCTCCTGGACATCGATACACATGCAGTCACACTATGCACACATGCAGTCACACTATGCACACATGCAGTCACACTACCTGTGGAACCAGGACTTCATAGGTCAGTACCTGGAATGCTTGGCTGTGCTTCAGAATAAAGCGCTGAGTGTGGGGACCTTTTAATAATGGGCACTTGTGTCTTTACATCTCCTACAGCCAGGTACCCCATCTGCCAGGGAGCCACCACTGTCCTGTCATCTCCTTCAGACACACTTCTGTCCCTGAAGGTTTAGCTTTGCTCTTTGGGTTTGACTTCGGGAGCCACTCTTTTTGTGTTCTTTCTTCCTCCAGTCTCTCATTTTTCCTTCACTCCTTCCAACCCCTTCCCCTCCTTCCCTCCTCATCTGCCACCCTGTGAATCCTGCAGCCCCTCCTTTGGCAGGCTCACTTTCCCTAGCTCTCATCTCTTCAACTCAGCTGGGAGAACAGTACACACCCGTGGACTATCCACTGAGATGGCTCTCACAGGTATAGAGCGTTGACCTATGACCCTGACCCCAAAGACGCACAGGTTCAAGTGCTAACCTCAGCACCTCATGATATAGCTTTGTTGGAAAGGGGGTCCTTGCAGCTGTGCTTGGTTAAGATCAGGCTCCACCTCAAAGTCCCCAGAAAGAGCCAACCTGCTGACACTCTGGGCTTCCTGCCCAGAGCCCAGAGGATGCACTCCTGCTGCTTGGCCACCCAGATTTAGGACCACAATTATGGCAGCTGGGGGTCAGCATCCTAGTATGCAGCTTATAGTCTAGTGTGGGTCTGCTGCCTTCTAAAGGGTGTTTTGTTTTTATGGTGTGTATTAGGGTTTTTATTGCTGTGGTTAAACACCATTGTCATAAGCAAGTTCTGCAGGAAAGGGTTTATTTTAGCTTATGGTTCCCAACCACAGTGTATCTCTGAGGTAAGTGAGGGCAGGAACTTAAGCAGGACAGGAACCTGGAGGCAGGAGCTGATGCAGAAGCCATGGAAGGGTGCTGCTTACTGGCTTGCTCCTCACAGCTTGCTCAGCCTGCTTTCTTACAAGCACCCAGGACCGTCAGCCCAGGGATGGCCTCACTCACAGTGATCTGGGACCTCACACATCAGTATTCAATTGTCAACCAAGAAAATGCACCACAGGCCAACCTGGTGGAGTATTTTCTAAATTGAAGTTTCCTCTTTCCAAATGACTCTGGCTTGTGTCAAGTTGACATAAACCTAGCCAGCGTATGCTGTATTTCAGTTGGAAGGCATAGCTCTATTTATGCAACGGTTCTCTTGCCTTGGTTTCCAGTTCTCTACATCTCCCACTTTCTTCTTTTGCTAAGCACCTTCTTTTTCCCGCATAGAGGACAGGCATAGGTCCTGTCCCCTTCTTGGTAAAAATGCTCTGTGGGCTCTCTTTTCTCACACAGATCCTCTCTCTCCTGGGTACTTTTCCATCCCTCACACCCTGTTCCCAGCTTGACTCAGCACCTGTGTGCTCAGCTCTTTAGCACTGACTCCACATCTCACCTTTTCTCTGTCTCTCATGTCTCCCTGGCATTGACCCAGATCCAGTCGCTCAACCCAAAACCCAGAAGCCCACACGTTCTGAGATTAAGTGTCCACCACTTAAACCTTCTCATGGCTGTGACACCCAAACTCTTCCTCTTCCTATTGCAGAGACTCTGTTGTGGTCACTCCAAGGGGTGCTCCAGGGAGCACTACCTGGAGTCATTCTCAGCTTTCTCTTTTCCATCGGTTCCACCATCCTAGTGTGTCTTGAGAGTGACTGGTAAACATCACTGCATTAGGCCCAGGACACTGGCACGCTCACACCATGGACTGGCTTCTTACTGTTCTGTTGCCCTACCCCAGGTGGCAGGTGAGTGACCCTTTTAAAACATGAGTCACGCTATGTCATTGATTTGCTCAAAGGCCACCAGTTCTTTCAAAACAAAACTTCCCCATATCATCGGGTTAAGCCTTGTTTCAGCTCACATGGGACAACTGATACCAGGGACCCTTTCATTCTTAAAGCTGAACTGGTTTGGGCCTTAAGTTACAAGGCTTCTCCGATGACCCTGGCCCCGTGTGTGCACACAGCCTGCATAAAACTGATTCCTGTACCTTTCTCTGCATATCTAGTTTTGACCGCTCTGGCTGCCTTCTGGCTCCATTTTCTTAATTGGAAAAATACACCAAGTAGCCGATTCCTCCCTCATTTTACATCTGCTTGAATGTCATGGTGTCAGACAGCTCCTGCCTCAGTATACTGCAGGACATAAGCTGACCAAATATAATCTTTTCTCTCATTTTGCAATAAAAAATCTGTTAGAGGTGCGTATCTGTGGCATGAAGATGGGAGAACGCAAATTACTTTGGGGATGATAACCCGAGTCTCTTTCTGTAGTCTGGAAAATGGTTTAATGGGGGGAAGAATCTTTTCTATTTAAAATAAATTTTGAGGCATAATTTTCTGCGCAGTTCTGAGATGTTCAATGTGCTGAGATTGTGTATTATTATTAAAATTACAGCTTTCCCTCAACTGTGATTTCAAAGCCTTGATTATTTTTAATTTTCACTGTCTTGCTGACATACAGCCGGTAGCATGCTACAGTGCCATTCTGGAATCCTGAGTCCTCCCCAGCTCCCTGTCTGCTTTTATTCACCCTCAGATTGTTGCAACACGCAATTCAAGCGAACGTCAGAACCACCAGGTGGTACAATGGCTGCAGAAGCTTCCTGGGAAATAGACAGAGACACCTGCCACCTCACCCTTGTCTATAGAGCAAAGTAGGAGAAGAGAGGGGGAAGAGGAGAGAGGAGAGGGGGAGAGGGAAGAGGAAAGAAGGGAGAGAGGAAGGGGAGAGGGAGGAGGTGGCTGCCAAGGAACAAAAAGCTTGGAAATGGATGCTGTGTTGGTAAAGCAAATCTTTGGAGGTTCTGACCTGTTTGTCAACATTTGGTCACCAACAAGCAAATATAGACATATGTTATGGGGATGGCATTTTCTAAAGCAACCCTTTTCAACTTTGGGGGTTTATTTATTACATATGCGTGTTCACATGTGTGTATGTGTGTACTCATGCATATGGAGGTCAGAGGACAGCCTTCGGTGTTGTAACAGGGTCTCCCATTGGCCTGGAGCTCACCAGGGAGGCTGGCTGGCCCTAGAGATCTCCTGTCTCTCTACCGTTTCCATTTAGGATGTTTGTTACTGTTAGACTGGAAGCCCCGCTCATGCTCTGCACAAACTGGGAAGCCCCTGACCCCATCTTCACAGAGAAATGCCCCCCCATTCCTGTCTGCTTGGAGAAAACTCTGGCCTGACATGTCATCTCTCCTTGTCTCCCCGTTCTCAACAATCCACCCAAGAGTGCCCACCCAGGGGCTCAGTTTCTGACCATGTATGGACACAGTTCCAGCTTCTAGCTGGCATGTCACTATTCATCGCTGAGGCTCTATAAAACCCCCTTGCTTTAGCCTGGATGTGTGACTTCACTGACCTTCAACCCAGTGACCTCATGGTGAGATCTGTGAACCCACCCCAGAGCCGCCTTCTAATAAACCTGTCTTTATCGACTTTTACTCTGGTCTAATCTGGCTTATATCTGCATCACCAAGGGAGAGAAAAATGCCTATTAGGTACATGGATGGGTCCTGGTGGTCAAACTTCAGTTTCTGAGCTTGCAAGGGGCAAACTTACTGAGTTATCTGCCCAGCCCATGACATTTACATTTTACAAAGACAAACATTAATTTCCAAAAAGATTTTTTCTGGGTTTCCAGAAATGCATTGAGAAAATGAAAACATGACAATTTAGAGACTATTTAATATTTTTAAAAGGATGAATGTCACCTCCCAATCACTAAGTCTGGGATGCTGGAACCGAAACACAGAAAGCAAGCAAGCCAGGTCAAGGGCAGACAGAGCATTTATCCCTGCTGGCAGCCAGACTTGAGCTTTCTATGTTGTGGAGCTCTGAAGCCCACTGCGGTGGGACCAATCTAGACAGTAAGTAGCTTTTGGTCTTTCCTTCTTCTAGGACCAATCACGGGGCTTGACCTGGGATACTCTGACACCAACTTCTCCAAGTGGATTCCTCCTCCACTGTGACAGTGGCCTTAGGATCCAGCTTTCACACTCCTGTCTTTGCTCTTGACAATTTGGTAGTGCCCTGAGCCTGCCTCAGTCTCAGACAAGAACCCCTGGCCAGACACCATGAAATCTAGTTCTGTTCCCCACTCCAGTCAGGGCCAGCAGGCCTGTCAGTGTCTCTCTTTCCACAGGGGATTTTGTATCATGTATTTGTGTAGCATTTATCTGGCTTCTGGGAGACTCAGTTAGTAAATGCTTTTGCCCTGTTCTTCAGTGCATTAAAGACCACATCCCAGCACCTCTCAGCTCCAAGGAAGAGGCTACCCTGGGGATTCTAAATTCCTGTGGGGAGGCAGAAGCCATCCTGTCCTGTCCTGTCCTGTCCTGTCCAGACCTACTCATCCCTCCTCAGCCACTTCAGATTACAGCCTGTGGACATCTCCGTTAACCACAACAGCCTGTTCTGCAACATCAGATGCTTTGTGCAAGAAATACTTTCCAGGAGTTACGTTCTCATGGTTTTAGGTGGAGAGAACAGAGCTGTGCTGCACCGTGATTACATTCTTCCTCCCAGTGGCTGTTTGCAGGATGCTGGAATTGCACCCGAAACCTGTCCGTTCCTGCAGTGACCGTACAACTCTTAGTGGGAAAGACCTGTCATTGGGGGCTGTCACCACAGCCTTGCCTTTGCTTAAGAGCAAAGGGCACAGAAGGAGATCTCCTGTGTCCACGTCTTCAGGTGATGTCCTGAGGGTGGGCTGGAGCAAGGCCAGTGAGCTCTAATCCACTTCAGTGGATTTCTTTCTTCAACACAGCAAGTAGGAATAATGTGTCAAATGAAATAAGGCACAGAGCAAAACAGTTTATAATCAAAGTAACTGTCAGACTCGGCTGGTTTCTCTCCTTTCTTAGAGTCTTATTACTAAGCAGACCTCATAATTTTTGCAGTGGGTTTTTCCAATTTTGTTTTAAAATATTTACGCGTTTGTGGCGACGTCTCTTCCAGGACATTAAATTCACTGTTTCTGTTACCAGTCAGCTCTAACAATGTAACAGTATTTTTCTGTTCCGACTCCCTTTTAAAAATGCATCTATCAGGAACTACTTGTTCCATCTACGTCTGTCCGGGACCACCCTCTCAGTCCACTGATCTCCGCTCATGCTCTCCTATTAGCACCAAACAGTTATCTTATTTTTCTTCATAATGCACTTTAGAATACGTGGCCCTTTGTTCTTCCCCGTTGCTCTTAGTTTCGGATTTTAATCCTAATGGTTTTAGTAATTGTATTTCACATTCAACAAATAATCCTGTTGGGATTTTTAATTGAAACTGTGCTACCCCTATAAATCTCCGGGGGCCGACTCACCATCTGTCCATCCATCTAGCCAGGAGCCCAGCCCGACTCTCCATCTATCCCGTGACTCTTGCTTCTGTCTATAGTGGATGGCTCTCATTTCACTCGGATGCTCCGATGCTCCTCACACATACGCGGCCCATCGATATTTAACAGTGCAGCTTCCTGCTTTCCGTCTGACATTTGCTCTTGCCGTTTCCCCTTTGTATGATTATCAATACTCACGCATATCAAGATGCTAGTTATGCATGGGTGGGGCAAAGGTTGTGCCCGTTGCCTGTGAAGTGTGATTCATTCACCCACCCTGCATCTACTCACCAACAGTGTGCTTATTGAGTACGTGTGGCGTGCTAGCCCGTGTCTGTGTCCCTGAGAAAAGTCAGCAGGTAGAAGATATAATAGTCTCTGTACTTGGCTTACATCTTGTCATGCCTAAACTAATGTCATTACAGTTTGTGTCCTTTCTCCCGTGTTTTAGATCTTCAGGCAAGAAGGAGATGTTTAACGTGATCAAAAGCCTCCTCTGCAGAAACAACCATGCGGCTTCATGGATGATGAATATCCAACCTCTCTATCATGTGGCTAACTGTGTTTGTAAGGACAAATGCTAACATTCGAATTGCCCTTCTCTTGAAAAGGCCAGAGCACTTTTGAAGTAACTAAGTGATTCACAGAAACCCTGAATGTACCGAGGAGTAGGAAGTGAGCAGTCAAAACACAGCAGGATGCACATGTACCACAAAAGTCCACTTGATCCTGCACACCAAGAAACCAACAGCATGAGCCCAGCCCACTCCCTGCCCTTCAACATTGCCTGTAGATTAAAAGAAAAACACTAGGGACAGTCCTGAGAGCAGAAAAGGGTGCGCAGGCTCTCCTGAGCTAGGATTTCCTCAGGAGGGGAAACCACAAGTCTTTGACAAAGGGGTGTCCCTGGGCACCTGGACACCAAGGATGCAGTCTGACAACAGCCCAGCATGTTACACTTGCCCTTCAGGGCCTTCAACAGGGCTGTTATGGATGTGTGTGCATGTGTGTGTCTATGTGTGTGTGCATGCGAACATGTGTGCCTATATACATGCAGTGTATGTGTGCACAAATGTGCATGTGTGTGTGCTTGCATGTATGTCAGCAGATGCATAAGTTTATGACTGTGTATGTCTCTCTATGTTTATGAGTGTGCGTGTATGTGTATATGAGTGTGTATATGAATGTGCATGTATGTGTGTTTGTGTATGAGTGTGTGTGTATGTGTGTATATATGAGTGTGTGTATGTGTGTGTATATGAGTTTGTATATATAAATGTGCATGTATGTGTGTTTGTGTATGAGTATGTGTGTATGTGTGTATATATGAGTGTGTGTATGTGTGTATATGAGTTATATATATAAATGTGCATGTATGTGTTTGTGTATGAGTGTGTGTATGTGTGTGTGTGTATGAGTGTATGTGTGTGTATATGAGTGTGTATATGTGTGTATATGTGTGTGTGTATGAGTGTATGTGTGTGTATATGAGTGTGTATATGTGTGTATATGTGTGTGTGTGTGTGTGTGTGTATGAGTGTGTGTGTATTGGGTATTGAACCCAGGGCCATGGCCATGTATCCAGTAGGATATGCATCTCTATGACTGAGTTACATCTTCAACCTTACTGTTTTTGTTGTTTTAAAATTTGAGACCAGGTCTTGCTAAATTGCCCAGGTTGGTATTGAACTCACTCTGTAGGTCTTGAATTTTAGATCATCTGCTTTCAGCCTCGGAGTAGCTGGGATTGCACATCTGTGCCACCAGGTCCCTTTCTGCTTTAGGATTTTAAAGTGCAGATATCGCGCCAGGTGAAGTGACACACTTATAACCCAGCACAGAGGAAACTGAGGCAGGGAAGCACACTGTTCAGGTGGCTGCCAAGAACGTGAGTGTAGCATAGTCTCACACCGATCAAGGAGCAGCTGGGAGACCAGGCGTATGATAAACAGGACCGGAAATAACGAAGGCTGTATGACAGCTACCACTGGCTACTCCTGTGATGGGGAAGTAGGAAGTCACCTTGGTGTGGCCTGTGGGATGGCTCAGCAGGTCACTCCTCCCACTGCTGCCTCACAGCCAAGCCTGACAGTCTGAGTTCAATCCCTGGAGTCCACTGGAAGATGGACGGAGAGAACCGACTCCACAAAGCTGTCCCCTGACTTCTGTCCATGTGCTATAGCATGTGCACACACTCAAACAGTAACATAAATCACATGAAAAGATCTTCACTGGAGGGGAGAGATGGTTCAGTGGTTAGGAATACTATGCTCTTCCAGAGGGCCTGAGTTCAAGTCCCAGCAACCACATGGTGGCTCAAGCCCATCTTTAATGGGATCTGATGCCCTCTTCTGGTGTGTCTAAAGACAACTACAGTGAACTCATTCATATAAAATGAATCTTTAAAACAAAACAAAACAAAATCTGCACTTGGACTGGTGCATTTTTACTTTTGCAAAACTTTATGTTTGTTGTTTTAAAATAGAACCTCGTGTCCGATGGGCAATTTTTATTTTTCCTTTGACTTCTGGAAACTTTACAATTTACATGTGACAAATGATGGGGTCGACGTGAACTCCTTATAAAATTTATTCAGCAACTAATGTTGTCTTTCTCACTAAAAACACGATGGATATTGAGTGCTGTTTTCCTGTCCTTTTATCTGAGAGAACTGAAGGGAAACACTCTGGCCTCGTATTTTTCTGTTAACAAATGGGAGGTGTGGTACTTGGTAAAAGTTGGGGCCTATTAAAAATTTATGGATATTGTCAAACATTCTCATACAAATGTGCAAATGGCCAGTCTGGAGTTCACAGTGATTTAGAAAGCAGAGCTCCTCAAATGATAAATTTCCCCCTGAGGCCCGACACCAAGCTTCGACGGGTCTCCCCGTCTCAGATGCACAGGACGGAGATTTATCTGTGTTTCATCAAGTATGAAAAATATATGGATGGAGGGGTTTCCGGCCGATCCCCCTAGTCATCCAACCACCTCCATTAATGTCAGCAGCCCCATAAATTTCCCCCGAGTTCTAAAGTAAGCAGCTTGTGCCACTGCACAGAAGCCTCCGAAGGTGTCACTTGCTGCCCATAAATTCACAGGCACTCAATAAAGGCAACGACTACACATGGACTCGATTACATGGCCTCCTTGGGACACCGAGTGGACCTGTGCTCGGAGGAGACCAAGAAAGCCCTGTGCACCCAGCCTCTTGGTCCCATAGTGCCGGATCTACTCATGGACACCTTGCTTATTAGTGAGCGTTATTATGGTGCCAGATGGGATCAAGGCGTTCTTCTTGGTCCAAGAATATATCATCTTGAATTCTGCTCCCGTTTGAATGCAACAAGCCCCCCCTAACCTATACAGGCAGCCTGCTCTTCCCCTTACAATTTAATTAAAAGGGACAATACGTTAGGGGTCACTTGAGAATCTACGCTGATCTGCTCCTCTGTTGAGAAAGTGACACGCAGGCCTTATTTTGGTTTTGCTATCCTAAGAGCCTATCTGTGGGTGAATTGCTCTCAGGACAGAGCTGACCCTGCCAGGATAAAAGCAAAGGCCTTTCTCCACTGTCTCCCATGCCCTTCGAAACATGGTGTGAAACCCAGCCAGCGTCCTCCATGTTCCTCCTCATCAGGAGCTCTGTCTGTCCTATCCCTTCCTAACCCCCTGTCCTTGTTTGATCAAGTGGCGAGTGTCACTCTATAAAATATGAAGGTGTGTGGCTATTTCTGTCCAAGCAGTGTTTATGCAAAGCCAAGGAGTGCAGGGACGAAGGGCTTCTGTCTACTCCGAACTGGAAGACCCTGAGTGTGGAAAACCCCATTCTGTGTTCTGTCTCCACAGCGCTCAGTCCCCTCCAGGAGGTGGCCCCACTGTTATTCAACTTTCTGTTACACACACTGCAGGAGAAATACTTGTGTTTGAGGTCTCCCATATGGAAGCCTAAGACAAGTTATCAATTCTTTGTGGTGTTTGGCCACACTTTGGAGATAAGAAATATGCAAAGGGCAGCAGTAAGTAGAACTGGTGGCCAGCATGCTTCTGAGAAGCCACTATCAGGGGAAGAGCGCTCTGTCCTTGCAGTATGTGGGATACACTGAGAATGAAAAGGACCCATGTTTTTTTTTTTTTTCCTGGACCAGTTTATGGGTCTAGATGAAGGGAATTAGCATACTGAATTTGCTGAAGACCTAGTGCCTATCTTTAATTAAGCCCTAGTACCTGAACATAGGACTACAAGAGCCCCTGGGTAATGGGTGCTCTTAGTTTGATTTGCTGTGACAAGCCACCTCAAAACCTGCGGTTTCATGGAAGCAATGGCCAAGAGGAAGATAATTTGGCTTCTTACTCGAATAACCCACATGTGTTTGCCTCTCCTCTGCTGACTGCAGCTGCTTTTGAGAATTCACTGAATATATAATTACACAAAGAATCCACAATAATGAGCCCTAGACTCCTCTTCATGTGTGACCATCCCCCTGTCTTCCTCAGACTTCTGCTTCATTTTGAATGTACCTCAGGGTCCCCATGGAAAATATAGAAAACATGAAGGAAAAAGATCAAATATAGCTGGGATCCCAGGGCATCTGACAGGAGCGGGTTGGTGCTTCTCACATCACTGAAAGTTCTCAGAAGGGAGCTCTGCCCTTTCCCTGAGGACCACCCTAGGTCTACACAGTGCTCACATTTCTAGAGTCTCTCCCCTGTAGCCTCATTCTCCATCTGCTAGTCACTAGGTGGACTTCTAGCCAAGTTGCCTAACTTCCACAGGCCCGCAGTGTCTCATGGGAAATACATGGGGCAAGCCACAATCAGCTTCCTCAAATCCTCCTTCTCTTCTCTCCTCACCTTCCTCTTTCTCTCTCTATGGCTGGCTCTTTTTCCTTTTAAGTACATTGTATGAAGACATGAAGCCACTGAGGGAAGGGGAGGAGTTAGGAGTGAGGGAAGGGAAGGAGTTAGGAGTGAGGGAAGTGGAGGAATTAGGAATGAGCAAAGAGGAGGAGTTAGGAATGAGGGAAGACCTGGGCTCCCAGGTGAGCCCTAATGAAACCTATGGCTGGAGCACTGTTACGGCTTGAACACAAAATATTCCTCTTAGGCATATGCGTTTGAACACTCAGTTACCATCTGTGGTGCTGTTTCAGAAGGCTTTATGACCTTTACAAGGTGGTGCATCATGGGAGAAAGTAGTTACCAAATATGAGCTCCAAGGTCTGATAGCCTAGCCCCACTTTTTGTCTGTTCTTTACTTCCTGACTGCCAACTCCCTTACTCTCCCACTCCATGAGTGACTTTCTTCTCAAATTGAAAGTCAAAGTAAGCCCTTCCTCTTTTAGGTTGCTTCTTGCCAGCCAGCAAATTTCTGTTCCCAGCCTGACCATCATTGGGCCAAAGCATGGGGACTCTGCATTGACTGAGTTCCCAGTGCGTGATGTGAGGGAGAAGACATAAGAATAACAAAGCTGGGGACAGAGCTAAACAAAAAAGTTCTCAACTGAGGAAGATCGAATGGCTGAAAAGCATCTAAGGATGTGCTCGACATCCTTAGCCACCAGGGAAATGCAAATCAAAACAACCCTGAGATTCCACCTCACACCAGTCAGCATGGCTAAGATCAAAAACTCAGATGACAGCAGATGCTGGCGAGGATGTGGAAAAAGAGGAACACTTCTCCACTGTTAGTGGGGTTGTAAACTGGTACAACCACTCTGGAAATCAGTCTGGCAGTTCCTCAGAAAATTGGACATAGTCCTACCTAAAGAGCCAGTTATTCTACTCCTGGGCATATACTCCAGAGATGCTCCAACATACAATAAGGACACATGTGCCACAATCTTCATAGCAGCCCTATTTATAATAGCCAGAAGCTGGAAAGAACTCAGATTTCCTTCAGTAGATGAATGGCTATAAAATTGTGGTATATTTGCACAATGGAGTATTACTCAGCTATTTGAAACAATGACTTTATGAAATTCCTAGGAAAATGGGTGCATCTAGAGAAGTGAGTGAGGTAACCCAGTCACAGAAGAACAGACATAATATGCAGTCACTGATAATTGGATACTAGTCCCAGAAAGCTCTGAATACCCCAGAAACAACTCACAGGCCATATGAAGCTCAAGAAAAACAAAGGCCAAAAAGTGAAAGCCTCAATCCTTCTGAGGAAAAGAAAAGTGTATAGCACCCTCTCAGAGTGTGGTACTTCTGGATCTTAAACCATTAATAATCCAAGAGCTAAGAATATAGTCTTGTGGCAATTTTTGGTATTCAAAAATCATTATGTATAATCTATACACACCAAGAAAACTTTGTTTCCATGTTACATTCTGTTCTACATGTACTTTATGCTTATGGTAACTAGTAGATTTCAATGCATACTATCAAACTTCTAAAAGAATTAAGTACTGACAAAAATATATTCATATAGTGTTATGCCAAAATGCCTTTAAAAATCTGTACATGTATCTCTCTTTTTTTAAAAAATAAAGTTGAAAGAGAGAGAGAGAAAAAAAAACCAAAGCTTACAGCACAGAGCTGTGCACTAAAGTGAAGTGGGGAGAACGGGCTTAATGTCATTTATACTATAACATTTTCCCTTTTTATTGGACATTTATGTATTCACATTTCAAATGTTATCCCCTTTTCTGGCTCCCCCATCTCCCAATTCCCCCTCTTCCTGCTTCTATGAGATGCTCCCACTCCCACTTCACCACCCTGGCAGTCCCCTACTCCTTCACAGGACCAAGGGCTTCTCCTCCTATTGATGCCCAACAAGGCCACCCTCTGCTACATATGCGGCTGGAACCATGGGTTCCCCCATGTGTACTCTTTGGTTGGTGGTTTAATTCCTGGGAGCTCTCTTTGGGGTCTGGTTGGTTGATATTGTTGTTTTCCCTATGAGGTTGAACATTTCTAATATAATCCATTGTAATTTTGATATGTTAGCATAATTAAATAGATGACCTTTTATTTAAAAAAATCTCATTACTTGGTGCAAGACTCTTGTCTATTTTTAATGCTTTCCAAAGGTTTTATTTGATGTTAAGTCAGACACTGGGGTTGAATTAGCTATTAAGGAAATTGAAAATATTTTAGAGAAACTGTCTCTGGATAGGTAATATTGATCTCTTAATGATTACAATTTTTGAATCAGTCAGTTTTGCAGAGCCACACAAACATAATTCCACCTTTAACAACAAAAATAACAGGAAAAGTACACTATAATTTTTAAAACACAAAAAACCCACAAATGACCGAAACTCCCTCCAGAAAGAATGCACATCTGCAGGTGATCCCAGACAAGCTGGTCTCCTGCCCTGGGGCCTGAGCACATTCCACGCTTGCTGTTTTGTGACACAAACTCTTTTATGACCTCTCTCCCATCTACACCTACCCCTCCCTTTCAGACCGTCCCTCTGTACCGCCCTACCAGCCAATCCATCCTTTTTAGGTTGGTAGGCAGCACTGTGACTAAAGAGGCCACAAAATGTGCCTATGGCTGTGGATGTCAGTGTGCTAGACCCAGGGATAAAACACGGGGGCACCAAGAATACAACAAATGTTCTGAACTATAAGTTGTGTGTCTGAAGGGGTGCCACGAGTCCACATTGTTCTGATGGTGTCATATTTATCAGTCTATCTGTCCTGTTCATGAAGTAGGCATTGAGACTGTCCCCACCACCAACGTACATTTGGATGAGGGAGCAAATACAGAAAGAGCGGGTATGGCTCGAGGTCACAAAGACTTAAAGTGGTAGACTGGAGATTTGAACCCATGCAGCTTCTACTATTGGGTCTCCACTCCCAGATTAGTTTGCTATATGCAGCATTAATGTACATTTGCTTGTCATCTATACAGGATGTATTATTGCATCAAAACATAACCAGAAAGTGGTGGTGGCTGTGTCTCCACCCACGTGGTCACACTGCTGAGGTCCAGCTTCCTCCCTAGAGTAATTTCATTTGACCTTCACAGTGACTATTGTGTTTACTGGAAAAACAACATAATCCTGAACGCAACTCACAGCACTCTTTGTGTTAGGATGTTACATGTCACCTGTAGACTCCCAACTGCAGATGCAATGTGTTCAGCCATATCCAAGGCTCTAGTGCCATGTCTTCCCTGTCACCACAGATGTATCACCTCAAACTGTGAGCCACAGAAAGATGTTCTTCTCTTAAAGTCCTTCTTGTTAGGCACTTGATTACAGCAATGAGAATAGTAACATGGGAGTCTGCTGAATGTGCCTAAAGAGGCCATCAGGCTGATCCGACTTTCACACCGTAGCCCCTTTTGAAAGGCTACCTGGAAGTCAGAGCACTTTTAAACAAGTCAATTAGTTTTAACTGTCAACTTGCTACAAACTAGAATAACCTAAGATGAAAGCCTTAGTGTAGAATTATACAAATCAGGTTGGCTTATGGGCCTGTCTCTGGAGAATTGTCTTAATTATTACCTGACCCAAGCCCACTGTGGGTGGCACCATTCCTTAGGCTGGGTCCTGAACTGTACAAGTTAAGAGAAAGCAGCAGACGCTTAGAACAGAAGCAGGGAGCTTGGATGCATTCTCTCCCTAACATAATTTCTCTTGATTTTTTTGAGATAGGATTTCTCTATGTACAGAGCCCTGGATAACCTGGAACTCACTCTGTAGACTAGGTTGGCCTTGAACTCACAGAGCTCTGCCTGCCTCTGTCTCTCCAGTACTGAGAGTAAAGGTGTGAGTCACTATGCCAGCTGCATTATTTTTCTTTGTTCTTGAGTGGATATGATATGATCAATTGCTCCAATATCCTGCCTGGGTGACTTCTCTGCAATGATGGACTGTAACCTGGAATTACAGTGCAAATAAAACGTCTCCTGCCCCGTGCTGCATGTGTCAGGGTGCTTGTTCACAGCAACCGAAATTAATCCAAGTCATCCAGCAACGAACTGCAGAGGCACTGTAGGATGAACAAACTATTTTGGGGTTTTCATTTGTTAAGGCCTTAAGACCTATAATTAGTACCAGTTTTCTGGTGATGGAGGCCACTTATATGGTGCTGATGCAGGTGTTTTCGAGGAGAAAAGACTGTTGCATCTTCAGGGATGAGAGCCCACTGGCTCTGGGTGTTGTAGCCTAGTTGGATTTGAGTTGTGCATTGGATGAAGCTATGGCTAAGAATCCCTTCATGAGACTTTGGGATGAAGTTCATGATGGAGTCCAGAAACTCAGCACAGTGGGTGGCAGTCTCAAGTGAGGACGCACACCAAATACAGCAAGTACTTCCTGGAAATATCGACACAGGTGTACTTCTCAACATGGTAACCACTAGGGACATTCGGTTGCCTAAACCTACAGTCTCCCCCTCCTCACTGAATGCACATCTGATGTACTTGCTCACTCAGGTGATTATGATTACAAGTGAGACCCTGGGAGTTATGGTGGGGAACCCCACATCTGAGTTCTGACCCTGGGGCTAGGAAGAGGGACAAAAACAAATTCAGAAAGTTGGTTCTTCCTTGACCAATTGTCACAGCTTGACCACACAGCACAGTACAGATTGCCCTTAAGGTCATGGGGGCTGACTGGGAGTTGTGAGCCTCCCCCTACCCCCAACTTCCTGCTACTACCAGTGACTGTCCACCATCAAGGGTCAGAGGACATAGCTCTGGCTAATGACAAGATCCATGTTTAAACTAGAAAAGCAGTTTCTGGATGTGCCCTGCTTTGCACGTTATCAAGTTGAACCTTTGTAAGTTGAAGCCAGTTCCCATAGCCAGACTAAGTCAACTTCCACTACTCTGCTAGATATCAGAGCCTAGAACATTCCCAGTGCCGCAGAGAGTCCTGTTGGATGGTAACTATGGAGACCAACCGAAAGTCCTGTAGTTCAGTCCCCATTATGCTGCCTGTGGGTGGAAAAGGTGCAGTGCCATCGCACAAGGCTGTCGGCCTGTGGTGGGCTGAACAGTGAACTCTAAAGACCCTTGTCCTAAACCCTGGAGGCTGTGACACCATACATGTTCTGGAAGATTCGATTGAACATCTGATAGGGATTATCTGTGTCCTGTGGGATTCCTTCCATGTTGTACCCAGTACTGTACAAGGCATGTGTAGAGAGGTCAGAGGCACACAGAAAAGAGGGTAATGTGACCACTGATGCATAAGCCAAGGACATGCAGCAACCACTGGGAGAGACGATGGCCGGGTTATCCTTGGAGTGTCTAGAGAGTACAGCTCTGTCTTTTTACCTCAGACCTCCAGTTTTCAGTTAAATCGCCACGATTGAATATTTATTATGGTAACAATAGCAAAGCAACACAAAGGTCAAAGGAGGTCGAGTGTAGAATAAGTTTTTGAGAAATAAACAGTCTCCCCCTCCTCCCTGAATGCACATCTGATGTACCTGGTCACTCAGGTGACTATGATTACAAGTGAGACCCTGGGAGTTATGGTGGGGAGCCCCACATTTGAGTTCTGACCCTGGGGCTAGGAAAAGGGACAAAGACAAATCCAGAAAGTTGGTTCTTCCTCGACCAACAAATGAAGCAGCCTCTAACTGCTTCTGCTTCCCAGACTGAGCTCTTTAGACAGCCCACACTACAGATACACCAAGGATGCTGCACACACAGCTGCGCTCTTCAGAAGGGCCTTACAGTATAAAAGAAGGGAAGAAGACAAACCAAAGGTGAGGTAAGAAAGGTCTCTGGTAAGGGGCTATCACTTCCTAAAGATAATAACGACAAATGAAAACTCAGACAGTCATTACTGTAATAATATAGCAAAGCTTAAGGATCTTTAATATTTAGATATATTTATATGAATACTAAAAATTAAATAATATACAAAGATATTTGAATATATTATGTAGACAAATATATTTTAAATAAATTATATAAGTATATTTATATAAATTTTATATAAATATGTTCATATAGGTATATGAACATATGAATATATACATATACACACATATACATATGTATATATATGGGCAGAACAGCTCAGAGAAGAACAACAATGATACCTCAAATAAGTTAGGGGTACACACCTGTAATCCTGGCACTGAAGAGGCTAAGGCAGGAGGATCTGGAACTCAAGGCTATCCTGGGCTGCATAGGTAGACCCTGTCTCAAGAAAAACAAAAATGAAATTATTCCCCAACCTCTAAATAATCAAATTAATACAAATTCCAAGATCAATTGATAACCTTTTTTTAAAAACTAGCTCTGCAAAATATTAAAAAAGATTACAATCAGTTTATTAACCAGTGCACCCATGCAATTCAATGCCAAGTGTTCATTAAAAAAATATTTTGGAAAGCATTGCAAGGCCATGGGAGAGGTCAATGTCGAAGTTTTAAACATTAGAAAAATATGAATAAATAGAACTACTTAAAATATATATTTGAGAGAAAAGAGACAGGAAGGAATGTTACCAAGAAATGTTCACATAAGCTGTCTCACATAGGCCACATTTTCTTTATTAAACTCTACCTCAAGTGACTAGGTGTTATTTTCGTAGTTTAACTTTTCAGTGGGAGGGGCAGGGTGTAGGAAGAGAATAAGGAATGAGATCAAATAATGGTTATTATATTCATGTGTGAAACTGTCAGATAATTAAAAGTCTTATCTAGAATAGCTTAAAAGTTGGCTTTCAAAACAAATAATCAGAGGGCATAGTAATGCACACCTGTGACCCGCCCATGGGAGGTCAACGTGGCACTCAGCAGCCTGCTGAGTTAGAACTCGAGGCCAGCCTGTGCTAGTTAAAACCTGAGGCCAGCCTGTGCTAGTTAAAACCTGAGGCCAGCCTGTGCTACTGACCAGATGAGCTGAGAGAGGGTGTTTGTCCCTTACAGCTTCTCATGATCGCCTGACCTTCCCCTGAGCATTTTTTTTGGGGATTTATTCTGAGAGCTGGCCGAGTTTTGTACTTCAAAAGACAATATTTGCTTTTATTTGCCTTTGATTCAAAAAAGCAAGGCGAAGGCTCTTTATCAAAGTCCATCAGATGTCTTTAATCCAATTATGAAAATAAATTTGCCCTCGACCTTACATTACTTCAAAAAAAGGAATTTTTATGGCTTTGTGAATTCTGCCCAGTGTACCCACGAGGAAGCCCCTGACCAGCCCCTGGATGGTGGGGTCAGTGACACCAGGAGGAAGTGTCCTCAGAGGACCCACCAGCTGCGTTTTCAAAGAATCTTGTAAATGCTGAAATAACACGGCGTTTCTAGAGTGACAGCCAGGGCCTTGGGGGAATCAGGTAAGAAAGATACCTCATTCCCATTGCTAACCTACCCAATTCTGCATCGGGAACGACAGTCAAGCCAGTGATGAAGACATTCTACTAAGCTATTTTCCTAAAACCCAAGTGTCGTAAATGTTTTAAATCAATGCCAGCCGATTGCCTCCCTCCGATGTTTTTTTTTTTTTTTTTTTTAATCATAAAACAATACTTTATTGAAACGAAGGATTCTTGTAGTACGGAAGAAGATAGATTCTACAGCGACCCCTCTCTCTCCCTAGAGCCTGACCGGAGGCAGCCTTCATTCTCTGCTGCACTCCCCAAAAGCTTTCCACACATGTGCACAAAAATTGTGATCTGAAAACACCAAGTGTAGGATTCCGGGATAATCAATTTGTGCCTTTTAAATGGTGTAACATTTGGAGTAGCAAGATAAAACACTGTGTTGCATTATCCCAAGTATGTCTGAATACTACTACTACTATTACACACACACACACACACACACACACACACACACACAATCTAGAAGTTTCATGGTGTCCAGTCATGAGGGAGGTTTGGGCATCTAGGTGTGTGTCTGTGTATGTATGTGAATATGTGTGTGTGTATGTGTGTGTGCATGTGTGTAACCCTGTAATAGACACACAACAGTAAACTCACTCAACCTATTCCTCATTTCCCATCACATGACCCAGTAATAAGGTGCTAGTTAACAGGTGTTCGTCCATGTCTACTGTTTGGTTACTCTTTACCCAGGCACAATTCTGGGTGTTTGAAGCTTGGCTTTCAGTGTATACAGGTAGGCTCCAGAATAAAAGAAGTCATGCAAGATTCTGAGAACTGATCACACATCTATGCAGAAAAGACAGTTGACCTGAAAATACTGTTTCAGACCAGAACTCTAAATGGTACACCATTTACAAGGCATGAACTGCTTATTCTGGACAGTGTGTGTGTGTGTGTGTGTGTGTGTGTGTGTGTGTGTGCACTTGGGCACATTAGTAGTAGTATACAGCACATGGGATAGTGCAGCACTATCTTCTACCACGGTACTCCAAATAGTACAGTGTTTAAAAGGCAGGAATTGTTTATTTGGGACACCTAACATCCACCATGAAGTCTTGGGATACAGTTTGATTATCATGCAGGTAATAAGTATTTGATTTCCACATGAAGTCAACATAGGTAAGTGGAAAACAGTTGTGGACAGAGAATAGCTATCCAGCTGCTGGAACAACACCTCTTCTACTCCCTACCACCCCAACCCCTGTCAGTTGTTACCTGGGAGCCTCTCTATGTCCCTTGTCCCATGGGTCTAAACAGTGACAAGCAATTGAGTGCTGAACCAGAGGAAGGTGTGTTCCCATCACTACTGCTGGGCTCCTTTTCTGTAAAGAGACTTACTAAATCCCAAACAGGAGAATTCCCAGATGTCTGCTCCTAGCCTGTCCCCCCCTCCCCCACCAGCCCCCTCTTTTCTTGATATGATTTTATTTAAAGAAAAAATTTGGTTTTTCTATTTCCAACAATTCAGTTCTCTGATCTCAATGAGCTGACCAGTGCTGTCCTGTTGAGTGTCTCAGGACCTGATGTTGGGGTGATACAGTACCCTGACATGGGAAGAGATGTCTGAATCCTTTTCCTCAGCATCTGATCATGACAGAGAACCCTTATTTCTTCTTCCTTGAGATAAAACATACTTAAAACTGTTCCATCAAATGGCAAAGACCGTTTAGCACTTCATTGAAAAGTAGTAGGAAGTCTGATGTAAGAATAGGTCTGGGGCCCTGGCCTCAAAACTTCTAGTGACATATCATTTAGGAAATCCTAGGTCTCAGCACCCACAGCTGGCTCCCAGGCTGAAGGAGGGCCAGGGTCTGAGAGTCCAAAGCATGGTTTGCCGGTTCACAGTGGAAAAGCAGCCACCTGTGGCTCTTTCCAGTTCCCTGGGCTTTAGACTCACCTGGCTGTTTAGAGTAGTGCATGGGCTATATGTTCCCATATTTAAAAAAAGCAAACACAGGCCAAGAAGCAATTTAATTAAAAACATTTCCGAATCCCTAGTGTTAGCATTTGAGTTTTAAAAACTGAAGTCAAGAGACCTCACATCACCATACTGGATGTCCTGGTTGTCCAAGAACACAAACCAGGTGGTGGCCCATGATTATAATCCCAGGACTCCAGAGCTGAAGCAAGAGGCTTCCTTTAAATCAAGCTTAGCTTGGACTAAACAGTGAGGTCTTGTCACCAAAACAAAATAAAAGTACAACAAAACCATCAAATGAGCTGAGCCACCCACAAGGAGACTGTCACCTGCATTCAATGAACCATTGCCGGATCTGGTCCTTAAGGTTCTCCTTGATGTCTGGGCCTTCCAGCAACCTCAGGTCCTCCTTGATGGTCACTAAGGCTTCCTGGTAGTTCTTTTCATGTTTTAGCTGCACCTCATTCCTCAGATTTGTCACTTGTTCGGACAGGATGATGGCATTGCTGACTTCATTGAAGAGAGGGGGTGGTTTCTGGAAATAAACCCCCAAACAGTTGAGACTCTAAAAGTCACAGGACTGGAGGGACACTAGAAGCAAATCAAATGTGTTGTCTTTGGAGGGGTCCTAACCACAGACATAGTTAAAAAATATACATCTAGAGCACAAGATCAAAGCTAGTGTGAGCACCCAAAGAACTCATTCACTATGAGGAGAGATGGCACATGTCACCTCACACACAGACATGGGTCCAAGGCAGCAAGGACCTGTTGATTATGAACAACAACTCCAAAACTCTTAGGTAAAATAATTTTTTTTATATTTTAACTTGATCATCTCAGATATTGTGTTTTAATGACAAAAAACCTAGTACGTTCAGATAAGCCTAAAAAAGTCCCCCACACTCTAAAGTTTTTCCCAAGCTTCTTGATCAATGGGAGGAAGGAGAATGTAGAGGAGGGAAGTGTTTGTCACAAAGCCTACTGAAAGGAGTTGTATTCTTATTATTCAGAATGACCTAAATATCAACTCTGAAAATCAACTCTTGGCTCTACAAAGAAAGACATTGTGCAGTTTAATTAAGACGTACGTCCCAACACATCTTACAGGACATTCTCCTTCCACATCTGTCAATCAGCAAATGTGGAAGTAGTCAGTGTGGAGCATCTTCTGGTCCCCAGACCCAAGCTATGCCCTGCATCTGCACAAAGTTGTAGACAGATGTCTTTCAAATGGTGTTAGGATAAAATTCAGTTCATCTGAAGCCCAAACAGAGCAAAATTGGGTAGATTGGCCTATAGTTCTATGCAGCCATCTATCCAAGTGCCATGTTGGAGACTTGGATAGAGTAAAGTAAAGGGAGTATATGGAAGAGTCCAAGCCTGGTGCTTACACTATCCCCCAGATTAGAAACACAAGAGCAGGAGGGCTCCTGTACAGGGGAAAAACCTGCCCTCTAGAGACATCCAGAGGTTCTACCAAGGCTTTCAAGTCAAAAGCAGGGTGACTTGGTACTGAAGTCAGCCTTTTATGGGTCTTGAGAGCCAAAGTACATTTTTTTTTGGAAATTTGCATGTTGCTGTTAAATATGGTGTTAAATCTTAAATTATAAGAAATAATTGAAGTCAATTATGTTGGTAAACAATGCCTATCATACTCAGAACTCAGAACAAAGAAGTTCTGCGTTCCTTTCCTGCCACCTGTGCTCTCGTGGGTTGTTGCACCTGTTGTCTCTCTGGCCTCCATTGCTGTAATACTTTGAGTAACTTAACTGCTTGGGGGAGTAGCTCTGGTCATTTCCAGGTGACATTGTGTTAGCCAGTGGGCTGATGGGTTTGGTGTTGAGGTTCTGGTAAAGTCAGGCAGACAAAGACCAGATTCAGTTGTATCATGTCCATTGGGTCAAACAAGCTCCCTTGTATGTGCTTACACACACACACACACACACACACACACACACACACACACACACATGAAATCTTTTAAAGAACACTTCTTTACCTCCATGTGGGAGAGAATGCTTCACCTTTCTATCTGTTAGAGTTTAGAATCCACTTAGAACCAAACAGCCAAGTGAAACAGAAGAGGGAGCTATATGTGTGATACTTTATAAATGAACCCACTAGAAACTTCAAAAACCACCCGATTTTCTCATTTAGTATTAAAGAGAATTGAGTATAAAGAGGACATTTTTTGTGAAGATGAGAATATCCTAAAACACATGAAGAGTGGATTCAGAGTGAGAATTACAAAATCTTCTTTTTGCATGTGTGTGTATATGCAGGTTCAAGTGTGTGTGTGTGTGTGTGTGTGTGTGTGTGTGTAGAGCAGAGGCTGATATGAGTATCTTCCTGTTGTCTCTCATTTAAACTCAGAACTCACAGATCTGGCCATTCCAGCTAGGCAGTCTGCTCTTGAGATCCACTTGACCTCCGGAGAGCTGGAGTTATAAATGGGCTGCCATGTGAGCCCAGTATTTATTGGGGGGTTGGGGATCTGAGCTCCAGTCCTCATGTTTGCGAAGTCAATGTTTGACCCACTGAGCCATCTCTTTGTCTCCTGTAAAGTTGTTTTACAGGCTGATCTAATCTTACGGGTTGACTGTACTCTCTGTCCCACAAGCCCTTGCACTGTGTCTCCTCAGTAATGCTCACCTTCATCTTTGGAGGTAGAAATGAGAGCGAGGAGCCGCCACGGGACAGATGTGAAAGCAGGGGTCTCATGCCAATGAAGATGGCCGCGGCAAGCTCCAAGTTCCTTCTGCTCCGTGTTGTATATAGCTCTGTGCTGTGTTATTCAGATGGGAGCATTCATGCATGTTTTCCATATAGATTTTCTCTGGCAAGAATTCATCTGGGTCATTTGTAACTCCCCCCTCTTGCTGTTTTTGCACTTGAAGGTTCTAATAAATTTACTTCCTATGCTAACGAGCATCCTGTCCTTTGGGCACAAACATCTTTTCTTTTTTAGTGACTCTGGTCATATGAATTCAAATTTGTTAACTGGCCACATAAACAGCAACTCATTTAAAAATAAATTAGGGATATTAAAAGGAGAGGGGAACATGATAACATGCGATGTATTGGAATGCATGGGCTGTCGATTAATGCATCTTAATGAAGGCTCCCCATGTGAGTGAAACATTACATTTGCCAGCTCTCCACAGTTAACGACCCAGAACGGAATAACGAAACCTACATTTCCAGTGAGGTCCTCTGTCAGCAAAACACACACACATTAATAATTGATGTTGCTGTGGAAATGCGACATGAAGTGAAGCTTTTTGAGTTTGGGGGGGGGAAGCAAGACTCCACGCTCTGTTAATGTTCATGCTTAGCTAATGTTCGACAGGCTTTGGATTTTAAAACCCTTGTTGAAATTAGGAAAAGAAAATGGCCATTTATAAAAATCTGCTCAGTGTATCGGTCCCAAATAGGCTGGGAATTATGTGGTGTGGTGCTGGCGATTATCCAAAGATCTTCTGTCTCAGGGTGGTGGTTGTCATCCTGGGGAGAGGAGCAGATCTCTGCTAGTGGTTTTATTACACTTTCTCTCCCAGGTCCTGAACATGTGCACTGATGCTTGGGGGAGGCACTTAGAACTGCAGCCTTGGCATCTAGGGCTCTGATTTCATCCAAGGAAGACCTCAGGTTGCCGAACACCTAATTCTTCATCAGGTCCCCCTGGGGTTGCACCAAGTGGTGGGTGGCCCAACATCCCCTAGATTCCTGTCTGTATGTACATAGCTGTGGGTCCACAAAAAGACCTACTCTGTGCAAGGATGGGTCCACAAACCCACCTACTGTGTGCAAGGACAGGCAGAAGCAGAATCGAAGGTCTTCAGGGAGAGGGCACTTCTGTTTGGTTCTTTACGTTGTACAAGTTCAGTATGAATCTTCAAGGTCTACCATGTTAGCAAGCACTGATCTGTTAAAGAGCAAGAATGTTTTCTAGCCCACTGGATTTAATTTCTTTAAGAGTTCAGTATTTTTTTAAATGCTTGTTTAAGAACTTTGATAGGATCAAATGATGCTGAGATTTCAGATCTTTAGTGGCTGGGGCTAACTGCTCTGTGCTCTCTCACACATTAAAGTCAGTGCTATGAGGCAAGTTTGAGTGGTTTACAAATATGAACTCAATTACTCCGCACGGCCACCTTAAGCAGAGGGAGTGCTACTACTTTCTTATGTATGAGGAAGTGGAGGTGCAGAGGTATCAAGGGCCTTGTCACAGAGTCACACAGGCAGGACACAGGGACACTCCTACTCTGTGTTTGATGCCTCTTTTTGCAGAGTCTCGGGCTTAATCTATTTTGACTGGAAATAGTTTCTTACGGACACTAAGGATCATCCTTTGAAACCTGTATGCATTTGAACTTGGTGGTTAGTGGTGAACTACCTTGCATAGTGGTTTTACACAAGGCATTTTCCTGTTGAGCCTGTGATAGCACTGTTTCAAGTCTGTATAGTGACATAAGAACCTTCCTGCTCCCTCTCTAACTTAAATGAGTCTCTCTCTCTCACACACACACACACACACACACACACACACACAAATCACACAAGCACATACACACACACATACACCACACAAGCACATACACACACACATAAATCACACAAGCACATACACACACATACACACACACACACACACACACACACTGCACACACACATACGCACGAAGAAAAAACTGGCTAGCAATCTAATATGACTGTGGCTGACTTGCAATGACACTGGTATCTAACCTAGGATCTTAAGCTGTGTGGAGAACATCGCAGACCGTGGCTGGCCACTGCTCACTGTGCTGTGAGCTGGACAAGCTTCACATGATTTACAATGTACTGGAAAACACGGTGGCACCAGCAGGCCTGGGAGACCTTAGCTTGGTTCATGCAAGCATTGAATAACTTTGTAAAGGCTCTTATGCGGCGAATGAAGCAGACTACCAGTTCAAGGGAACCCAAGAGGGACCTCTGAGGCCAAGGAAAGAAGGGAGGGCAGAGAAAATAATCATTTTTGTCATTTGGTGCCTGATGATCTGGGAACCTGGGGCCATGATTAAGCAGACAGAATATTAACAAGAATAAATATTATATATGTATATATGTATACACACATATTACTAAGACTTGAAATCAAGCTAAAGTGTGTCAGGCCAGGCAACGGAATGGTAAAACCCCACTTAATAGGGGAGACAGGGGAGGATCTGCCTTCTCTCCAGTGCCTTTCAAGTGGATCATGTGCTTGTTTCTCTTTGAAACAAAGCCTCACATTGTAGCCCAGACTGGCTTGGAACTTGTAAAAGTCCCTTTTTCTTGGTGTCCAGGATTACAGGCATGGTGTCGGGGGTCATGCCTGGCTGATGTTGGCTTTTGAAGTCACCAAGCACTTCAGGGAAGCCTCCTTACCAGAGGGTGTGGTGGCTGGAGGGACAGCTTGCTGTCTCTTTAGGATTTTCTCTGCCTTTTGCCGTGGGGAATCTCCAGATGGCCCCTTTGTAGCTAAACAGGGAAGCATTTGAGCCAGACTCACGGACTTTTTCAGTCCAAATTTTGATAAGCTAGATTTCAGTGCACAGGTTTAGTAGGATGAGTCAAAGGCCTGTATATACTGGATTTTGAGGTCTTTGATACTCATGTTTTATACAAGAGCTTATTTAGAAGCATTTTGTGGTTTTGCACATGAACTTTCTGGATGTCTTCAAAGTGTTCTATTGCAAAGATCATTCAGCCATCAATACATCTTCCCATCTGCAAAGATGACAAGAACCACACTCCTCAGAGGTGTTTCGAACCTCACGCTCTGGGCGAGGCCTCTCCCTTTAGGCTCTTAGGATGATGTCCTGCTTGCTTGCTGCCCCAGGATGGAGTATGTACTGTGCTGGCTTTTCTCCAAAAGGAAACTGAAATGTAATGAGCTTTCTTCCTAGAGGGTTGGGAAAGGCCCCTGATCCCTCCCTGCAGCCCTGATTATTGCTTCGAGAGACGCTCGGTTTCAGAAGTCACTGTGAGTCAGGTTCTTACTGAAGTCTGAGATGATTACAGTCTGTCCATATGTGTGGGATTTGCTGGCTTTCTCCATCACCCTCTTGAAAAAGCAGTGCTCAGGCCTTGGGAACACACCACAGGCTGCTGGGGAAACTCCAAGGGTTACTCATGAAATCACAGACACACACACACACACACACACACACACACACACAGGGTATGTGAGTGAGACGTGGAGCCCTGCCCCTGGCAGTAGACAGAACTGGGCTTTGAACCAAGTCTGTCTGCCTCTAAAGTACATGTTGCCAACCAGAGGCTCCAGAGGGGTCTGGTCACTGCAGGATAAATATATGTGGCTGGATGCTGTCTCTGCTGAGACACCGAGGGGGACAGACAGCTCTTCTAATGTTAAAAGATACACCAGGGGCTCTAAGAGACTCAGCCATAGGGTACCCCAGCCTGTGTTGGGGCTAATAAGAATAAAATTTTAATTTATTAGCCTTAAAGCAATAGAGAAAATAGCTTGTTTGATGGCAGAGAATAAAAGTGAACGGGTTTATGGTGCTTTCAGGATTCCAATGATTGTAGAAGCCACAGGCCCTTTGCTTTAATAAGTGACCCCAGAGTTCCTCATTACATCGCAAACGGCGATGGCTTCAGGGCAAAGTGAAATATGCAGAGCCCTGACTGCAGGACAGATGGCTGCGAGGGCCCTGGAAGAGAATGGATTGTGTTCATTAAGTTCCTTTACACTGGCTCCGTGCCACTGGCTCTGCCAATTAAAATAGCTGGACGTGACTCTTAGACCACCATTTATTTTCCCCTGTGGACTTTATGACTTAACAATTTTTAAATGGCAATATCAACAAAAAACAATTTCTATATCAAATGGTTAAGAGAAATATCTGGTTGGGGTGGAGGGTGGAGCAATGTCCCCTCCCTTGAGTCTGTTTTCAGAGACGAGGTGGTCACTCCAGAAAGTGAAGACACAAGCGCAGCTGGGACCAACCAAGCCACCGGCTTTTACATTGACATCATGGCTCCAGATAAGCCAATGGAAAACTGAGATTTGACACGAGGCGGCGCCACCCTCATCGACGACAGTGTGGAAAATGTATGCGATTGGAAACATGCCCGTGGTTTGGGACAGTGGATTTTGTGTGAGCACCGGCCGGCATGCTGAAGATACCATTCTTTCAAAAATCAAATCCATGTATTTCTCAGTGGTTAACATTTTAATAGAACTTGTAACATCAAGACTCAGGCACACTGGGCAAAACAGCAGGTAGAGGGTCGTACGGAACACACAGCAGGGGAGCTGTTCTCTTCGTGTTGTGTGAACTGCACCGTGGAGAAATTCTCTTTTGAGCCCGGCACAGGGAAATTAGAGAGGAAAGTGGAGGGTCTGCATTATACACGGATGATCTGTCTCTGAGTAGTACCAAGGTAGGCAGTCAAGACTGAAGGGTGAATGTAACAGTCTTCCGGGAATTGCCTGGGATTCTGAACTTTTTTTCTTTCTAACACAGAAGATGGCCAGTAATGGAGGTTGGATCCCATTAGACAGAAGTTTGCTCAAATAGAAGCAACTGAGTCAAAAGTTGACTACTTCAGAATTTTACTTGGCACTTAAGTACATGCCGTGAACCTTAGACTGAGTTTTAAAGTAAAACAACCAATATAAGCATTTTGTTTTGCACATGTATATGTATGTGGTATGTGTGCATGTGGCTGCTTATATGGGCGTTTGTATGTGCATAGGCACACCTGTGCATGCATGGTCCATGCATGTGGAAGCCAGAGGCTGATGTTAGAGGTCTTCTGTGATTGTCCTTCACCTTATCCATGGAGTTGGGGTCTCTCACTTGAACCAGATTTGGCTAGTTTAGCCAGCAAACTTCCTCGGGGATCCTTTCTCTCTGCCTTCTGCACACTGGGATCACAGGCAGTCTCAACAGAGTGACCTCCCCGATCAGACTGACCTGCGGCTATGTCTGGGAGGGATGGTCTTGGTTGATGACCGATATGGGAGGCCCAGCCTGCTGTGCGCCCGTGACATTTCAGGTGTCACATCTATGTAACTGTCCAGGTACCATCTAGGGTTCATTCAGCATTGAGACTGTGTTTTCCTCCTGAAGTCCACAGCCAAACTTCAAGCTTTCTTCTTCTATCATCTCTTTCTCAGTTTTGATCTGATGCTTACAGCCCCCCCTTTCCTGTGTTATTTTTTTGGGAGGGGGTTAGAAACTGGTTATGATTTATTTTCCAACAATAAATCAAAAGCATGTTATAGAAAAGAAGGCCCAGCTCCTCTCTATATGAACACTCAACAACATCAGCCCTTCATCTACTTGCACGGGCTGGGAGGTGACAGTAGGGGCTGGAATGAGCAGGTACTTTGCTGCAATGATGAGGATGGGGGATTGGGTGGTGTCTTGGTTCATTCTCTGCCGCTGTCCGCACTGCCCCAACCATGACAGATGGTGTTTGACCAAAACCACCTCTTATTGGTGATTCACTCTGCCTCCCAAGTAAGAAGTCAATTTTATTTCATTGCTTTTGTTTTGTCTTGTTCTGGCAACAGAAATGCTCTCTCCAGAGTCTGACTGTCTCTGAAGTGTTTAGGCTGACGAGTGGAGCAGGGTGTGGATGGAACTCTTCTCCTTCATGAGCAAGTGCCTCAAGCCCCAGGGAGCAAGGTCTAACCAAGCTAGCTTGCTGTGCACTGGCATTAATAATCCACCCTTCAGGTTGTCATTGTCATTGTCATGGGGACCACCTGAGCCATCTCCCCAGCTCTGGCTGGGGTCAGCTCCACCCTGGTTTCCCGAATGGCACTGGAGGCTGCCACCGCTTTGCTGAAGCACTGGGCAAACACCACAGTTCTTGGTGCCCAACTCTCTGACTAACCCAGACGCTGGAGAATCTGCTGAGCCTCTGCTACTGGGATCAGCTTAATTAAGGTTTCTGGTGGCCTCTGTGAGTTTGGGTGTTTATATTTCCCTAGACAATCTTCTCTGCTCAGTGTGTTCTAATTTACGACCACAGAGGTTCAAGACTCGAGATGATAGTTCTGTAGGCTCTTAGTGTCTATGGTTACTTTATGACGTGTTTATATTCCTGTTGCTTCTTTCCTTCCTTGGCCTCATCAGAGCTCTACTGGAAGTTGGTTCTTTCCAGAGACCAAATCCTTGTCCTGCCAATGCTGTATACGCGTGTGTAATCTGGGGTATCAATGAAGTCCCCAGTAGAGCAGCTGGCTCTCCATGATGCGCTTGAAGCTCTTGCTGTAAGGTTTGGTGGGATTCTGGGATCCCTAGTTAAAAACTCCTTCAATGGGAACTAGGTTGGTCAACAAATGAGGCCCCTTTAGGAATAGTCACATCTCTGGTGCCACCATTGTTACAGAGTTGACCTCCTGGGCTCTGAAGGAATGTCATGTGTAGAGACATAAGAGATCCCTGTATGAGCTTCCATAGTGGAGAGTGCCCAGTAATGCACTGAGACCTGTGAGGATTGGTGTTTCAGCTGAGGAAGAGGGGACTTTCAAGAGGAAAAGGTGGGCTGCCTGAAGAGTCATGGGCTCTGCTCAGGACATGTGAGTCATGTTTAGAGACCCCATACTCCATGTACAAAAGATGCTGAGAATTCCTTGTACCAGATTCTAAGGCAGTGGTTCTCAACCTTCTTAATAATGTGACACTTTGATATAGTTCTTCATGTCGTGGTGACCGCCCCCCCCCCCCGAACCATGAAGTTATTTCACTGCTATTTCATAACTGTAATTTTGCTATTGTTGTGAATCATGATGTAAATATCGGTGTTTTCTGATGTTCTTAGGTGAACCATAAAAATGGTTGTTCAGTCCCCACAGGTTGAGAAATGCTGCTCTAAAGAGATTTCAGTGGTCTGCTTCCTGATCCCCTAACACTGCTGTAACTTCTCTTTGAGACCTTTTACTCCCTTTTAACTAACCACAGGGCAATGGTGAATGAGTGGGCCATCTTTCCTCGATGCCTCTGGGGAAGCAAGCTGCCTCAGGGAAGACTCCAAGGTCCCTGAGACCAGGTGCTGAGCTGTCTCCCGCTGAGATCTGGCAAAGAACTTATAGTGCTAGTCTTACTATCCACAAGGAAGGATACAATAGCTACATGACCTTGGAGGGAGATCCTTCCCCACCTAAACCTCAGATGAGATCCCAGCCCCAGTGGCACAACAGTAGCCATGTGACACTCAGGCAGAGAACTGGGCTGTGCCAGGTTCCTGAGCCATGTGTGTGCGTGCCATAACACAGGTGGTTGCCCAAGCTGCTGTTTTGTGTTGACACAGCTATACAGCAATACACAACAAACGCACCTTCTAACCCACGCCCTTGGTAACCATGGTAACAATGGCACTTCAACACCAGCTGAACCAAAGCAATCCTATCCTCACCAGCAAGACCCTCTCTGCTGACACCAGGCAAGCATGAGTTATTTCTGACTCTATAGCCTGTCTCCCATCCGGAGCGATCTGCATTTTGCAGAGACATATGAGAGACAACACTTCCAGTTTCTCCCTCACCCCCTTTATAATTATATTAAATGAGTACACTGTTACTGTCTTCAGACCCACCAGAAGAGGGCATCAGATTCCATTACAGATGGTTGTGAGCCACCATGTGGTTGCTGGGATTTGAACTCAGGACCTCTGGAAGAGCAGTCAGTGCTCCTAACCGCTGAGCCATCTCTCCAGCCCCCACTTCCAGTATCTTTAGACACCTATTCATTTTTTCTTTCTTTCTTTGGAAATTCTCTAAAAGATGTACACCCCTTAGGTGCTCCCCTTTCTGGATCAAACTTACCATACCCAGGAACACCATTTCGTCTTCCCGCTCCTTCTCTGTTTTCTTGCATTGAGAGAAACCTCGCCAGACCTGCAAACAAATGCTTAGTTACTCCTGGAAGAAGTTCTCCTGTAGAACCTGCCCGTCTCAAGCATTGTAACAATCAACTCCAGGCTATGCACTGGGGTTAATTTTTTTTAATGTTGGGGTAACAGGCAGCAACTTTTCTTTTTTATTACTTTTTTATTTTTTGTTTTATTTCTTCTTCTCTCATACAATATATTCTGAGTGCATTCTACTCTCCCTCTCCCCCTTCTACCCCTCTCACCTGACTTCCCTTCCTCCCCAGATCCACCCCTCCTTCATTTCTTTGCAGGAAAGAGCAGGCCTCCCAGGGATGTCCACTGAACATGGCATCCAGTGAGACCAGGCCCAAACCCTTGGATCAGACTGGATGAGGAAGCAAGTTCTTAAAATTTTTATTTTATGTTATGTGTAGGGACATTTTGCCTACATGCATGTGTGCCCAATACACGGTGCCAACAGCCACAGAGGCAAGAGGAAAGCATCAGATCCCCGGGAACTAAAGTTATGGATGGTTGCAAGCTGCCACCTCTGAAGTTCCCATGCTCAATATATTCAAAGAAGGACAATTACAAAAATGACCTATAGTTGTCTTTGAATCTTACTTGGTAGTTTTTAAGAGAAACTTCTAGAAATCAGAAAAGTGACGTTTGACCCGAGGATAGTACTTCATGGTTTTATAACCAAAACCTTCCCAAGTGATGTGGGGAGTACAGCTCAGGCATCCCCAAGCCTCTACAACCAAAGCTTAGGGTTATGAGGCCACAGAGACAAGAAAGGGATCTGTCTGTCCTTCCCACTGCCTTTTCCCGTCTACTTGTGCCCAGCTGACAGTGTCCTGTCCTCCAGGTTCCAGGCTGTGGTCCTATCCTTGTTTTCTTTCTAATTAGTTCTTGTTTGTGCCACGTGAATGTAGTCTATCATTTCCACAAGAAAACTGACCCTCCATTAGGAAAACGATAGGGTATACTCTAGCAACCCTATGTGAGAAGAAAAATCAGTCCCCAAGGGCCCCTTGAGAAGGAATTCCGAGGTTCTGGCCCTTAGTCATGGTGGCCGAAATGTGCTAAGTGGAGAGCTTGTCTTCAAGCCCTGAGGAGTTGCTTCTGCCCTCTCCTTTCTGCAACTGTCTCAGTGTGGATGTATTTTTTTTTAAACCTTATTGTGGATTTACATCCTTGCTAGATTCTAGCAACATTCTTTCCAACAATTACTGGTGCCCTTTTGGACGTCTTTGAACATAGTGTTCTGCATCTTAAACTTTCTAGTTTACAATAAACAAAATAAAAACAAGACGATGTTTCTCCAGGCTAAGCCAATAAATCTTTGTGGGGTTTACTAACTCAACCCAGCTTTCCTTATAGGTAGGGCTTTGGGTTTTGAATTTCAGAACTCAGCATGTTCCCTGCCTTCCCTTTCCCTACCCAGAAGCCCTCTCCCCACTGGGGCCATACTTTCTGAATCTGGAGTGCCGCCAAGCGGGTGTCCAGTAGTCTCTGTCTCAACAGTTTCATCTCCTTGGCTCTGCACTCCTGGAGGACAATCTGCTTCATGAACAGCGCCCTGAGGCGGCCCTGCCTTGCCCGCTCGGCTATCTGGATCAGTTTAACAGCTTCTTCCAACGCTATACTCTGCACGGCGGATTTCTGTGTGTGGGGACACAACCAAAAAAAAGCCAGACAAACCAACATTATACATGTGGACTGAACCCATGAGCTGACTCAGCGAGCAAGGGTGCTTGCTGGCGACTGTATGCTACACTAGACCAACTGGAACTGTGACCCCGACTTAAGGAGAATGTCCCTAGTTTGCATTTCTGTTGCTGCGAAACAACAAAAAGTTGTTCAAAAGCAATCTGGAGAGTGAGGTTTTCTTCGTTCTCTTACATTATATGTCATAGTTCAACACCGAGGGAAGCCAAGGCAGGCATTCAAGACAGGAACTTGAGCAAACAGCACAGAGGCACACTGCTCAAGGGCTTGTTCCCAGACTCACCTTTAGCTGCCTTTCTATACAACCCAGGTCCATCTGCTGAGGGATGGGACAATCCCCAGTGGGCTGGGATCTCCTACACTAGCTAGCAATCAAGAAAAAACTTTATACTAAGGAAGGAGAATTAGTTTCTTCCAGGAAAAAATCCCAAACAAGAGCCTAACTGGTAATCTTGTTACACATGTACACATATATGAGCAATGTTAAATGAACTTGCATAGACATGCATGAATATATATGTATATATGATACATTATATTATATACTATATTACTATATATACTATAATTTATATATACTATATAATTGCATATTATATATAATGCATATACTTGCAACAATAGTAATTAAAGAAGGGACCATGAATTTGGAAGGGGGCAGAGTCAATGGAAGAGTTTGTGCAAAGGGGTGTAAACACGGTGATCATGTAAAATTCTCAAAAATTAAACCAAACCACTAAACCAAAAAAAAAAATATTTTTAAAAAAGAAAAAAAATTATTGACATTTTAGACCAATCAAAATGGAGACAATTTCTCAACTGAGGCCCCCTTTTTCTGGTATGCTAAGTTGATAACCAAGGTTAGCTATCATAGGCCAGACAGAACACTAAATGTCACCCCAGTGGTTTAGTTCCTTAGCAAGCTAGACCTGAGATGACCAGAAATGTCAATCACACATCTGGATCAATGCTAGAAATTCCATCGTTTGATTATTGGGAGAAATATCAATGGAAACCATGCCTCTGAGATGAAATTTAAATGTACTTCAAAGAAAAGACTGAAGCCAGTTGAAGACCACCTAGTGACTAAGATGTTTAGCCATTCAGAACTATTTGCTTTTTTGTGTGAGAAGGTTGGGGGTAGGGAGGTGACTCAGTCACTCTTAAGAACTAAGTTCAGATCTCTAGCATTCAAAAAAAAAAATGCTGGGTGTGGCAATGTGTGTCTGGAACTCCAGTGCTGGGGGTGTTCAGGGTGTAGCCAGGAGGATCCCTGACACTCAGTGGCCAACCAGTCTATCTGGGTCGGTGGAGTCCGGGTCTGGCAGGAGACATACATCACAATATAAGGTGGAGAATGATTAAGGTATGTACACATGCATGTGCACATACACAAATAACCAGCCATGACGAATGGCATTAAACCAGAAACATGAGGATTCATGCTGCAGACTGTGTGGTCTTGGATGGATTCTGTAGCCATAGGGCAGGTGAGTAGCATGTGTCATTTTCAGGGGTGCAGAGTTACACAAGTAAGATCACTGGGAGTCCTTAGAGGCCCGTGGGTACCTAAATGGGATCAGGGTGAGGCTACTGTTGTCCTGAAAGCCAGGGAGGAGTTGTACCAGTGGAGGGGAGCATGGTGTGGGGAACCCTGCACAAGTAGAAGCTCACTGACTACCACATCCAGCTTTACATGGGGTCTGGGGGCTTGACCTTGGGTCCTCCTGTTTGTGTAGCAAAACCTCTTTATGTGCTGAGTGGTTCCCCGGGCCTTTCTTATAAACTTCAGTTTCCAAGAGACAGTCCTTTTGGGAGATCCAAATGTCACTCAGAACTCAGGCCAGGGTGGAGGCAAGAGCGACTGAGAATGCACAGCAAGTGTTGAGCTTGTGAAATCTGAACTTAGTGGATTTAGTTTCTGACTTTACCAGGTGAATTAGAGATGAGAAAGCAAACCCTGCTGGCTACTGGCTCCTTCTTCTGCATCCCAATGTAACCCACGAAGCATTAATATTTATTCTTTATTTCTCAAAACATAATCGTACTTGAATCTCTAACAACCGCCCCAATGTTATGTAATCCTGTCTAGACCTCATATAGCAAGTGGGAAAGGGAGGTGCCTTCCTAAACTTGAAAATAGAGTATTTTCTCACACAGTCGAGGGCATGGTAGAGGAGTTTACAAAAATAAAAAAATATTAAAATGATGACGAATACTTTTTAAAACAATACAAACCACATCAGGGAGGTTCAATCCACATTCATTTAAGATCTGAGTGAGGATCTTCTCTCTTCCTTTTATGACTTCCAACCTCTCCTTCAGAAAATACCTGGGTATGGGGACATCCAACTGTTGCTGAACAAGAGAGAAATGAAAGGCCATCCGGTTAGGATCCCAGGACTCAGATCCACCTGGAATCATGGCGGGATGAACAAATCAATGGCTTGGGGCTGGGGCTAGAGAGAAGGCTCAGCGGGTAAGGGTGCTTGATGCAGAAGCACAAAGATGTGAGTTGAAGGCCAGTTACCAACATATGGAAGCATCTTGAGGAACTCATAGGACCAAAGGTAGGGATGGGATGAAGGTGGCTGCTCATTCTCCCTTGCTTTCCTTCTGGCTCTAACCCTGTTTCCTCCAGTGTTTGCAGTTTCCAGCTGACCAAGGCTCTGAGGGACTGTCAGCTTGGGAGGCCAGTTCAGATCAGAGACAGACATCATCAATTTTCTGCTTCAGACTCTCTCAAGCAGGGCCTGCCTGGAACAACTTCCCAGGTGTCTCAGTCTCTGTGAGGAGGATGTGAGTCCTACCATGCGAACAGTTGGCCAGTGTGTGGACTTTGTGAGAGTGGCCACAGTGGCCACTTGTGGAGGATGCTGGCTGGCTGGTCCATCCCAAAGGCAGGGACATTCCCAAGGCTTACTTTTCTGCCACTTTTCACAGAACCTAGATGCTACTGATGACCCAGTGTTCCCGTGCCTGCCTGTCAAAGACATCACATGGCTTGTCTGGATATCCATGAGTTCCAAGGTTGATGGAGAATACTGCTAATGTCATCCTACAACATAGACTTCCGTGGTGATGTCTGGTCCCATCTCCCCTCTCCTGCCTGTGCACAGTTGGTTTCTCACAGGATCAGCATTTCCTGGTTATAAGTGAACAGCTGAAGCTCAGGGCATTGTGACTAGCAGGGGAAATGGAAGGGTCCCTGCATGTGAGCCCCCAAACCTCTTTAGTCTGTAACCATTTAACAGCCTTGAAATTCGATTTAGAGCTTGAATGTCACCTTACTAATTAAATTTAGAAATAAGATTCAATAAACAGCTATTTCCCATCCAGTCTACGCTGTTCTTCACGCTTTCGCATGGGCGAGCCGAGCACACCTGACTCAATCCGGTGGTTTAACTTTTGTTCTTATAAACATATGAAAGGCATGTGCACATTCTGGAATGTTTGGACTCATTCTGATTTCTTTCTTTAGTCTTTTCTGGTGTCATCAGATAACAGTACAAGAAGAGTCTTCCCCAGAAAGAGACACGATTTTTACAAAAGTCTAAATGTTTAAGAAGTGAAGGGACATAAGCTCCGTGTAAGGAGATTTTTGTCTTTTTAATTTTCCTTCAGGGAAACATTCTTTCAAAACCAAGGGGGAACTCATAGGGCCCACAGCTGGAAGAAATGAGGTGTTCAGTGGCCTCTGGGAGCACAGCCAGCCAGGATATCAGAGACACCTCAGGCAGGTTTCTGTCAGCAAGGAGGAAAAGCTCAGTGGCAGGACTTGAATGACCACAGGAGATGACACCAGCCACCAGGTGGCAGAAAGAGGCTCTTTGGGCAATAAGGAGGGATGCTTCCTTCTGTCATAGCCAAGGAGCAAAGGTCACAGTTTGTAAACCTACTGGGTCAGTAACGACCCAAAGCAAAGAAAGAGATTCACCCAGCTGGGCATAAGGATTGAGCCATCCAAGACTATCATCTGGTGATGTGAGGGTACAAAGCAGGAATGCATTGTGGACCCAGAGAGTCTGGGGCAGAGAAAATGGGAGAGTTTGGGCTGTGGGGTATTTGAGAGGGCCCATCTCCTCTATTTCAACCATCTTGACAGGGTTGCATCTCTGTGATAACAGGGCCTCAGGGTCAAAGAGACCCGAGGACTACGCACGGACAAGCAAGCAGCCAATGCCTGACTCGTGATGGTGGGGTTTGAGTGAAGAGAGCATTCAGACTTTTAATTGAACATGGTCCTCATGTTTAAACCTGGCTAAGAAGTCTGTAGACAAAGGTGGCCTCACATCCTTACAGATCTTATTTACAACAAAATCCTAACAAGGAAAACAGTAACACAATACTCACGGGAGACAGCTTCAGGTCCTGTAAGATATCGTCAAAATAATGAAACTCTGTCATTTCCAGCTCTACCATCTCGTTCTTCAGTTCTAGAATTCGACCCATCACTCCATCCAGGACCTTGCGGATCAGCATGCGTTTCTGTGGATGGACTATCTGGTCGTAGACATTCTCCATGTTCCTGAAGATCTGCACATACTTTATGTAGAAGGTGGCTAACATCTGAAAGACTAGGAGCTTGTTTCTTTGTGGTTCGGTCATCTTCTGAGACTCTTTGTCAAGCAGAGAGTTGAGGGCTTCTTGGGTCTGGTGCCACATCTTATTGTACATTCTGAGGGTAGACACAAAGTTTAGACAGCCTCATAGATAAACGTTATCCACTGGGCACATTTGGCACCGCTAACAACATACAGGTAGGGGTGAGCTCAGGACATGGTAAATGGCTGGAAGGTTCTCTGGACAACTTATGGTGTTTTGAAATGCTTGTGGGTTTTTTTTCCTGTTTTTTTGTTTGGTTTGTTTTTAAAAGTCATTGCTATGATTAGTAAACTCTTTTTAAAGCTTCTTTATAAATAATGTATTTGCTCTTCTGTATTTCTGTAAAGCCAGAGCTACTATACCAATTAAAATAATAAGGTAATCTATAACCAAAACAACTAATTTATTTAAATATATATGTGCATTTATATGATGTACTTATGTTGGGAAATGTGCATCGAAACTACCATTTTGGAAAGTACTTCCACATTACATTGTAGTGTGCATACTCTGTGGATAAAGCTATGCCCCAGAGGAACTTACGACTCTGTATTAAGTTTGATTGTAGTAATGTAATTGTTTTCTGTGCTAAGGTAAGAATTCAGTGCTTTGGGCATGATAGGTGTTCTACAACTGAACTATATTCCTAGATGTTGAGGGTTGGTCTTGTGTACTGTATATTTAGATAGAGATTTTTGTGCCCAGACATCTGGTTACAGTTTATACTCTGACATGGTCAAGAATCTCTTGTCTCAGTGATATGGACAAGCTGTTTTGAATCATCTCTGATTGATTAATAAAGATCTGATCAGTCTCTGACTGGGCAGGAGAGGACAACAGAGGTGGGACATTGGATCCCTGTGAGAGGGTCCCAGGTAGAGAGAGAGAACAGCAGGAAGAGATGAAAGGTGTGGAGTGGCCATGTGGAGACACCAGGATGGTTTTTCATGAGGACACACATGGAGCAGAACACACCAGAACAAGACTCAGGTGGCAAGTAATGGCATTTATTTGGGCATTAATAGCCTACTTGGGTTAGAATACTTCAGAATCTGCTCAGCAGAGTGCCAACAGTTTGTTAATAAAAATACCAGGTCTTCTGTCTTTTATTCAAGAGCTATATGAGCCAAAGTGGGAATAGAGAACCCTACAGATATTTGGGAGTAAAGGGGGTATAGCAATCTCCCCAATACTACTATACCTAGCCCTTTAGATTTTTGGTGTGCAAACAGGAGTGTGAGGTAACTCCAGTGTCAGTTTTCAGGACACAAACACCTTGCTTCTTGAGACAAGGTCTAACTGGCCTTAGAATTCATCTGGTAGCTAGACTGGATGACCACTGAATCCCAGGGATCCCCCCTTTTTTTCTGCCTCCCAAGTGCTGAGATTATAAAAGTGTAATATCATCATACTCAGCTCTGTTTTTTTAAAAGAACAAATTGGGGTCTGCATGCTTATGAGGCAAACACTTGACTGGCTGAACTATCACTTCAGCTTAATATTAAAAAAATACAAATATAAATAGCAAAAGACTGAGGCCAACGGCTCAGTGGCTAAGAGCACTAGCTGCTCCTGCAGAGGTCTCAGTGCCAGCACCCACATGGCACCCACTGCCTTCTGGAACTCCAGTTGCAGGAGACCTGATGCCCACTTCTGTCCTCAGTGGGCATTGCATGGAAATGGTGTGTGTGTGTGTGTGTTTGTGTGTGTGTGTGTGTGTGTGTCTGTGTGTGTGTGTGTGTCTGTGTGTGTGTGTGTAGATAGATATGTACACAAAGTCAAAACACTAACACACATAAAAATTTAAATATAAAAAGTGGCAAAAAATCTAGAGATACGTTACTGATGAGAGGCAATCAGTGTAGTCACCAAAGTGACTATCACACAGTAAGTGTGTGAACTATGGATTGTATCATGCCCTTCCTAGGGAAGGGGGCAGCTGAAGGCTAGGGGCATCATTCATGAAAGGGGCTACCAGGGCACCATCCCATCCCCTCTCTGTCTCTGGATAGTTTTGTCATTGAATCTGCTTGACATGCTTGTCCAGAGATTTTCCTCTATTTAATGTTTTGCTTTTTAAAAATACATATACGTAAGAATTAAGGCTGAAACAGCTGAATTCCATGCATGTCTTGGCAGAGGCTTCTCTGGAGAGGGTAGTGGCCCTTGTCCCCTTACTGAGAAGCCAGAGTCTGGAGCCTTTGACTCCCGAGTGGCTCTAGCCTATGTAGATCCCAGGCATCTTAGTACCTGATTTCCAACTATCCTTTAGATGTGTCATTTTCTGCTGGACATGGAGTCACTTAGCTGCAGTCACAGGCCACCATGAGAAGCAAACACTGTGTGAATCCCAGAGCACAGATTTTCCTATCTCCTATCCCATTGAGCTAGGAAGCTGAATGTGGCATCTGCAGTGTGTGCAAGCACCTTGCGTCCCAAAACTCAACCATTAGAAGATTCTGCTAGGGAAAGAGTGCCCTGTTTGGTAGCTTCTCACAGAACAGGACTGCCAGGAAATCAGAGCTTTGATTACTACAGGACATTTCACTCCCTACAAACTTAGTGGCTAATGGTAGGTATTACTAACACGAGGAACATGACCTTGGAAATTAGGAGTCAAAGATAAAGAAGGTGTTGACATTATATATAGATGTGTGTGTGTGTGTGTGTGTGTGTGTGTGTGTGTGTTTGTGTGTGTGTATTTAAATAGCTTAACTGCCAAATGCAAGGAAACCATGTCTGTAAGTGACTGTCCTCAGAAGAGCGAGAACAGCAGAAGCAGTGTGTACCTGCTCAAAGCGGCTGGTAGGCCTGACTTTCCATATCTCTGTGTTCACACCTCAGAAAGATAAGCAACTGGGAGTGGGGTGGCAGGAGAAAGCTCATCCAAGTCTTATGCTTTTTGTTTGTCAGGAAGAAAGCAAACATGGAAAGTTACTGGGCACAGATGCAAGGCCAACATAAGAAGCAAACACTGTGTGAATCCCAGAATTAAAGATGGTGTCAGGTCCCAACAGAAGCAGCTGCTGCAAACACAAGCAGAAGGAGAGCATCTCCTCTGACCAAGGTGGGGTGAGTTCAGGAATGCCTGAGCCCATGATTACACACACTTCTGCGCAGAGATGCCCTGTGCATACAAGAGGGACCCCTGCATCCTCACTGAGAAAACATGAACAACACGACCCTGGAAATTAGAGAGAGAGAGAGAGAGAGAGAGAGAGAGAGAGAGAGAGAGAGAGAGAGAGAGGGTTGCCATTTTTTTTAAACACTGATTTTTGTAAAGGGCTTAATTGCCAAATGCAAGGAAACCATGACAGAAAATGAGTAAATGGTATCCCTCAAAACAGAAAAGTTGCAAGGCTCAGACAACACCTACATAAATGAAGGGCAGAAAAAAAATAGAGACAAACCCCATCTACATCTCAGTTCATATAAAAGGTGTCAAAAGAATACCGGGGGCTACATAGATTTAGCTGAAGATGATTCTAGAATGCAGAAGTCGAGAAGGGCAAACAGGCTTTAGGCCAGAGGGAGAATCTTTGGGCAAACAGATCTGCTCTTGCCCAAAGATACAAAACATAAAAATAGGAAAATATATATTATGAACAAGAACCAGGAACTGAGGGTAAGTGTAATTTTAATAGGAATAACTGTAAAGGATGAAAGGCAACTGTCTTGGTAATTTATTTATTACTATAACAAACTACAACCAAAATAACTTAGAGAAGGATTTAATTTGATTATCATGGCTCCAGAGGGTTAGGGTGCATGACTGTCATGGCAAAGAGTGTGGCTGAAGGCAGGGAGGCAGGTGCTGGAGCAGTAGCCAAAAGCTTACATCTTATTAGCAAGAAAGAAGCAGATGAACTAATTGGGAATGGTATGAGCTTTTGAAACCTCAAAGCCCACCCTAGTGACATACCTCCTCTAACAAGACCACACCTCCCAATCCTTCTTAAACAGATCCACTAACTGGGAACATATATCCAACTGTATGAGCATTTGAGGGCCATTCTTGTTCCTAAGAGCACAGCAACTTATACTTCAAATTGCTTATCTCTGCACTGTGAGGAGGTTGTTTTCCAAAACTGTGGGTGGGTGGCTTCACCTCACCAAGACCCACATGCATCAAGAGACTCAAGCTTCTATCATGGGATTCACCAGATGCCCTAATGGAGCAGAAATGCAGGGGGACTGGATACTGTGATCAGCCAGTCAGGGAGATGCAGCCAGGTAGGCTCTTGTAGGGTCTGTGCCCTCCATGGAGGCTATGCCCCTGGCAGACTGGCCATAGCTGTAACACTGACTGAAAGACACTTCTGATGGTTGGAGCCCCACAGGTCCTCCCTCTGGCCCGAAGCTTCTCCCTTCCTCACATGCAGTTTTTAAGGACCCTACAGGCATTGTTTTGCTTGAAGAGAAATGTGGAGTGCCAGATGCATCTGTGGATTCCATGTCTTGGCCTGATTTCTTCACCACTGAGGATGGCTCTATCTCTTTCTAACAGACCCGTTCCTTAAAGTCTGGCTTCCTACCTTGATTCCTTCCATGTATCTTATAGCCACACCCCACCCCTCTGGCCAGCCAAGGGACCTAACAACCATGCCTCTGGCCTCCCTCATAGACTTGGAGTGACATGAGTCCACACATCATCTCTGCAATGTCTGGTCCTTCTGCTCATGTAGGACCTGTGATGATGAAGTGAGATGAGGCATAGCAAGTCACTAAACAAGAGCATCGTGAGACATATTTCACAACCCATCAGGGACCCTGCCTTCAGGGATGCAACGCTGTGGCTTTATATATCTACTGTGCTGTACAGCCGGCACCACTGTCTGGCTCTAGAATGTTTCCACCACTCCAAGAGACCCCTGTCCAGTCAAACAGTCACTCCTGCCTGAGCCTGCCTCCTCCCAGCCCTTGGCTAAGAATCTCACATCTGCCTCTCTTGCCCACATCCAGACAGTCCCACATACAGCTGTGCCTGACACACACATATCCTAAGCAAAAGCATCACGACTGGCAAACGACCCATCTCAACAGCATGGCACACTTCCCTCTCTATTAAAGTGTTTTGAGACTGAGCATGAAGAAAACCAGGCATAGCCCATTAGCTTGGATCTACCTCCATAACTCATAGGGATGTCTTTTACTGAATTCCAATGGCTTTTATATCTCCGTGAAGCAGAGAGATTGCAAGCTGAACCATCATAAGTCAGAGGCTGCCTGTAAACAGAGCCTGTCTTAAGTCACTTCCTGTGACTGAAGCAGGTTGTAGCACAAGCCAGGACTTCTTTTGTTTTAATGCCGAAGAACTTGTGGTGCTATGGGCACATCCTTTTGTGGTTTACCCGTCACCAATCAAGGGACCCCTGGAACATTCCTGCCCTGTCCTGAGAATGCTGTTCAGCCACATAATTCTTTATGCAAACGTGGGTTTGCTTCTTGGGCTGTGGCCAGGTTGGGGGTCAGAGGGGAGAGCGCCATAACAGTAAAGCTGCCTTTCCTTTCAAGGCAGCTAGGTGCAGGCAGCCCCGGTCACCTCCTGCGCTCGTGAGTCCTTAGGAGGGGATCTGTGCCCCTAAGAGGGTTGTGAGAGTCCTTGTCACAGGTATGATGCAGACACAGAATTTAGATGTATTTCAACCCCAAGACTATTTGGAGTTTAAATGGTCTGTGATGGATTTTAGACTTGAGCACATGCACCTAGAAACATGACATATTTTGAAGTCAGAATAGTGGTAGATGAGGGCTGAGGAGGACCACGTGACTGTTCTGTAGCTTGATAGATTCTTTCTGCCGCTTGGCAGCTGGTGGGGGGGGGTGGGTAGCATTAACTGAGCTTTCTTGGGAAGTCTAAATGTGTAAATGGGAATAACCTCCTGTGCATGATGGAAATGGAGCCTTCCTTTTTTCCACTGGTCACCTCTTCCAATACTCTTTGCATACCTCCTTCCCACTCTGAGAGAGACCTAGCTCTCTCTCTCTCTCTCTCATGTGTGTGTGTTGAGAGTATAGGTTGGTGGTGTGAAATGCCCTTTAAGATGGGGTCCCCTTCTGCATGGAACCCTTCTGTCCTGGCTATGTTCTGTTCCAGGAGCCTCCTGGTATCCACAGCACCTCTAGACCGCCCCCTTCTCAGCTCCTAGCTCTGAGTCCCACGTCCTCAGTGACTGGCATTACTACCCTCTGTGTTATCTTTCCTCTTTCCTTCTCTAAAAACACTATTTTGCCTTCCCTCCAGATGTTTGTCTATACTCAATTTGTTGAACAAAACTTGACACCCAGCACTGTCTGCTGGTTCAAGTGCTCCCATTGGCTCCCATCCTCAGGGTGGCGCCTGCCTCCTCTTGGCTCCCTCCTCCTTCACCACTGGGTAATTTTTTGTTCTATTTTGTTTAGATTTATTTATTTCGTATATATGAGTGCACTAGTACACTGTCGCTCTCTTTAGACACACCAGAAGAGGGCATCAGATGCCATTACAGATGGTTCTGAGCCACCATATGGTTGCTGGGAATTAAACTCAGGACCTCTGGAAGGACAGCCAGGATTCTTAACAGCTGAGCCATCTCTCCTCCTGGCAAACAGATTTTTCCATTCAAAACTCCCTGCCTCCCCTGTCCTCTGCCATGGTGACCGCCCCGCCCCTTTCCACTGTGGGAAGCTCTCAGGCCTTCACTGCACTGGCTCCTCTCTCCTGTCTCCAGAATGATCTTTCTGACGCATCACTCCATGGTCAGTTATGAGCAGGGACCTTGGGCTATTAATTTGGCTTCCATTCTCCATAGGCTCACCCTAGGAGCACAGGGCAGAACCGGTTCTCACCCCTGACACCATTTGCCCATGGAGGGAGGGGCTTTGGATCCTTCTCTGTCAGCTCTTCTTCCTGCTGACCCAGGCTTGCCTGTTACCTACACTTGTTCTGTGTCTCACATGGACCATCCTGTGTCCACACGGTCAAGCTCCCATTTCATCTCCATGAAGCTGAGACCGGATGTTCAACAGCCTTCCTTTCAGTTCCGCAGGCCTCAGTCTGCTCTCCTGATCTCCCCACACCCCACTTCTCACCCCCAGGCTCAGGTTTTCTGAAAGTCAGTCCTGGGGAGCTGGGGCTGGAGCTGCACTATGTGGTTGTTATATATATTGATGCTGTGAGCCACTGCATTGTGCTGAGATGTCTCTTCAGCAATATGGAAACAACACACAGGAACACCGTTTTACAGGGTGACTGTGACCATGGCTGGGCCCTGAAACTCTGCTCCAGCCAAGCCATAGGACGTGCTCCAAATGCAGAACTAAGTACACAGGGTAGGGACAGAGACACACAGGGCAACGGCCTGGGGGGCAGGGCTGGACAATAGAACACTAACGCTTCCTCCAGATCTTCTGGGAAATTGATTTAAGGGCTGCGGTTCTCACAAGCAGCCCCTTCATGAATAACAGAAAAGCCACTTCGGTCACCCACATGTGATGAAGGCCTGGAGGTTCCCCTGTGCCCCGCCCCCACCCCCCACATCTCGGGAGAAGGAGGGAAACAGTCTGGTGTTCCTTGCCAAGACACAGAGTTATTCCTGAGGCATATTGAACTTGATAAAAGATAAAATGGAAGGAGAGAAGTAGTGGAGAGGAGGGAAAAGTGGAGAAGCCACTCTGTCCAGGCGACCCATGGCTAAGGCAGAAGTAACCCACCACTTACTGGTTCGACATGGCTGGCCTCTTTCTGTCTTTCCTTCACCAACCGGGAAGCTTTTCTTTGGCCTCTAAAGGCTAGCCTATTGCTGAAGTTGGGGGAGCCCTCCCCCAGAGGTTTTCAGAGGTTGAGGGTTCCTCTGGAGGGAGGAACAGGGACTGAGGCAGCCTATTTCTTAGGGTAGGGAAAAAAGGGTTTGCAGGGTTGGTCTCCCTGCCACCGCCCTCCAGGGCAGTCTGTTTCTTAGGATAGGGAAAGGCTTTGCAGAGAGACTGGGTTCCCTCGCTCTGGTTGCTCCTTCGGGCTCTGGAACCCCACTTCTCCCACTAGAGCGGCTCCAGGTAGCCCTAGCAACAGGGACTCTACGTCTGCGCAGTGCTGCACGCGGTTCCCGTTTCCGTGGCAACTGCAAGGTAGGGTGTGTGAGGAGCTGGGGGCGGGGCAGATTCTTCAGCTGATCGGGTGGGGAGGAGCTACGTCAGGCTCTCCAGGTCCTGCTGGCTGCATTCCCATCTGGATCTGCCTGGAGCCTCTTCCCATCTTGAGACAGAGTGGGTGTCGAAGTTGCACACTCTAGCAAGTGCAGAGGCCGGCACTCCATAAAGAGGAGGTGTCCTGTGTATGTGAGCCATTAGCGACCCGCAAGGAGGCTTTCTTTTTTGCTTCTTAGTCTTCATCCTTAGTTAATGTTGAAATTTACTGGCAAACTTTAGAAAGAGTCTGCAGTTCCTTTAGGGGCATGTCCTGAACCGGGCAATGGAGAAAGACAGGATTCGGGGAGAGAGGAACAAGTGGGGAAAAGCAGAGGGAGGGTAGAGGAGGGGAAAAAGGAGAGCAGAAGCAGGAAGCAACAGACCCTTAGCACCATTACCGAGGGAACAAAGGTGGAACGAACCTCTCCCCAATCCGGTAGCAGTATGGACCTCCAACGAGAAGCTGCAATGGAGACCTGATCTATGCCGGGTCCGTTTCCCAAAGTATTTATGGGGACAGCAGACAGGCAGACAACATACCAAGTGTCTTAGGGATGCTCTTTGATAAAAAGGTTCAACAGAAAAAGGAATTAGGAAAAGTTGAGAAAGGCCAGGCACAGCTCAGTGTATCCTGACCTCGAGGAAGCTAGACAGAGTCAGCCATAGTGACTGTGTGTGTCTGGTTAAGACTGAGATGGCTCAAAAGGGGTCAGCTGATGTTCCGGGAGGTGGGGGCGGGTTTTTAGGGCTGTGGAGATTGGTAAATTTCTTGGGGCAGAAATATGCAGATTTGACTTCTGATCCCTAGCACCCAGGGGAAAATGTCAGGTTCTGTGGCACAAACCTCTTATGCCTATGCAGATAAGAGGACCCCTGGGGTGTACTGACAGCCAGTGTAACCTGTTCTGTGAGGAGCTCCAGGCTCAAGGAGAGACTCTGTCTCAAAAAAGTGAGGTGGAGAGCAGTTGAGGAAGAAACCTGTTGTTGATTCTAGCCTTTATATGTGTGCCCCCTCCCCCACCACACAAGGAAATATAAAGCGACTTTTAAGATTTTATATATAAAAATATATATTATATAATATTAATTATAAATATATATTATATATTATAAATATCCATAATATTTATATGTTATACTATATTTATATATTTATTAATTATAAATATATATTATAATAATATAATATATCATATCTAATATACATAGATAGAAAGATAGATAGATAGATAGATAGATAGATGTTCTTTCTGTGTTCTGGGAGAATCAAGAAGGACAAGACAACACCAGGAGCCAGGCTGGCTCTCAGCAACAAGTGTTTTTTAGTGCCAACTAGAGAATGCAAAACTCCCTCGAGAGCGTAGGATCCACATTCGTAGTCTCAAATAGGAAAGCCATCAGAACCGTAACTAGCATGTTAAATGTAAGTGAGAACTCAGAACCCCACAGCTTAACCGTAAGCAAACACATAAACTACCTTGATTCACCTAAATCCCCAGGCAGAGGTAGAAGGGATAACGCAATCAGCACTCAGTTGGCAGAGGCAGTGCCAGCTGCTGTATGAAGCCAATGCAAGTCACGTGTGAGCTCTTCAAAAGCAAAGCGCTCGTCCATGGTGTTCAGATAGCCGAAGAATGCATGAAGTTCCAACTTTGATGCTAGGATTTCAAGCACACTCTTGTGACCTTGGCCATCACCTCACCGGACAGTTATGTGAGGTGGAAACAGAGCCCGAGGGTATAAGCAACTGGTCTCAAGGACACTGCAGTGGATGTAGATCACCAGCCGTCTGGTCTTTGAAGACCACACGAAGTTACCCACTGTTGCACCTTTCCTGATGAGTCCCTGGAACCGGGCCCTATGTAGTCTTGAAGCGGGGACAGCCCAAGGAAAGTCTGTCTCTGTGTGGGCACCTACACTTGCCTCTGTTAAAATTGTGTGTTTCTGTGAGACCAAAACAGTGGGTCCCCAGCTACTCATGCATCTGGGAAACCGGTCTCGGCTAGCTGAGGGGACAAAGCAGGAAGTCCACTGTGTCCTCAGCCTTTAGTGATGTATACAGTCACGGCATCTGGCTGCCACGCTCATTGTTAAAGTAGCTTTACTTCTTGCTGTGTGTGGAGCAAATGGATATTTATGCTGCCACCTTGAAAAAAAAAAGCCAGATAAGGCAGCAGACAGAGACTTCACTGGAGTGAATGGCCTTCATGGAGTTTGGGAAAGAGTGACCAGTGTGGGGGTCGCTGCAGATCGCCACCACAGAAGGACACTTCCTAGAAAGTGAACAGGGCCTGATGCCTGTGGAGGTCCCCTTGAGCTACGCCTGCATCTGATGCTTAAAGTTGATCCAAGAAGGCGCACCAACAGCTCAGAGGTCAGAGAGACAGAGCAGGATTCAGGCATCCCAGGAAGTCTAGATGTGTCTCTGGGAGATTAACCCCTCTTTGGATCGAGGTTACCTGGTTGTCCTCTTCTCAGAACTGCCTAGTAAGCCCTCAGAACTACTGTCCTCTTGTGTTTGCTATTTGTCCCTTGGATCCCCGGTGCAGGGTTTTCCTGCCTTGATATGTCTTGTTATTTCTGGGAAATGGGCAGATGTTAGAGTAGGAGGCAAGAAGGATGTTGGGGCCGTGAGGGTTACCATAGTTACCAAGGGTTTCTACTTGACTGGATAGTGGTTGGTGTACCTGTCATAATGATATGCAAAGGTTCTGCTGGCCCTTGCAGCATGAGTTATCTCTGAGAGTCTAGACTCATGGGCACCGGTGTCAGCTCCACGTGTAATGGGGACATACAAAACCAGTCATTCCTCTTCCTGCGTGCAAGCTCAGCTGGCCCCTGTCCAGCCTCTGCAAGAGGAGCAGGTTTGTGTGTGGTTAAACTCCTGTGCCAGCCTCCCTTAAGTCTTCCTAACTGCAGTAGGTTGGTAGATTGTAGTGGCTTTTCTCTGCCAGTATCTTTGAGCAGAAAACAAGGCTGCCACCCCCTTGAGAAGGAACAGTAGGCACTTGTTTGTCTCATCCAGAAGTCCTTTCTGCACACCCTGTCTATTCCTGGGTGGCTGCTGGACCCGGGTGTCTCATGGGGTACTCATGGCCAGGGGAACCATCAGCCTACAATGTCATCTATCACAAAGTGGTTTGTCATCCTATCCAGGTCCCTGCAGAGCCTGTGCCCCTGATGAAAATGGTCCCCCTGCAAGAGCCAAGATGCCCTCTTCACATCTCAACCAAAAGGCCCAGGGCGTGTCAATCAACAGTCACTGAACCTGACCTGCCCCAGCTGTCCCGTCCTCAGCTGTTCCCGAGATGAGGACAGGGGCAGGTGCTGCTGACAAATGGCTCTGTCTTTGGATTCAGAGCATCATCCTTATCCATGAGGTCAGAACCAGAGGACTGGATCTTCCTGTTGCCCTGGTGTGTTTGTGGGGAACCCAGAACAGTGTGCTTCCTAGCTCTCTGCTTCTTTGTCTAGAATGTCAGAAATCATTTTAATGATCCGCACCGCTTCCTGGGATCATAGGAAGTTCACAGTCCTCAACTTGCCCTTCTTATCAGTGAGACATTAGTTCTCTGCTGTAATTCTTCATGGCCTCAGTTTTCATGGCCCCCTGATAATCCTGTCAGAGCAGGAATTTCCCCAGACACACCTCGGTGTCTCCACGCCAGCCTAGACCTTATCTGCCTAGACTCTCAGAGATAACTCACACTGCAAGAGCCAGCAGAGCCCTTTCCTGCCACCAGAGAAGGCACAGCACCACTGTCCACTCTGGTGAGACCCCATGGGGACTCTGCAAACTTGTTCTCAAGGTCCCAGGATCCTCCTCGCCTCCTTCCCTAACACCTGCCCATTTCCCAGAAACAACAAGACAAATAAAGGCAGGAAAACCCCGAATCAGAGGAGCAAGGGACAAACACCCAACAAAATCAGACAAGAGGCTCCCAAAAAGACAACCAAGTAACCTTGATCCAAGGAGGGGGTTAATTCCCAGGGACACAGCCATCTCGAGATTTCCAGGGATGCCTGAGCTCTGACCTCTGGTCACCACACAGGCCTCCATGTGTGCTGCAGTTTCTTCGTTGTCACAAGAGCACTGTGGCACTTGTGGACTGCTGCGCTGGATCTCGGAGGTCCACACCATTGCTCTAGTTTGCTCTTCTGGAGATTGCCTTGCACGTGATGTCTGTTCTGCAGTTGCTACATTTTTCTCTTAAATAACCAATGTCTGATTTCATGAAAAACTCGAATGTCTTCTTGACCAGCCTCTTGACACTACCAGGTCTCTGGGAAAATGCATCTTTCTTGTCCTCTTGAAATATATGGAATCAGTAGGAAAAGTATTGGCTGGTGCTTCCTCACCCTATGAAAGAACAGCACTCTTTGCAGTACTATGAAAAGCACAGTACTCCACTCAGTGCTGTGCTAAATACCCCAGTCAGTACTGTGCAAGGCACAGTGCCGTGTGCAGCCATAGAAAAGGGAGCTCTAGTAGGGACTCAGTCTTTAGGAGGAGAATGGGAGACAAAGGCATGAATAGGTTCCCGGTGCAATTGAGGAAGAAAGAGGGTCTCTTTGCACAATAAATGGTTGTATACAGCAGGGGAAATAAGCTGTCTATGTGGGCTTTGTTCTGAGGAAGTAAGGAGAATGTTCTAGATGGAGGAAACAGTGAACTAAGGCGTAGGTATGGAGGCAGAGGGTGTGCTTGGTGGCATGCAAAGCTTTCAATCAACACGGAATGGTTTTGTTACTGTTGGGTGGGGTTGCAGGATGACTGCATTTATCTGCAGACGAGGATATTGTACTGACTTATGGATCTACTCTGGAACCAAGGGGATTAGCAGTTACCATGGACCAGGGAAGGGTCTGGGGACAGGTGAGGGTGTTCTGTGAGGCATGCGACACAAGGCGTTGTTTTGAAACTACAGTGGTACCTTTGCAACCCAGAGGGTTTACTTGATGCTGTGAATTGCACATTTATAATGATAAAGATGGCAACTTTGAAAATTTTTATTTTTATTGCATAGGTATGAGTATTTGCCTCCGAGTATGTCTGTGTACAACATATATGCAGTACCCATGGAGGCCAGAAGAGGGTGTAGAATTCTCTGGAACTGGAGCTACAGAGGTTGTGAGTTGCTATGTGGGTGCTGGGAACCACACCCAGGTCCTCCGGAGAAGCAGCCAGCGCTCTTAACCGCTGAGCCATCTCTCCAGCCCCCAACTGCTTGATTTTAAAACTGTATCTGGAAGCACCTTTTGAACACAGACTTTTCTCTTTTTCAGAACCCCCTGCACTCTCTCAGCACAGAGATGCCTGTCCTGAGTGTCCTGGTGACAAGGCTTGACCCCTAAGGAACTGAAGGACCTAAGCTTTCAGTAATTCTGAGAAGTTTTCTCTAAGACTACAGCTCTGTGCTGGGAAGATCACACCCACATGTCACATCACTTCAGGGACAGCAGGGACAGCGGGGAGTTGTGTCACACATCTCCTGTAATATCACTAGCATGTGGACCTTATTATTCTGCACGGCACAGGGCATGGCTTATTCCCCATGAGCACTTTGAATTTGTTATTAGAAAGTAGGTCATGTGACAGGAAGTGATGTTATGAGTTGGATGTTTAGTTAACGAGTAAAACTATGCCCAATCAGTATGTATGGGCCCCATTCTTCCATCTTAAGTTGATATCAGGAACACCTTTAAACCCCAGTCCGCCTCTACAGAGTGAGACTTTAGGGTCCCTCCAAGTACATGGTGGTGTGTCTCTTGATAGCTTTTTGAAAAGGGGGATTGATTTTAATTTTAATATGTGCGTGGGTTTGTGTCTCTGTGTGAATATGCATGTGAAGGCAGTGCCTGAAGAGGCCAGCAGAGAGCGTCAGACCTCCTAGTGCTGGCATTAGGGGTAGTTGTACTGGGCCTGACATTGGAGTTTGAACTGAGCTTGGGTCTTCTGAAAGAATAGCATTTATTTTTAATTACTGAGCCACAGCCCCCTCCAGGTAATTTTTTAAACTGCTGTGTGCTGAAGAGACTGGGTGGTATGGCCTTGTGATCACCTGACCCTCATGGTTTGGAAGATGAACTAGGCACCAGCTACTTAAAAGGAGGAAAGGTTCATATTGATACCCAGTTTCAGAGGTGTGTGTCCATTATGATGGGGACACTGAATGAAGTAGGGCTGCTTGTTCACAGACTCCTGGAAGTAAAGTCCAGGGAAAGTAATCCCTCAAGGACCCACGACCAGTTTACCTGTTTCCACTAGCTGCTCCTAAGCCTCCCACCACAGCCTCTGAAAACGGTGCCCCCAGCTCCATCCATCCGTGCAATTCAGGAGCCATCCTGGCAGGGGGACACTTTCAGGGACAAACTCTACCAGACTCCTCTGAACATCAGGGCTGTGGCGTTGGTCTGCAATGTCCCTCCCTTCCTTCACTGAACCGAGGCAGGAGGAGTCTGTGGAGATGAGTTTCCTCAGGCTGTGCGAAGTCTGGAGTGCGGGAGTCCAGCAGTACTTCCGGGTCCAGTCCTCCTTTGATGAGCACTTCAAGGCCCTGCGAAAAGAAAGCGGGGAGTTTCCTGTAGACTTTGATTCTGTCCAGCTCGCTGCAGAGAGAGACAAGCACCAGGCTACATGAAAGCCGAGGTACCTGAAGTTCACTCGGAATTGGAAGACCCTTCTCCTCCAAACCGAGATGTAAGAAACACTTCTGTGCTCCGGAGTTGGAAATGTCATTCTTCAGAGAAGAGTGTTGCAAGATGACAGCTATGGGGTTGTCTGCTGTCGTGGGGCCATTTTCAAATTGTAACTGAAGAAGTGGGTGAGAGCTGGGCTTGCTACATTTGTAACTTGTATCTGGTCCCGAGTTAGCACTCGCCTTTCACTAATGTAGATTTGTTCAGGCTTATGTTGATGAGACCTTGACCAAGATTACAAGAGAGACAACCACAGACTTCACTCTTTCTGTTAGTCCACAAGGTCCCCGGGGAGTTACAGTTTGTGTCAGAGAGACTTCTGACTCTTCTCAGGTAGTTGTGGGGATTAAGAAGAGAGTGCATGGAAGGCACTGAATGCAGATTTGAACCCGCCTTCTGCTAGGAGTTAGGTGAGTCTATAAGCTATGTGGAGTCTAAGGTTCTCTTCAGAACCAACCGTGTCCATACTTTAAAGCTGCCAGGAACATCTGTCTCTCGTGTGTGTGTGTGTGTGTGTGTGTGTGTGTGTGTGTGTGTGTGTGTGTGTGGAGGCCTGAGGTTGGTATCTGAAGTCATCAATGGCTGTTCCTCCACCTTTATTTGTGAAGGTAGGTATCTTAGTTGAGCCCAGAGCTCATCTATTCAGTCTAGCTAACCAGTTTGCTTCATGGATTCACTGGTCCTAGTTTGGTTCCTGCTGTAAAGTCATCATGACCAAAAGCAACTTGGGGACCACAATCAAGCAATTTGGCCTGCAGTCTATCATCAGGGGAAACCAAGGCAGGAACCAAAACAGGATCCAGAAAAATGCTGTTTACTGGCTCACGCAGTTACTTTTCTTACGCCACCCAGGATGGCCTGTCCGTGGGTGGCAATATCCACAGCTCCTCCATCAATTAGCAACAAATAAAATGCCCCACAGATGTGCTGGCAGGACTCTCTGATAGAAGCAGTCATTCAGGTGGGATTCCCTTCTCCCAGATATATCGAGCCTTGTGTCAACTTGACAAAAACTCAGCAGCACACATTCTCTGAGCACTGGAATCCTAGGTGACCTGCCACGACCTCCTGGGATTGTATCTGTCCTCAAGGCTCAAGCTTGGACAGCAAGCAGTTTAACCTCGGAGCCATCTCTTTAGCTCCTAAGGACTAGACAGGCATCTTAGGGCAGATGCCAGGCATCCAGTGTCAGCTCCACACAGGTCTTCAGATGAGAGATTTGCACAGTGTCCCTGGGAGCCCCTGCCTTAGGAACCCTGCCAGGCCAGGTCATACCCAGGCTGCACCGTTTGGGCTGCTAATCTTGGCTTCTCTCCATCGTCACAATTGTGTCTCTAAGCATTGTGTATCCTGGAAATGAGTCCGATTTGGTCAACTCCACTGAGAGGAAGTTGTTGAACTAAAAGGGACACAAGCAACTGAGCACAACATTCTGGACAGTTTCCGGGGGAGTGGGGGGGGTGGAGGGGAGGTTCCCATGAACACTAGGGCAGAATTATGTCAGGTAAAGTTCACTTCCCCTGGGAAATGTGTGAGTCTGTAGGTGTATGTTTGTGTGTGCCTGTGAATGTGTGCCTGTGAACATGTGTAAGAGTGTGTGTATGCATGTATGTGAAGTGTGTGTGAGAGTGTGTGCATGTGTGTGTGTGTTTGTATGTATGTGTGCCCGTGAGTGTGTATGTGTGAAGTATGTATGTGAGTGTGTGTGTATGTGTGTGAAATGTGTATGTATCCATATGTGAGTGTGTGTATGTATGTGTGAGTGTGTTTGTGTATGTGTGAGTGTGTGCATGCATGTGTGAGTATGTGTGTAAAGTGTGTGTGTGCATGTGTTTGTGAGTGTGTCTGTGTATGTGTGGGTGTTTATATGTGTGTGAGAGTATATGTATGCATATGTGAGTGTGTGTATGTATGTGTGAGTGTGTGTATGAGTGTGTGTGTGTATGTATATGTTGTGAGAATGTATGTATGCATATGTGATTGTGTATATGCATGTGTGAGTATGTTTGTGTATTGTGAGTGTGTGCATGCATGTGTGTGTATGTGTGTGAAGTATGTGTGTGTGCATATGTGTGTGAGTGTGTCTGTGTATGTGTGTGTGTATTTGTGTGTGTGAGTGTGTGTATATTTGTGTGTGTGTCTTCTAAGCCACTTGTCATCTATAAATAAAGTTGGCCCTCGTGAGAACAGAGTAGAAAGGCTGTCCACAGTGCAGCGCAGGATGTTGTGTTTATTATTGTCCTGTTCCTTCCCAAACACAAGGCAGCCTTCCTAACCCCAGCAGAGGTCACTTCTCATTGTTTGAACACCTGCTCTCTTCCGAAAGGAACAGAACTTCCCCAAGCCATTGAGAAATCCAGCTCCCCCTCCCACCTGTGAGGTCTCCCATATTTCAATCTCGAGAAATACTTCCGAGTAAATAACACGTGTCCATCCAGTTTCTGCTGGTTTGTTTTGGGGTTTCACGTCCCGTCTCTTGCGATATCATTTTTCACAAGGTTTATAATAAGACAATGGGCTTGGTGCCCACGGCATGGAGCTAATTGCAAACAACAGCTGGGCTGTTCATAAAACAAAAGTGACATGTTTAGTCACCCGTGAGACAGGGGACACAAGGATTACCTGCAGCCCAACAACATAAGCAAGATGCAGCTGAAGAGGAGGAAAATCGGCTACTTGGATTTTTGTCTATCCTATTAAACCGTCAGGATTTGTAGGAACATCTCAGTTTTAAAGACAAGAGGCTGGAAGACTGACTGCTTGTTGCTTCTTTCCACTGCCTCCCTCCCCAGCCCCGGCTGCCTTCCAGGCTGGATTCGCTTTACCTTCATGTTCAGCATTCCCTAGACCTAGCCTTGACCCAGAGCAGGGCAAGGTTGGTGCAAGCCCTATCTCCTGAAGGTTGATCTGTGGCACTTCCCCAGCATCTTATGGGCTTAAGCTTCAGATCACGGAGCCTGCCTGTGCTGTGGAGGAGAGTAAATCCCTAAAAAACAAAAGAAGACAAAAACCCCTTCTGGGGACGTGCCTGCTCCAGCATCTCAGTTTGTTGTCCGTCTCATGTCAAAGGGACTTCTTTGGCGTCATCTTGATTGTCTCAGAGGGTGGCATTTCGGAAAACATCTGGAGAGATGGCTCAGTGGTTAAGGACACTTGCCTTTGCTCTTGCAAAGGACCGAGTTCAGATGCCGGTACCCACAACAGCTCACAAAAGCCTGTAGCTCCCACTCTGAGGGATCGCATGCCCTGCCAGCAACGCCCTTCCATGCATGTACCCACACACAGACACACGGGCAGACACGTAATTAAAAACATAAAAATAAATCTTACAGAACAAAAGCTCAGTCAAACTGAGTTCACGAAGAAATTCCAGTCTGGGCTGCCGTTGGGGGTTCTCTGCAGTGCTCCGCTGCCTGTGTTCGGAATTCAAAAGTTTTTGCCCATGTGCTCATGTAGGATAACCGGTCTGTGATTTTTTAACAACTGTGTCATGTCAAAGTTATCAGGGCTATGTGGGCTTCATAAGATGGGAGGCGTTCCCTATATGTTTTGAGAATTTACGTAAGGTCGGTATTGTGAGTTTATGCTTAATAGAAACCAGCTGGGTCTGGAATTTTCTTTGTGGAAGGTTTTCAGTGGAAAAAGAAATGTCAATATGGCTTACTGTTTCTTACCGGTCTGCCTCATCAGGCTGTGTTTTGCATCCGACAATTCAATCATTTCATGTGAGTTGTGGGATTTCTTTTATTCAACTGCTCACAGTATGTGACACTGTCACTTTATCACCTATAGGCTCTGTGGTGACTGCACACAGTCTCTCTAATATCAGTGGGGTGTTAATGACTCCATGTTATCTCCTTAATACCCATGGTGTCTGGAATGGCCACGCCCCCTCTGCCATCTTTGCCATGACTACCAGGTAGTCACTGCTTTTTTTTTTTGTTGTCTTTGTCTTTGTTCTGTTCAGTATTTTCAGAGGCTGCCCTTGGCTGATTAATTTTCTTACTTATTTCTTGCTTTAGCCATCCTCTGTCGCATAACAGATGAGCATATAACTCAAACAACATGTTACACATATCGAGCCTGAGTTTTGGGGTCAGGAATGGGTACAGCTCAGGTATCCCTGCCTGAGATGGCTGACAGACTGAGGATCAAGGGGACTGACTGGCACAAAGGCGTCATCCAACCACCGGACTTGGGAGGGAGCAAGGAGCAGCTTCCAGGCTGACTCACAGAGCTGTCGGCAGCATGGGGATCCTGGCCCCTCAGCTGTTGGCTTGAAGAATCTAGAGTTTTTTGTTGGCATTGGCTGGAAGAGGCTCCCTTTGTTCCGGTCCTCCGGTCCTCCATGGGAATGAGGCAGTTGCCACAGGCTGGTTGCAGTGGTGACTAACTCCGGGAGAGTGAGCAAGCAGGATGGAGCTGGGAGGAACAGCAGGGGGAGGGGAGAGTCAGAGTCACCTGGCTACCTTGTCTCCTGGAAGCTAGGAAGTCAGAAGCTACATTTCTTCTCAATAGGCAGAGTTATTAGTATCTGGTAATGGCTATTAATGCTTTAATTAGTAATTCCCTTAGTCTCTTTGGTTCTTCCTCATCGGCGGATCGTATCTTCACAGAACAAGTGTGCCTGAGGCTTCCTTTGGGAACTGAGACCATCATCCCTGTTACTAAGAAAGACAATGAGATGAACAAGGGGAAATGAGAAAACCCCAAGATCAGAAGACAAGAGGACAGGTGTATAGGGCCATTTACTATATATATACATATATATGTATATGTATATATGTATATGCATATATGTGTATGTATACATGTATGTATGCATGTATAATATATATACGTATCTAATATATCTGATACATATAATATATCTATGTCTATATCATCTATATCTATCTATATCTATCTCTATCTCTATCTCTATATCTTTATCTATCTCTATCTCTATATCTAATCTGTATCTATATCTATCTCTATCTCTATCTCTATCTATCTCTATATCTATATCTATCTATCACTACCTCCACATTTCTGTGAGTGGCTAGTCACTCACACTTTCCAGCTCTCAGAGAAACTGTGATGACCTCAAAGATCCCAGCACAAGGGTCTGGTTGGGTCTGCACACACTCTCTGCTATGTCTTCTTGGAGCTAAACTTGAGTGCCACCCAGGCCATGTTCCTTCCCAAAGCTCTGAATCCCTCTGTGAGCAGGCTTTGATGATTGACAGGGAGCACCTATGGGCTCCTTCATGCTGACATTGGCTTTCTAGTCATGCTTGCCCTTACCCAGCATGCCACTTTACTTCTCTAAGGTCGCTTGAATCCTCTGCGCTCAGTTTGAGCTTCCTCCAAGGAATGACCATCCCATTCCCTAGCCATGACCAGAGGAAAGTCCAATTTGGGGAATGACACATCTTCTGACAGGAACAAGTGGAATCTGGACCCATTAGCACACCAAAGCCTGCTAGCCTAGCTCTCTGAGAACTCGTGAAAGGCTGCAGCTCAGAGCATAAAATAAATAACTGTGGTGGGCCAGCATCCATCTTGTGGGCGAAGGAATTATTAGCGGTATGCTGACCTGGTATGAGTTTGCGCGGAGCTAAGAGATGTTATTGATGGTGTTTCTCATTCCTCGGGCTCTGAGAGCCACACCTGGTACTAACATGTAAACACACCAGGTCTGCTCTCAATAACCGCTGTTAGACCCTGAACTCCCCCCTGTTTAGGGCTTTGGACACAGCACTTAAGACTGACCTGGCCCCACGAATTCCAGTAATCCAGAGAGCTCTAGATGTCAAACTGTTTATCACACCAGAGCTGGTTCTTATCTTCTCGGTGAAAGATTAGCCAAGACAAGCCCCAGAACTCCACGAGGACCTGTCCCCACCCTAAAGCCTTCTGTCTAGAGAGCGGAATTCCAGCACCATTTCTCCCTGACCTTGCTGAGACCTGGTACCTCAATGAAGGCCATGACCGAGCTCTGTCCACATCGAAACTTCCACTGGGAAACGAGTCTCAGATTCCACATCTCTCCGCTCTAGGTAACCTGCGAAGGTTAGAGACATCCCCATTTTTCTGTGACGTTTCTTCCTAGCCTGGGTTCTTCCTCAGCTAAATTCTAGCACAGTTGTTTATGGTTATAGGTTGTAAACATCAGGGGGTCAGGGCAGGGGGAAGAGGGCTAGCTTGAGTTGACCAGCTGTTTAGTGACTAGCAGTCCTCTTGGGAAGGAATTCACAGTGTGTGTCTGTCTTGAATCTCTCTAGCCTATCTTTAGTCAGCAACCTCCACCCTTAAGTCTGACAGTGTAAAACTAGTTACCGAGCCTCTAGGTACTCCCTCCGCCTAGACCCCTCCTTTCTTCTCAGAGAAGGGGAGATCCGCCCTCCCATGACATCAGCCCACCTGGGCATATCAGGATGTAGTAGGACTGGGAGCCTCTTCTTCTACTGAGGCTACAGAAGTCCATGCAGTTAGGGGAAAGGGATCCAGAGGCAAGCGACAGGGACAGAGACAGGGCCTGGGCCTGCTGTTAGAGGTCTCCCAGGAGGACCAAACAATTTTCTTAGTATTGATGGCTACAGAACACCAGTCAGGGATAAAACCCACTGAAGATGCTCTGCCTTTAAACCAATCAACTGTGAGCAAACAATTTTTTTTTTTTGTTTTTGTTTTCAGGTGTTTATGTCAGGCATTTGATCCCAGTGACTAAAAGCTAACACAGGAGCTAAAATATATCATTAAAATCCAAGGTCAGGGCTCCAGAAGATCTGGGACAAGAAGCAGGTGGCCGCTGTGGACCTCACTTTCCCCAGCTGTGAGCCTCGAACTCGGCTTCAGCATGGGCCTGTGGGTGTCTCTCCTCTATGCCACACCTCAAATCATAAGCCCGAACCTCTCCTCCCATTGCTCAGCATAAGTCGTCTTGACACAGATTGCTAAAGAAACATGTGAAGTTGTAAGAAAGGAAAAAGTCGCATGCCAAGTATAAACTGCTAAACATGTTTAAACAAGGTGAGACTGTTTTAAAATTTGCTTTGTGTGTGTGCATGTGTGTGTGTGTCTGTGTGTAAGATGTGCGCAAGTGGATGTATCAATGCCACTGTGTGCATGTGGAGGTCAGAGGACAGCTTTGTGAAGTTGGTCTCTCCCTCCATCTTTACGAGGACACCAGGCACTGAGCCCAGGCTCTTAGGTTTGCACCTAAGTGAGTGAGCTGCCTGCTGGGCCCAAGGGCAGTGATTTTGATTCATCCCTTCCTCATAGACATCCTTGTTTGTTTTGACTCAGAAATGCCCTATTGGTTCATTTTCCTGAGACTCTCTTCTGAAGGATTTCCATTTGATGAGATATTTATTGGTCTTTAACACTGGATATTGAGTTAAGTCCCTATATCAGAAGTGGAGAGAGCCTGGCTTTTTCATAAGACCAAATATAACTAGTGAATAAAAACTAGGCTGTAAAGCAGGAAAGTTCTGGTGCGTTTACAGAGGAAGTGGTAGAACCACACTGTTAGTGTGAGTCTCATACCCTGAAATCCCTCTATCCCTGTAAGAGTGAACTCATTCCAGGAACAATGGACCAGACTTCCTGCAGACCAGGTAAAATGTACCTGTGTAACACAGGCCATGGGAATGTGGCCCATGGTGGCCCACCAAGAGAGGCATAGAAAGTGCTCATGAAAATCGTAATGAATAGTCTGGAGAGACAGTCCAGTCTGTAAAGTGCTTGCTAAGCAAGCAAGAGGATCCTCAGAAAGCATGTGAGAGTGTTAGTGTGCTGTGCACACTTGTAAAACCCACCTCTGTGGCACCAGAGACAAATGGATCCCACAGGCTGGCTGCCGGTCTGTCCACCCTAATTTGTGAACTCTAGGTTCAGGCTAGAGACCCTCTCTCAGTAAAGATTAATTGACTAAAATAAATAACAAGATGGATGACACCTGAGGAATTCCACCAAAGGTTAGCCTCTGGCCTCCACACTTAGGCCCACATTCACATCCAGCTACACACTTAACCAACACATGCACAGAGTCAATAATAAAGAGCCATACTATGTTAACATCTAGATAAGCTGATAAGAAACACACAAATAGGAAGAGTCTGTAGATGGGTAGAATTACTAGTAAACATTTCTACAAGAATAAATTCAATTAGTAAATAGGATGGAAAATGTTCACTCACCTGGATAAGGAGATGTAATTAATCCCCCTCAGGGGAAATGATTAAGAATATTCACCTGTGGGAATTTATCCTAAAGGGAGCAACCTGTCTGAGTAAATTTGTTTTCACTGAGAACATGGCATTGAATATCATTAGAGCATCATTCTCAGGGAACTGCAGACAAGCACCCAGGAAGCTGATCAGTTGAAACCTGAGCAGCGTCTGGGATGTGGGGCATCTCCAGACCTTCCACATATAAAGGGGAGCAAAGTGCCAAGCAGGGCTTGACTTTACTTCATCTTCATTACACACACACATACACACACATGCACACAAGTACACACAGACATACATATACAGACACACACACACTCACTCACACAGACATGCATACATGGACACACAGACACACAGATACATACACAGACATAGAAATAAAAACACAGTCATACACACACTCACACAGAGAGAGACACAATTCATACACAGATATACACATACACAGACATACATATACATACAGACACTTGATCACAGACATACACATAGACATACACACTCACATAGGCATACATACATAGACACACAGATACACACATACACATACAGAGACACACACAGAAACACAAACATATACACACAGACACATACACACACACAGACAGGCACACACATACACTTTTCTACAAAGCAGAAGCAGGAAGGCAGCCCACCTAGCTCAATTTCTAAGTTAAAAAAATTACTGTTTTTACTTTTCCAATTAATCCATCTCTTATGACATACATGGTAGGAATTCCATACACACTTAGCATGTGAACAGCTCAGACAACTCTGTACTTTGTAGTTTTGGTCAACCCGAAACAAATTAGAGTCTTTTTGGGGAAGAAGGAATCTCAATTGAAGAATTGCTTCCACCAGACTGACCTGTGAGCAAGTCTGAGGGGCATTTTTTCTTTAGTTATGAATGTGGGAGGGTCCGACCCACTGTGGGCAGGTGATCCTGGGTTGTATAAGAAAGCAGGCTGAGCAGGCCATGGAGGTGAGGCTAGTAAACAGCCTTCTTCCAAGGTCTCTGCTTCAGGTTCTGTATCTGTGTTCCTGCTTGAGTTCCTGCCTGGACTTTCCTGGATGATGAACTATAACCTGTAGCCAGATGAACCCCTTTGTCCCCCAGGTTGCTTTTGGTTACTGTTTTGAACAACAGTGGAACACGTTTAGACAGCTGACCTGTTTACAGCGGTCACCACTGTCTTAGGGTTTCTATTGCTGCAACAGAACACTGTGACCAAAGAGCAAGTTGGGGAGGAAAGAGTGTATATGGCTTATACTTCCAGATCACAGTTCATCATTGGAGGAAGTCAGGACAGGAACTCAAGCAGGGTTAGAACCAGGAGGCAGGAGCAGATGCAGAGGCCATGGAGGGTGCTTGTTTTAGTTAGGGTTTTACTGCTGAGAACAGACACCATGACCAAGGCAAGCAACTCTTATAAAGACAATATATAATTGGGGCTAGGCTTATAGATTCAGAGGTTCAGTCCATTATCATCAAGGCAGAAGCCTGGCAGCATCCAGTCAGACATGGTGTGGGAGGAGCTGAGAGTTCTACATCTTTGTCTGAAGGCTGCTAGTAGAAGACTGGCTTGCAAGAAGCTAAAATGGGGGGTCTTAAAGCCCACACCCACAGAGACACACCTTCTCCAACAGGGCCACACTTTCTAATAGTGTCACTCCCAGGGCCAAGCATATACAAACCATCACAGTGCTACTTACTGGCTCACTTCCCATGGTTTTCTCAGTCTGCTTTCTTACAGAACCCAGGTGCCCAGGGATGGCTTATCCACAGTGGGCTGGGCCCTCCCCCATTGATTTCCCCATTTGAGAAAGTGCCTTACAGCTGGAGCTCAAGGAGGCATTTTCTCAACTAAGGCTTCTTTCTCTGAGATGACTCTGAATTTGTATCAAGTGGATACAAAACCAGCCAGTATAACCACTTTGACGTGTTAGGCATTTTTAAGTTTTGTGATGCTGAGGAATAACAAGGGTTGCTTCCCCACTTCAGCTGCGTGTGAAACCTCTTCTTGAATTTCTGTATGACCTTCCTAACAGACAAGGACCACTATTCCATCCTGTTCTTCTAAAAGGTTGAGTTCCTGGTTTCTACAGGATAACAGGATTCCATCTTTTTCATGCCCAAGTAGCATTTCATTATACAAAAATACCACATTCTCATTATTTTTTCATGTAGGGTTTGGCTGTAGCCTCTTACACAATTTGATGTCCCCTGTGTGTCTGTGGGGCACATGTCTGCACCCCAGCTCTGGCCATGCAGTTACCTGTCACTTGGGTAGGTTGGGGGTGGTGGTGAGGGAGTACTGTACCCAGGCTGAGATTATAAGGGTTGGCACTGCAGTCACATGTGCCCTCTTAGCATGTTACCAGCATTACTGGCATCATCTTCCCCTTTCTGAAGGCGGAGAACTCGTCTCTGCTCCCTAGTCTGTTTGTGAGCTCGTCAGCACTGCTGCCTCCAGCTTCCAGCCACCAGCATATACATATATACACAGACAACATATACATCATATACATATATACACATACACATACAACATATACATATACACCATACACACATATATACATATACATCATATACATATATACACATACACATACAACATATACATACACACATACATATACATATATACATACACACATACACATATACATCTTATACATGTACACATACCTACCTATACATACACATACACATAAATATGTTTACACATGCACACATACATATACACATATATCATATACATCACATATACATTACATATACATGTACACACACATATATATCATACATACATGCACACACATATACATATATCTGCTGCCCTATATAGCTGCTGATCTTGTAAGCCATGTAGTCCCACTCCTATGAGGAGCACTCTGGGGTCTGCCTTTTGTAATCCTTGGTCAGAAGAAGAGGGAGCAAACATTCCAGCATATTCTGTACTCTGATCAAGCACAGGACGGCACCTCTTGCTCTTCCGCTGTGTGTCTGGGAGTGTCTGTGCCTATGGGCCAAGCAGGCATCATGGTGAAGCATCCAACCTCCTTCAGGAATCTGGCTGCTGCCACAACAGCTGGCGTGAAAGGTGGGCTAGCAGGTCAAGAGGTGGAGTTCAAGGAGGGGGTCTGTGACCTGCCCCACAGCCTGAGTCACACTGTGGTGTGTGCTGAGCATCTGGGTCCAGTGGTTTCTCTGAGAATTCATGGACGTGAGGGGGACACCTTCGTCTTTTATCAGGAGGAAAGGGGATAGGTGACTTTTAGCTTCTGGATTTCTGCCCCGTGATCTGGATTGGGAGTCAAGAAAAGGAGCTCACCTGGCTTGTCCGAGCCTCAGTCTGTCACCTGTGAAATGGGAACAATACTCTCTTGCTTTTCAGCCTGGTGGGCATTGTGTGGTGGTAACAAATGGGAAGGATGGTCCGCTGGTGGGAGCACTTTGCAATCCTTAAATCCCGTGCTCCGGTGACGTCAGACTCTCAGCTGAAGGCAGACAAGGAAGTACATGAACTGTGGAGCTGTTGCAGGGCCTGCAGCCACGGTTCTAGGGAGCCTGCTGTGCGTCCTGTATCCTGCCACATAGCACTGTTGCTGCTCCGCTGTGGTCCCCAGGCTGGCCATTCTTAACATCTTCTCTTATGGGACACAGACTCAGAGCCATGGGGTTCCTTCTATAACTGGCACAGTGGAGGCAGGGGTTTGGCCACTCAATGCTGGCTCTAAATCTCTCACCAAAGCTTAGGTCACACATGGTGGTCCCCGGTCATGGATCATGGGACCTCAAACTCCACCTTCCAAGTCCTAGGGTAGTATCTGCAGAAAAGAGAAAGCATAGGGGTTAAAGGTCAGTCTACCAGTGCTAAGTCTGAGGGCCAGAGAATGATGTAGCCATAGCTGTGAGAAGCTATCAGTAAGGCTGGCTTTGCATAGGCCAAGTTGGTTACCCTGAATGACCAGCCTATTGGTCTAAATGTCCCTGGCTACCTGCATTCTCTTCTAGATGGAGGGTTTGTAACGTTAGTGTGGTGTCTTCACAGTGCCTGCAGCAAATATTGTTAACTCTGTTCCCACCAGGTCATTCCAAGGTACATCCCAACTCACAGCCCAGAGCCTAGGCTAGGACAAACAGCCACACAGTCTGCCCTTCCGAAAGTTCCCAGCCATGAGCTTTGGCCTGGATTTTCCTGTTCTGTTCTTTTTCTGTCATTCCTTATTGGCTCAACATTAGTAATTTTCTTCAGAGACCCAGAGGGAGGAGCCATGTATAATAATCTAAAACACTCATCTCCCCTCCCCCATCCCACCCCCCTCCCCCAGCAGATGTGTGACTTCCCCCTCCAGCTCAGTCTTGCTTGCACTCTAGTGTTCGGTCACACCCCTTCACCCATCCAGAGCTCTCCTGTAATGCATTTTCGGTTTTCTCACAGGTGGGGAACTAAAAATAGCCTTCAAAGAAAGCGCTGTTGCTGAAAGGCAGTTAGTTCTCTGAGAAGAATCGAGCTTTAGAAAATTATTCCTACAGAAAACTCTTAATAGGTTTTGAGTTAAAGACTTCCTTGTTTGTTTCTTCTCCTTGGTGTGAAAATCAATATAAACAGACCAGGTCTCCCTTTTGCTAGTGCAAGGGGCACACCATCACATCTGGACTTTACTTCCTGGGAATTTTCTAAAGGTCATTGGCAGATCTAACTTGATTCACTGTAGGTAAGCAGGTCTGGGAGGGCAGCTGACGCTTTGGGTACCACCAGAAGGGACACGGAGCATCGGGTTCCCAACATGAAAGGCAGCAGAGTGACATTTCCCAATGTGAAAATGCAAAAACTGTGATCAGTTGGGTCACCTGAGTCACAGATTCAGCTCTGCATCCACAGGGGTGGGTGGGGTATGCCCTCCCTGTGGGTAGGGTATGCCCTCCCTGGGTGCAGGCCACCATCACAACCTTTGAGGGACAGCAAGATGGAGTGGACCCTTTGAGAAAACTTGGGCAAGGAGAGTGTGTGAAGGAGTTGTTTGCATACCAAAGACAGCAGAAAAATATGATGGTGTGAGCATGATTCTTCCCACCTTGGAAAGCCTTTCCACGCCATCTCTGCTCTAGGCTAGGGAGGCCAGGGTTGGCAGGATGCTCAGGGGGAGGAGCAAAGAGATTGCTCGCACTGGCCGGCTTTCTCTTCCACATAGCAAGCGTTCAACTACTGAGCCATCACCCTAGTTCCCACTTTCTCTTTTTCTCACAGACTTTCTTACTGGCCTGAAACTCAGCCACTGGGATAAGCTGGCTAACCCCAGGGCTGTGCTTTCTCAGTGCTTAGGTTACAAGTGAGCGTTTTCACATATCTCCTGGGGATTGGACTCACATCCTTGTGCCTTCACTGCATGTAAGCACATCACCAACTGAACTATCTCTCATGCTCCTGTTTCTGTAAGTTCTGATCTCGAAGATGGTTTTTTTTTTTTTTTTGGACAGTGTGTCAGTCTCTAGTGTGTTGGTGATGGTCTGTTTCTGTGATGTAAGTACCTTACAGGAAACCCTTAAATCACAGGTGCTAGTCATAGAAGAAGACTTAATTCTGGAAATAGGACCATGAAGCTTCTTATTGGTCTCTCTGTCCACAGCTGTGCGTTTATTGAGTGCTACCCCCAACCCCCATCTATCCGCCCTCCTATTGGCTGTGACTGCTTTTAGACTGTCTCAGGATATCTCCCTCTTCCTCTCTGAAATTACTTTGTATTTTACCTTATAAGGCACAACCATTAAAAGGGCTTTTTAAATCGTCATTTCACACTTTAAGCTTTTAAGTCTCATGACATCTTTCTCTACTTTCCCCACTAAAATGCTGTCCTGACAGACAAATGGATGGTTACACATCAGCAGCAGTGGCTTGTCACCTTTTCCTCGCCCACAAAGCGTTCTGTAAGTGAAACCTCCTTTGTGTGGAGCCTTCCCACAATTCCCCTCAGATTTCTGAGCCAGTCTGTGAAGCAGCTCCACGCTAGTGTGTCATATTCATTGAGGCCCTGTTTTGGGAGAAGGCTTGGTGTTGTTTCTCCATTGTTCCCGTGTGTTTGTTTGTGTGTGTGTGTGTGTGTGTGTGTATGCATAATATTCCTAGTTTTTTTGTTGTTATTTTGCAAGTGTGTTTATGGGTGTGTGTGCAAGCAATTGACATCCCCCCTTCCCTCTCCTACTTTATTTACTGAGGCAGGATCCCTCAGTAAAAACCACAGTTTACTGGTCTGGCAAGTCTCACTAGCTGCCCAACTCTGGGAATCTCTTGTCTCCACCTTCTTGTGCTGGAGCTTTAGGTGAGCTGCCATGCCCACCGAGAATTTGTGTTGGTTCTGGGGACTCAAGCTTGCCCGGCAAAGCTCTTTGGCCACCAAGTCAGCTCCTCTGCCTTCAGCTTGCTTTTAAGTGATCATAATTTTTGTGTTTGTATTGGTGACTTTACATCATCAGGACTAGATCCCTGACAGATACAGGTTAAGGGACCAGGGCTTATTTTCACTCATAGTTTGAGAGGATACGAAACTACACATCCTGCTGGGAAGACCTGGTGCTGGGGGTGGTTCACAGTTGTAGCAGAGGGAGCACAGAACATCTGGCTGTATCATGTTGACACAGGAGGCAGAGGGTTTGGGATGGGACTAGGGACCAGGCTGCATAACCCGTAAGATCCTCCTGATTATCTCAGGGTTGGCTCCATCTCCTGAAGATCCTTCTACTTCCTGAAATCACTCTCTGCTGTTAGTCGAGGGTTCAAATGTTCAAACCATAGTAGCTCTGTGTGACACTTGATTGAGCACAACACTTTGCTGTATCCCTGTCCTCAGTAGAGATCTGGTGCCCTGTGTCATAAGACTTAACACAGCACCATGTATACAGGAGGTGCTTCATGCTTCCACGGAGAATATACACATAAGCGATGGGACAGTCCTTGGTACTTCCCGGTGATGGGAATTTAGGGTCCAACATGTGGCTTGCTTTTGATAGTTGGCAAGACTGGGCAGTGGTTACCTCTGCTCAGGTCACCCATGACAGAAGCATTTACACCACAGGACTTTGTAAGAGTTGCAGATTCAGTATCTCCTACCCTTAGCCCCAAGGCGTGGTCATTAAGTCCTTACCAATGCATGGAACACATTGTGTACAACTTTCCTCTGCTAGGGACTTTTTACTATCCACTATCACTGTGGATGAATCAAAGGCCTGTCCCGCACAGTAAGTTCATTTTAGGGTGGGACATCTTCCTGCCAGGGACAGACACACATGAATACACTGTGTTCATTTTTAACACCAGGATATAATTATGCCCATGACCAGTTTTTCAGCCTGTAAATAGAGAAGATCCCATTGGGGACAGTGCATAGTCCATGTATGGGGCCTGCAGTGACTGCTCTGGGCTGTTGTTCCTCTGCCTAAGGCTTCTTTTGTACCCTTCCTATATTCTAGCAAGGTAGGAGGCTGCCCTGTTTCTAGGATGCCTGGCCTCCTTATGCAGAGAGAGTCTCGGAGCCTGAAAAAAAAAAAAAAAACTTGGCAAGGCTCCCAATTCACTTCAGCTGAAGAGCTATCCACAGGCCCAGGACTGTCTCCTGGGTCTGTTACTGCAGCAGACCAGATTGTCAGGGAGAACCTTAGAGTCTTATGTGCACGTGTTTGGGGTTAGGCAGGAATGGGGTGGGCTCAATTCTGAACAGCGTGGCCTTGCTGCTGGAGACATGGCATTTCAGTTTGCATTAAGGATCTGTGAGGCTAAAGAGTATATGGCACTTTTTTATAAACAGCGTAAGCCCAAAAGGAAAGCCCGATCTATCCTGGACTGCACTTCTATATGAGAATCCAGCGTGGAATTTCCCCCTTCATTTGGAGAACATTCCATAGCCTTGATTCACGAGACCATTGCCTGTTCCCTTGAGGCTCTTCAGCTACGCATCAGAGATGAGTTGTCTAGAACCTGCTGCACCTGGGCTCTGAAATAAGCTTCAGGGATATAGGGAGATAAAACTCTTTGGTTGTTTTGCTTTATTTCATTGTAATACATGTGTGTGTGTGTGTGTGTGTGTGTGTGTGTGTATGCACGCTCATCTTTGCGTGCACATGCATGCATAATTGCTTTTCTATGGACACATGTGTGTGTAGGCTGCAGATATACATATGTGTATGCATGTGGATGACATTGATGTTGTGTGTCTTCCTCAGCCGTTCTCTGTCTTGTATTTATAAGCAGGGTCTCTCACTTGAACCCAGAGCTCATCAGTGTAACTAGTCTGGCTAGCCAGCTTGCTCCAAGAATCCCTCTCTGTGTCTCCTAAATGCTGGAGACAGCGTGGATGGAGATACTGAGGATCGGAACTCTGGTCCTTATGTTTTATGCAGAAACTGGTTTACCTGCTGAGTCATCTTAGCAATAGCATTTAGTTGTTTGTCTGTTGGTTGGTTTATTTGAGAAAGGTTCTCACTATGTAGCTAAGCCTGGCCTTGAACTCATGATTCTCCTGCCCCAAACTCCCATGGCTAGGATTACAATCATGTACCGCCAAGTGTGGCCGGATATAGTTCTTCAGAACTACAGATCTACTGTGGGATGCTGTGAGGCAAGACACTCCTAATTTAGTGTGACAAGCTCTTTGCTGGATCTAAATGGAAACCTTCCTGGGCCAGGTGCTGTTTGGAGCACAAAGATGGAGAGGGGGTGACTTCAGCAGAAGAGAAGGGGCCCGTGCTTCCGCAGAGGGAGGGAAGGAGCACCAAGAACCTCAGGCCTCTCAGGACATACTGGAGAATGCCCTGCTCTGTGTCTGGCAAGCCTCCTGGGGCTGTGGGGCTGTGCTTTGTGCCCTGGAATGGGGCATTAGTGTGAATGACTCCCTGCAGTGTGGACTGATATCTGAGACCATGGAAGCATATTCTGAAGTGGGGCTTGAGGCCACTGTACAGGAGACGGTAGAAGCCAAAGCAGCTCCAGTCCCTTCACTGTTCACAGGAAGAGAGCTTGTAGAGCAAACAGAATTAAGAGAGTTAGGAAAGGGCTGAGTCCCAGTCCTCCCCTGCTTCCAAGGCTGTGGACAGGGAAATACAAAGTTAGGTGTGGGGGGGGGGGTCTGGGAGGAAAAAGGGCCCTGCCCTCCGGAGCAGGTGCCTGCCTTGTGCTAGCCGGTTTGGGCTGGCAAGTCAGGAGTGCTCCAAGGGACTGGCATATATAGGTTGTTTGGTTTGTTTGAGACAGGAGTATAGCCCACGCTGGCCTGAAGCTTACCACTCAGCCTAGGACAGTGGTTCTTCTTAATGCTGTGACCCCTTAATACAGTTCCTCATGTTGTGGTGACTCCCAACCGTCCACTGATTTTCAGCGATACATCATAACTGCTATTTTGCTACTATTGTAAGTCATAATGTAAATGCCTGTCATATAATGTACATATGCAGATGGCCTTAGGTGACCCCTGTGAAAGGGCTATTTGACTCCCAAAAGGGTTTCAACCCACGGGTTGAGAACTGGGGGCCAAGGGCAATCCTTTCTCAGGCCTCTTAGGTGCTGTGGAACAGGCATGAACCATTACAGCTGTCTGACAGGGTAGATCTTGATTGAGCCACCACACTGATAAAGAATAAAAATATTGTTCGTATTCATGGAGTGCCATGTGACGTTTGAAAGCCTGTGTGTGCCACATACTTCCCATTCAGGTTCAGCACGCCCATCTCTTCAGTCATTTCTTTTGGCAGTGTAAACACTGGCTGTCTCCATTACTGACGTAGACACTTTGATCAGCTGACAGCGAGGAGGAATGGTGGTGTACGACTTGCTTCTTTGTGACATCTCGGAAGAGGGAATCTCATCTGATGAATTGCCTCCATCAGACTGGTCTGTAGGCAAGTCTGTGGGGGGTCATTTTCTTGATTGGTGATAGATTCGTGGAGGGGAGGGGCTCAGCCCACTATGAAGTGTGCCACCCCTTGGCGGGTGGTCCTGGGTTGTATAAGAAAGTAGGGCGTGGTAGTTTAACTATGCTTGGCCCAGGGAGTGGTACTCTTAGGAGGTGTGGCCTTGTTAAAGAAAGAGTGTCACTGTGGGGATGGGCTTTGAGAGACCTTCCTCCTAGTTGCCTAGAAGTCAATTTGCTCTGGCTGCCTTTGGATGAAGGTGTAGAACTCTCAGCTCCTCCTGTACCATGCCTGCCTGGATGCAGGCATGCTTCCGCCTTGATGATAATGGATTGAACCTCTGAACTGTAAGCCAACCCCAATTAAATGTTGTCCTTATAAGAGTTGCCTTGGTCATGGTGTTTCTTTATAGCAATGGAAACCCTAACTAAGACACAGGCTGAACAAGCTCTGGATAGCAAGCCAGTGAACTGTTCTTTCTGTGGTCTCTGTTTCAGTTCCTGCCTCCAGGTTCCTGCCTTGAGTTCTCACCCTCATTTACCCCAATGTTGGATGGTGATGTGGACAAGTAAGCCAAATAAATCCATTCCTCTTCTGGTTGGTTTTGGTCATGGTGTTTATCACAGGAATAGAGAGAACACTAGGATAAATAGTGAAATGTGTCAGCTCCTAGCACAGATATGAACGGTCCCAAACAATCAAACCTGCTGATTGACCTTCTTCAATGTAGTGGCTATTGACATTTTTATCTCTGTGAAATGAGTGTGTCCCAGAGTCCAAGGGGGTTTTGCCCGTGTTTCACACAGAGGAGGTAGCACTGTAGCTGCCTTTTGTGGCAAGTAGGTACCTGGGGAGGTGGACTGGGCTGCCAGAGAAAACCTGGCTCTGAAGTGAGTCTCTCAGTTGGATGGTTGAGATCAGAGAAAGATTTAGTTGATGTGAACGGGGTCTGAGTGGATATGAACGGGAAAGGTCAAGGAGGGCAGTGACTTTAGGGTCCTGCATGATCAAGTGGGGGACTGTGGCCACACTGAGCTGTGGGGACTAGCACAGCATAGAGTATGGGGGCAAGACAACCAGTTCAGGGCAGAGTCTGAAGCCCACTGAAGTAGATAGAAGAGGTTCTTGGGTGGGAGAAAAATCTGGGCTGGAGTCGAAAGAAAATAGAGGCTCAACATAAAGGTAATTATTTTAAGACTCTAAACTGTTGGCATTAGGACAGCTCCTACCGCCAGCGATGACGCCACCCACAGGTGACAGGAACCTGGCGCATCCATCTTCATGGAAACATCCCAGGATACACTTGTTCAGAGCCCACCTCCACCTGGAAGCAATTGATGTCACTACCCCAGTAAAAGACTGAACCCCCTCCCCTTCTCTCCCTCCCTCCCTCCCTCCCTTCCTCCCTCCCTCCCTCCCTCCCTCCCTCCCTCTCCCCCCTTCCCCTCTTCTCTTCTCTTGATCCCAACCCTGTCTCATTACCCTATTAAACACCTTCATGTGGAACCATGTTAGTTTGGTGTGGTTTGTCCAGGCTCGAGCTGAGAAATCAATTTCTCCAGGGATGTAAGGTGACACTCCTGGGAGTATAGCTGTAGTACTTAGAAGAATCCACGGTACTTCCCACGTACTCTCCCATTACTAGAAAGACAAACTATGCCCATTGATTACATCATTTGCATGATTTCTTCTCTCACACGCCCTAATGAGACTTGAAAGCCCCAGGTTTCCAGTATGTGTGAAAGGACGTAAAGGCATGGGCCCCCTGGCCTGGCTACGGGTGACCGACCTTGTTCTGATCACAGTGAGTTTTACTTCCTCTTCAGGAGGATGATGCGAGAGGTAATGCTGTGTTACTACTATTCTAGAACATTCCTTTTGGTGATCCTTGATCTTTTGAGAAGCTAGCTACCGAGGTATATTTGTTGGATTTGTTGTAATGGGTGACTTGTGTTTTTATTGACTTGTAGGATAATGGGTCCTTTGAGGACTGGTGTGCCCAGGAGGAAACTGGAACTTTTGCCCAGACGTCCTCTAGAAGGGTACCCCCTTGGTTCTGATCTTAAGGTCGATCATCATTAGCATTCATTATAGCCTTCTTGCTTTCTCTCCACCTGCTTCTCTGTATAATGAGAGTCACTTAACTGCAGGGACATTTTCTCACTCTAACTCTCTCTTCCCTTTGAGTCTCATGGAGTGCATATTGGCCTCTACCTCCCTATACGGACTTTCAATCCTCCTGCCTCCACCTGCTGAGTGATAGGATTACAGTTGTGCACTGCCATTCTAGGTTTCAGTCTGCGCTGAGGGGGGAACCCAGGGGTTTGTGCATGCTGAGCAAGTGATCTACTGTCTGGATTAGATCCCTAGCCCACCACTCCAACTGTAATGAATAGCACATGCTGCCAGCTCTTGGGAGCATTAGTGAGAGAGATTTAAGAGTGTCAGAATATCCTCTGCAGTTTAAACGATACAGATCCTTAGGCAAGCAGGTCTCTAGTGTCTGGAGCCTCCGCCTGCCAGAGCTGACCCCTCCTGATGTAAGGCTCATTATCAAAGAAGAGGGATCAGCCAGCCTAAATGGAAGGCTCAGGAGGCTACCAAAGCCAGGGCTAGCTGGCACCAAGACCCTGCCGAGGGATACCATACCTGTGCCAGGAGACTGGTGACCCAGGCCAGTGGTGCAGAAGGATTGGCAGCTGTGTTTTACTCGTGAACTGTGTTTTATCCTATCTTCATTAGTCTGAGTGTGTCTCCATGAGACCATTATCCCTCCCTTTGCTTTCCTCTGCGGGAGTGTCACTGCATATAGAGAAGAGCGTCGCCCTTTTCATATGGAGAGTTAGCATAGCCTCTACTTTGGGTAGTGGTCCCTGGTCGTGATTCACGGGCACTGGTTCTGGGGTCAGAGGAGGGAGTTTGGGGCAGACACTCTGCTCTGCTGTTTTCATTCAAATCTCCTCTACAAACTTCCAGACACACCCCAATACACACACATACCACACACACACACACACACACACACACACACACACACACACATACACACACACACACACACACACACACAACCCCGACTCCCAGCTACAGAGATTAAGTTTGGAACCTGCCTCCGGCCACAGAGACACATTGTCATGGTCACAGGTGGATGCCAGAGCTCAGCAAAGATGATTGCACAAAGCACACAAACATATAAAGAAGGGAACACAAATTCCCCAGAGCCTTTCCACATGTGGAGAAAAGAGTTTAAGATATAATCCTCTTTGCCAAATTTTACCATATAAAAATGAAGTGTGGTTCCTGAATTTCAGGCACAAGAAGAAATTTAAAATGAACCCAAACCAGAGTACATATCGATTTACCCACAAATGGATGATGGTGATGGTGATGATGAGGGTGGTGATGATGTTGATGATGATGGTGATGATGTGATTTATACATCTGTTGATTTATTCTCTCTTCCTGGAGTAATGATCTATGTATTTTCTAGCAGCAGAACCTCTTAAGAAATTTCATTTTTGACCTGGAGAAATGGCTCACTGTTCTTGCAGAGGACCAGAGTTCAGTTCCCAGATTCAACACCCTGTCAGTTTCTGACTTCCAGGGGCACCTGAACTTTTACGTGCCAACCATGCGTACCACAGTTGCATACAGAACATATGTTGAAAACATTAAGATGAATCAATTTCTGGAAGGTCTCTTAAGGAAGGTTTGTTGGTAGAAAACAGGTTTTGACAACCTGTGCCTGTTTTGTTTGTGGCCTCTTTCTTCATAGTTAATGGCCTGGTTTGCTGGATTAGGTAAAAAACACTCTTCCTTCTGTATGAGAGAGTCCTCTGTCTGAACTTGGCTTCCTCTGGTGCTGTGGCTCAGTCTCCTCAGGGTACCACTGAGTCTGCCAGTGGTTCCTCAGCATCCCACACCACCCCTGGGGCCCTAATTGTGGTAAAGTGTTTTTGCAAAGTGTCTGAATGTTGAGCTCCTGGAGGAATTCTGGCCGAGGCTGGTTACCCCTGCTGGGTCTGAGCATTTGTGCACCCCCTGCTGGGTCTGAGCATTTGTGCACGGCTACTTTTCCCAATATCCGGTCAATCAGCTCACCCCCATTACCTATGTCTTTCTTCCTGGAACTTAGACACTTCAGTGGCCTCTCCGGTCTGTCCCTCCCCGTGCCTCACCCCTTCCCTGCCTGTTTCACTTACATGCTCCTCATAGTCACTCTGGTTTGGCCCTGCTGCCTGTGGTTGCTGGTGAAGTCACACTGTGACTTGCTTCTGCAGGTTCGGGGTGGGGGGGCGTTTAAGAACATTCTCCTGTGAATTCCTGGCTGATCAGTTGTGCTCTGGGACCTCCCTGGGGCAGAACTGAAGGCTGTTCTTCTACAGAGCTCTGGTTTTGCTCTGGATTGCCTCATGCATGAAGGAATGCTTTAAAATAGACATGTTTGGGTCCTCAAAGGTGGTGTGAAACTAGCCCCAACACCCATACACAGTTTTGTCTTACACTTGGAGTTCTTAGGTATTGTTTTTCTCCTCATTGGAACCAATAGAGATGGCCAGATTGTCCTCTATCTTCCTTCCTTCCTTCCTTCCTTCCTTCCTTCCTTCCTTCTTTCCTTCTTTCCTTCCTTCTTTCCTTCCTTTCTTCCTTCCTTCCTTCCCTCCCTCCCTTCTTTCTTCCCTTCCTCCCTCCCTCCTTTCCTTCCTTATTAATCTTCCCAGGGAGGAGAAGGTGCTGTGTACTGTGAGGTCTGTCTGATTAGACCCCCGAGCTTCTATGAACCCACCAATCCAGAGAGATCTCGTTCTGCCCGGGAGGAGAGACAACAGCAAGGCTGTCTCCACCAGGAGGGATTGCTCAAGCAGAGTTTCGAGCGGGAGTTTCTCTGTGATAGCGTGGAAACCAAATGACACCAGCTCACAATTAGATTGTCCAAGGTCTAGTCACGTGTGCCTGAGAGACCATGGGAAGGCAACTCCTCACAGCAGATTTAGAGCTTTCATGGAGGAGGTTTTGGTTGAAAGTTCATTTCATTAGGAATCTCCCGTTTTAAAACTGTTTTTCCTTTTCTGACAGTTTCACATGCAGTTCAGGTTGGCCCTGTGCTCCTCACACTCTCCCACCTCCACTTCCCAAACACTGGGTTTACACGCATGTGCCCCAAGGCTGAGCTTAGCATCCTTAGTATTTTAGTCAGCCTTAGAAGATGGCGGAGACCACCTCCATGTGCCAAGAGCAGGCTGTTTGGTATGTCTTACCTGAGATGCGTATGTTACATTCCCTGGAGGAATGGGACCTGTGAGGCAGTACAGTGCAAAGGGGACATGTTTACTCTGCCTCACATGATGTGGGTTGGGCATTCGAAGAGTGACTGCATGCAGAAGAGGCAGAGACTCCACAAAGGTGAGCCTCAACAGTCCTAGTCTGGCACTGGAGACCCGGAGGGCCCCTGGAGAGTCATCAGTCCACTTTAGAAGGTGCGCTCTGGTGTCCCTGAGGATGACAACAGCAGCTCCAGCAGTGACACACTCCAGCAAGAAGCTAAAGCAGGCAAACAGCAGTGTTTCCCTCAGGCCTCTCTCTATGAGCCATTGCTGGAAGGCACTGTCCACCCCGGAGGATGCTTCTCTCATTTCAGGTACTCCTTCCTAGAAATTCCTGCACAGACCAACCCAGAGCGATATCTTTCAGTTGATTCTACATGTAACTAAACTGCAGCCAGGACTCACCATCCACGGTTATCGCTTCCCCTCATCTGTAGCAGGCCCTCCTTTAGCTCCAGTGTTGCCTCTTTGCTCACCCACCCACCTACCCTCCCAGCTTTGGGACAGGGAACAGGATAGAAAATAGATCCATTATGGCTGGGGTGAGGCTTGCAGGCCCACCCCTGATCTTTCAGTAGTATCGTTGAGTCACACGTTTGAACACTCATGTTGCCTGTGGAGCCGGCAGGATGACCCGAGCATGACAGCCAGCCTTCCAGGGTCCATGACTCTTAGCTGGCCATAGCTGGGGTCAAAGTCAGCCTATGAGACAATCTCACCTACTTGGTAGTGGGTTGGAAGTAGGACCATCAGAGGGAAGGAGACTCACAGAGACTACGATGTGGTGAAGGATGCTCATCTCCACCCCCACTGCAGCTGTGTGTGAAAGATCAGGAACAGGATACATCTGGGCTGGAAAGCTTGTGCCTAGTCCATGACTCATCTAGAAGGGAATAGGCCATGTGTGGTGTGACCCCTATGGCTCTGGTAGGTAGAAACTGTGGTGAAGCCAGGGGTACCTTTAAGAAGAGAACCTCAGATGTATGTGAGACCTGTCTAGGGGACAGATGGGTGAGCATTGCCCACAGACCATAATTTTCTTTGTGAGACTGTAAATGCAGGTAACGGCAGGCAGAGGTGTCTATCTCCAGCCAGGGAAGTTAGGGACCTCCCCAGTTCTACTGACAGCAGCCACACTGCCATAGACCCTGATTCTGGTTTTGCTCTGTTCCCGGGAGCATGAGATGGTCTCTAGCCAGTCTATGCAGTGATGGCGGAGGGGGAGACAAAGCTAGTAGCATCCTTACTGCCCTGTGTTGTGCCTGGGACCCCAGTGGGCCCTGCTGCCAGAAATAAGGTTAGATTTCTTGCTTCTAGCCAGGGTGGGTGCTCTTCTAGAGCTGCGGTGAAGGAATCCTCTCAGTTTCCAGGGACACTGTTACAACTGGAGAACCATTGTGTGTAAAACAAAACAACCAAGCCAACCAACCAACCAAAGAAACAATGGTGTATGTACCTGTGTCCGTGGAGACCAGGGGATGAACTTGACTGTCATTCCTTAGATGCCATCTGTCTTGTCATTGTCATGATAACATCTTTCCTTGTCCTGGAGCTTGGCCATTGGGTAAGGCTGGATGGCCAGTGAGCTCTAAGAGTCTATCTGTCTCAGCCTCACCAGTTCAGGAACTCAAGAGCACAGTGCCCTACCCAGCCTTTTAAATGTGGGTTCAGAAGAAGAACACTGATCCTTACACATTATCCCAGCCTGAGCCAACAACTCTCTTCAGCTCCGGGCATGAGAAGCTCATGGATCTGAATCTTCTCAAGATGGTCAGAGGTTGATTTGGCCCAAAGCCCAGGCTAGGCTGCAGACAGGGCATGCAGTATTTTGGACCTGGGGTTCATCAGCTGTGAAACAAGGACATTTGACCTCTGTAGGGCTGTTGCCAGGGCTCCAGAGAAGATTCTTGGTTTAAGCATGTGGTCGCCCTTCTTTTCATTGATAACAAAGCTGTTCACCATGTCAGGTACCACATTGTGCAAGGATGTCCTGCTGGGCAGATGCAGGAATGGCTTACACCTCTTCACTAGGAACACAGGGAAAGACTACCCTGACTTTTAGTTTCTGTTGCCTCTGAGTGATAACCATTGTTATAGAACTATCTTTTTATTTTCCTCTGAGGAGGTTGTTCTCTTTAGACACCTTGCCTCCATTTCCTCTCTTCCCTTCATCAGAGGACAGAGCTAATACTATTGGCTGATAGGCTGTTGACTGACTTCTGTATCAGCCTCTTAAGATTCAGGGCTCCTTATATATGCCAGCCCTAGACAGGAAACTGGTTTCTCACACCACCGGCCTTGCATCTCACATCCCTTCTTACTTAGCCACTTTGAGGTCCCTGCTGTGCGTTTGAGATGGAGCATCTGCTTCAAGGTCAGTCTGGTTACAGTACAGGAGACAAACTCAAGGTGCTTCTGTAAGCACACAGGAAGTGCTTGTCCATGATACACGGAGGCACATGGAACCAGACAGGGATGTGCAGCATGAGGGATCCTGGGTAGCTGTTATGATGGGCTACTTGGCTCAACCCTTGTCTATGGGAAGGGGATCCAGGAAGCCACAGGCTCATGCTCTAGCGGATGTCAGTGTGCAAGCAGGTGGCATCCTGACTTGTCACTTTTTCCTCTTCTGATCCAGGATGAGAGGCTCTGCAAGGTCAAGTGGAAGACATGCAACAGCCAAACGTGCCTTGGGCTGCTGAGAATTATGCCCAGCCATTTTGAGTGTCAGCCAACTCTGACTGACTCAGCCTAGCCCTCTAAGGCCTCGTTCTGCTGGTCAGTCTGTTTCCTCGGTTCTCAGGTCTTGCAGTTGGGACACTGAACAGGCCTCACAGCTATTTTCCCTACCCTGGCTCAGGGAGGTCAATAGCCACAGTTCAGGGTTGAGGTCAGATGGGACCATCTCCCATCATGCTCTTGAAGTTACTCTCGGGACTGGCTATGTGTTTGAATTGATGCTCTGGCCTTGTCTCTTCTTTCACATCTGCAAATTTTTACTGAAACATGGTCCACCCCGCCCCTAACACACACCCCACGCAAACATGCATCTCTCCCGGGCTTGCCCTCAGCAGAGCCTGGCATTTTCCAGGGCAAAGTGGAAAGCATTTTTTAGGATGTAAATTCTTATTGTGAGCTCCTGAAAGGAGATGGAGGAGTGGGGGAGAACCTCCCTGCCAGGTCAATGAACCAGGACTTGCCAGTGTGTCCTTGGGATTGTGTCTGAAGGCCACAGGAGGGTATGGACATGGGGATAGAGAAAGAGCTGTCATTTATCGGGAGCTCATTCATTGGCAAGGGGGAATTTTGGGGAAAGTGGTAAAGGCCGAGCTGAAGAAACTGTCAGCAGGCTCCTTTAAGATGTGTTTCCTCCCAGCCTTCCTCCCTTCTCTGATCCTTCCTTGTCAGAGGGGGTGGGGGGATGGGCAAGGAAACTTTTATTCGGGGAAACATAGTGAACTCTTGCTTTTGTTGATAGCTGGAGGGTCCAAATAAAATGAGGATGCAGAGGGGTGGTGGTGGTAGGGTGAGCGTCACGTAGATGTTTTCGTAGGAATGCCCTTAGAAACAGTATAGAGTTAACACACAGTATTATCAACCAAGATGACACAAGGAAAGGTGGCCACCAGAGCTAAGACTCTGCCAAGTTCAGGAGCCCCAAGCTGCCCACCTCTAAAGGAAACACCACACTGGTGAGGTTTGGCATGTTTATACTTACCGTGTTTTGAAAGGAACTATAATTTTACATAAAGCAGAAAAGGTAGAGAGGTTGAGAAAGAAGAGGCAGAAAGAGAAAGAACACACGAGGGTGCCAGGGTCCCAGGTTGAGTTGGATGGTCAGCTTGTGTTGGCTGGAATAAGGGTTGCAAAATGAGTCCCTTAGACATCAGAAAAAAAAAAAAAGGAACCTAGCTGGAACTCAGGAAGGGCACTCCGCATACTGTGGGAGGGGCCAGGAGCACATCCACCTGCCAGCCCATAGCATCCTTGGTGCATAAAAGTTCCAGCCTGGGAAGGGTACCCAGCTCAGTGCCTGCAGTCTGAACTTGCAGCTTTGAGCAGTAATGTGGACTTGTGGGACCAAGGTTGGTTGGCATGCATCTGGTGCAGGAAAGGAATCTGGAAGCGAAAGGCTGAGGAAACAGCCCTCTTTTAGGTAATGTTTTCATGGCTCCACCCCACCTGTTCTAGGCAACTGAGGCCATTTGTCTTGTGATGGTATTCATCCATTCCCTCAAAGCATGGCTTTGTTCAGAACCCACTTCACACCTGCAACTAACTGTGCCACAGTCATCTAGGGTCCCAGATGGGAGGTCACAAGGATACAGCGCCACAGGGAGTCCCACAGCTCAGCTGTGCCCCCTCACTGTGGAACTTGACCTCTCTCTATTCTGGGAAAACAAAAGTAAGATGTGGTCCCCAAACATTGAGAGTTATTAATCCTTTACACATGTCACACAGATAACTGTATCAGGAAGCATGGTTCAGCCAGTGCCAACAGATCTGAACAGGGCCTCTGTGGACCCCTGAGGGTGATGAGTTCTGAGTGGGAAGGGTCAGGGCTGCAGGAGCAAAGAGGTGCTTAGACTAAAGAGGGCCAGTCAGCGGGAGACAGACTGCAAACATGGTGCTGGAGCAGGCAGCATCTGCCAGTTTTGAGGGGTTGGGTGTGTCTTGCGATAGAATGCTTGCTTAGCACATATAAGGCCTTGAGTTTTGTTCCCAGCCTGGCCACATCATGTTACTCAAAAGACAGTAACAAGAAGGAGGGTATGAGGAACGAACTAGTAAGAGAAGACTGGAGAGAAACTTGGATTCAGAGATGCAAAGGAACCAGGCCCCAAGGCTGAGGCACAAAGAGCCAGAGTCATCTAGGGATAAGGGTATTGATGGTATGTGGATGGCAGAGCACACAGGACAGCAGGGACCATCTTATGGGGCCAGGGAACCATCTTAGATGAGGCAATTCCTTAAAGCCACCCCTGGCTGTCCTGTGTTAACAAACCTCACTGGCCCCTCCCCTGAAGGGGACCCTCAGTGGAGCCATTCCATAGCCTTGCATCTCAAGCAGTTGTCATACTTGTGACTTGCTGGGCTGTCCCAGCTCTAGGCTGCTTCCCCTGGATGGTTGGGAAGTGCTTCTTGGAACAGAGCCAGCTCCCTAGGCCAACTCTGGTCTTGAACACACTGGCTTTGTCCCTCCAGCAACGTTTCTGATCTATCAGTGTCTTTACTCTGCGTCTTCCGAAGCCTTCCTACCCACTATAAACCGCACAAGCTTTCTTCCTGGTTATTTAGACTCTGAGAGGGACAGGGTGTCATGGCAAGCCTCCTGGTTAGGGGCTGGGCATCCTGAGGGCTGAGGAGGACCTGCTCCAAGGTGCCAACAGAGAGGATTAAATCACCTTCTGCCTTGTCATCCTGCTAGAGGACCTGCTGTGCCTCTTTGTCCCCATACCTAAGTCCCCATAAATGACTACTTTATGGGACTGTCAATGCAGGGAATGGGGCTTTCGGGCTTGTCCCATACCTGGTGACAAAGATTATCAGCTGGACACTCCCACCAACTTCCTGCAGCCCTGACTTCAGCCGTAGAGGAGAAAGATGGTGTGGACACTTGAGGGAGAAGTAGTGACTTTTCCGGAATGTATGCCACCGTGACAGACTACCTTACAGAAATGATGGGAAGGGCAGGTGGTAGACTGATTGACAGTTTCTTGCAAAAGAAAATAAAAAGACAATAAGAGCACAGAGACGCTGGTGCCACTGGCCAACGGATTTGAAGTCAATGAATGCAGATACTGTTGGCTACCTGTTCACAAATGATAAAGGCCAACAACCATACAACCATAGCACAGCAGATTCCACCAATGGTTCCAGAGGCATGGAGGTACCAAGAGAGGGAGTTTTCTCGTCCTGTTCTCACAGCTGGAGATGATAACTTTCATTACTTGAGTATACAGGTCCTTTTCTCTAGGGTATTCACAGAGGAGGAGGCTGGGAAATCACTGTAGTCTGAGGACTAGAAGCTGAGAGTTAATTCCCAAAGAGCCCAGAGTGCCCTCTTTGCAGATGTTAGGTGCTTCTCCCTTTGCTCTACTGATGAGGTTTGACTAAGGAATCAGTTTGGTTCATGGTTCAGATGCTTCACTGCATCCTAAGGGGAGGGTGTGGTGGTGAAGAAGAGCTCATATCATGTAGGCAGGAAGGAGAGAGAGATGCTTGCATGACCCTTCTTTCTCCTTTTATTGCATCCTTGCCTCAATGGGATAGTACTGCCCACACTGAATTTTCATCTCTGAAAATGGCGTCTCACACATGCCCAGGTGTTCTTTACCATTCTTGTAAGCAGGCCTCTACCCTGTAACATCAAGATAAATGGTGCTGATGTCAGGAAGTGCTTGCTGACAGAAGCCTGGGATAGCCGTCCCCTGAGAGGCTCTGCCAGAGCCTCACCAATACAGATGCAGGTACAGCCAACCATTGGACTGAGCCCAATGGAGGAGTTAGGGGAAGGACTGAAGGAGCTGAATGGGTTTGCAAACAACAGTCTCAACCACCACCCCAGAGCTCCCAGGGACTAAACCACCAACCAAAGAGCACACATGGAGGGACCCATGGCTCCAAATGCATATGTAGCAGAGGATAACATTGTCTGGCATTAATGGGAGGGGAGTCCCTGGGATCTGGGGAAGCTCCACGACTCATTGTAGGAAAATGCTAGGGTGGTGAGATGGGAGTGGGTGGGTTGGTGTGGGAGCACGCTCATAGAAGCAGAGGGAAGCAGGATGGGATAGGGGGTTTGTAGAGAGGAAACTGGGAAGGGGATAACATTTGAAATGTAAATAAATAAAATAACCAAAAAAAAAAAAAATGAACCACACAAACAGAGACAATGAGGTCTTGATGGCTGTAGGGTCCCTGTCCTATTGTTCCTGAAGCCAGCTGTGTTACTCAGCCTCCCCTGGCTTCTACACAGCATTATCTCTAAGCTCCTTGAAGAGGCTGATCTTGGGGAAGACTTAGGGAAAGCAAAAGATGGGCTTGGACCAACTCTTATGTCAGACATCAATTAACTATCCAAGGAAGGATAAGAGTATATTAAAAAAAAAAAAAAAAAGATAGAAGCTCCTCTTGGCTCAGCAAATACAGCAATGAGGGGCAAAATAACTCATCAGATAAAAGAGGAAATTGCGTGTCAGTAAGCAAATGGATAAACTGAACGCTGAAAAAGGGTGAGATGCTCAGAGTGTGTTCTAGTTAGAAGAGAAAAGGTGTGGAACCCTTTCAAAGGACCACAGAAGAAGCATCTAAATGGGAACCAGATGGCATTGTTCATGCTTCATGAGCTGCAGGAAGAGTGCACTGTTACTTCTGTGTTGTGGGGGCTGCACAGTAGAAGGACCCACAGATATATGCCAAATATATAGTGAGCATGAACCAGCCAGTTCCCCTGAAAGGTGTCAACAGTTGGTGCCGAAAGCCACAGAATATTGAGAACTAGAGCCAGGTTGAAGGGACTAAAGGCAGGGCAAGGGTGGACCTGTGATCACCAGGAGCTTTTCTGTAAAAAGAGATATCATAGGCTAATCTTTAATACCCTGGTTGGGGAACTGGAGAAATGGACCAGGGATTAGGAACACTTGCTGCTCTTCCAGAGGACCTGAGTTCAGTTCCCAGCAGTTCCAAACCTGTTAGCTTCAGCTTCAGATCTGGTGCCCTCTTCTGGCTTCTTCAGGTTCTCTCTCTCTCTCTCTCTCTCTCTCTCTCACACACACACACACACACACACACACACACACGCACACGAATTAAAAATACAACAACAAAACAGCCCACCTAAGCCCAGTGGGGCTTGGTTATTTGAGGTAGAGGTGTCATTCTCATGCTGACTCTGGTGGCCCTGTCAGGATAGTGAAGACTCCCCCATGTGTGAGAAATAGCACAGAAGCAGGGAAAGACATGGAGTGCTCTGGCTCCGCCAGGGCAAATGGTTCAGTGAAAAAGCCTTTTTTTCCTTTACCAGAAACTTTTCTGTAGGCTTGTGATGATTTTAAAATCAAAAGAAAAAGAAAAGAAAAGGAACCGTCTCCTTTACTCAGTTTACCTCTGGGTGTCTCGGGGGCATATCAAACGTAAATGAAAAGGAAATGTTTAGGTCTGCCTGCATGTAGCTCAGATCAGTTCCTGGGTTAGCGAAGGTGCGCATTCTTGGCTGGCCTTCAGAGGTAGGTTCTTTTTTTTCTAGCTGAATTGCTTTTCCTGTTTGGAAGCTGAAATCTCTATGTTACCATAGTTTTAAGGGTTTGAAAGCACAAGGCTTTAGGATGATGTCCAAGCTGGGAAAATGAGCCTCAGGTCTGACCCCAGGCACTCAGCATCTCCTTAGTATTGTCAAGCTTTGATACAGTCCCGTGGCAGACAGTTCTGGGCCTCTCTGAGATCAGACGCTGCTCTTGTCTGTGTCAAACGTCACAGTGAAGTGGAAGCAGGAAAAAGTACGCTTCACTCCAAACTTTTAAGAGCCCTGCTCCCCACACCCCTGTCTACTTAAAGACAGCTATGAGTGAAACACTCCAACCGTAAGTGTTAGGCGATGGATCTTGTGTAAGCAGGTGTGCACACACGCAGATGTCCACATGAGCTCCTCTGTTGCTCTCTTCCTTACCCCCTTGACAAAGAGTCTTTCACTGAACCTGGAGCTTGCGAGTGTTTAGGGTATTGTTTGTTTCTTTTGATCACACTGCCAAGCACAGGGGTTAAAAGCTCACAGGTCCTTTGGTTCGCAGACACACATGCATGAAAGTATGCATACACACATGCACACACACACTCCCTCATGCACTCCGCCATACCACCAAGCACTGGGGTTCAAGACTCGTGTGTCCATTGGCTTCTCTGAGGGTACCAGAAGTGCAGACTCGGGTCCTCACCCTTGCATGGCAAGTGCTCTTAGCCACAAGCCATCTTCCAAGTTCAAGGGAAACGTATTTGTAATAGGTACCTAAGACGGAGAAATGATCATCAAATGGGTTGCCATCTGACATTCTGATGCACGAACGCACTGTGCTGTTTTAAGTTAACGCAAGCTTCCGGCTTCTGCTTGACATTTCTTTATAGTCTCACTTCAGATTCTCTTCTTCTAATGGTGTGAATGCACAGGGCGTGGTTGTTTCCTACAGTCATCCCAGTTCAGCAGCACCCGAGGGTCAGCCTCTGTGGTGGTTTGAATATATTTGGCCCAGGGAGTGGCACTATTTCCACATGTGGCCTTGTTAGAGTAGGTGTTTCACTGTGGGTGTGGGCTTTCAAATCCTCATCTTAGCTGCCTGCAAGCCAGTCCTCTCCTGTTGGTCTTCAGATGAAGATGGAGAACTCTTAGCCCCTCCTGCACCATGCCTACCTGGATGCTGTCATGCTCCTGCCTTGGTGATAAATGACTGAGCCTCTGAACCTGTAAGCCAATCCAATTAAATGTCATCCTTATAGAGTTGCCTTGGTTATGGTGTCTGTTCACAGCAGTAAAACCCAAACTAAGGCAACCTCCCCTTTTCTCTTCCTTCCCACCTGACTCCCTGGTCCCTCATAACCACTGTCCTTATTTCAATTTTATATTTATGTATGCATGTGTTTTTGGGTTTCCATTGCTATGAAGAGACACCGTGACCATGTCTTTCAAACAAACAAAGAGTTGCTTTGGTTATGGTGCTTCTTCACAGCAATAGAACAATGGCTAAGACACTGTTTTGGGGGGACACTGTAGACACTACCTCCCAGTCTTCAGATCAACTGCAGCTGTGGTTCTTATCAAAAGTCCTACTGGGAGCATTTACAAGGATTTCTTTGGTGTCATGTGTACACACTTGCAGCAGTGACAGTGTATCCTGGGACAAAGGTTTGAGGATGGCACAATACTTGTGCTGGAAAGCTCCTTGCCCTTAGAAGTGGTGGAACTGCTCAGAAGTGCAATCTGCAAGCTACTGTTTATGCACATGCAGCAAGGAGACATGGACCCTTATAGAATAGTGACCTTGCGGTGATGCTCAGCACATGACCCATTGGCTTGATTTGCCTACCAGTGTGAACATGGACTCAGACTCAAACCTGTCGTTGAAGGATGACTGGGCCCCATGCTGAGCATGCTACTGGATCGCAGAGGACTGGAAATCTAAAAACTAAGAAAGTGCCATCAGTTTGAGAACATGGAGTATGTGGGCTCTGCCTGCTCCTCCTTGCCAACATGCAGCAGTTTGGGGGCCACTTTCTGGTGTGTAGCTCATTGGGTGATGCTGTGGTTTCATGACCAAGGAAGCTGCACACGTCCCCATGCATGTAGTGTGTACTGCCCACCTTAACCTCCTTTGTAATGATTGCTTATTGTCTTAGTTTGGGTTTTATTTGTGTGAGGAGATATCATGACCAAGGCAACTCTTGTAAAGGTCAATCAACATCTAATTGGGCCTGGCTTATAGTTTCAGAGGTTTAGTCCATTATCATCATGGCTGGAAGTATGGCAGCCTGGAGGTGGAGAGGAGCTGAGAGTTCAACATCTTAATCTGCAGATAGCAGATGAGGACTATGGGTATAGCCTGAGCATATAAGAGACCTTAAAGCTCACCTCCATAGTGGCACTCTTTAAACAAGGCCACACCTAATTCAACCAGGCCACACCCACTTCAACAAGGCCACACCCACCCTAACAAGGCCACATGTCTTAATAGCATCATTTCCTATCACCAAGCATTCACACACGAGTCTGTGGGCCCATTCCTATTTAAACCACTACTCCCATGAAGCCTTTACTGCTTTTCAAGATGTAAGTTTTAAGTCTTCCTAAAGCCTTTAGCTCCACCCTCTCTTACCCACCCCTGTCCTAGTTCATGATTCCATGGGTGGTGAAACCATGAGGGGAGGAAGACAGCTGATTCTGATCTGAGCTTTGTGGGCATGATTCATTTACATAGTGTAGGTGAACAGCTAGCACTGTGTGTGTGCATGCATGTGTGTATGAGAGAGTGCATGCATGAACACATATGTGCGCATGTGTATAAGAGATAGATAGATGATAGATAGGTGATAGATGATCAATAGATGGATGGCATACAGAGAGAGAATGTTACGGGTAAGTCAGCAAAACAACGTCTATGCTAGCAGGAAGAAGACAGTTCACGGATGACATTGGACATGCCATGAGGGAAGCAGAGGCATGAGAGAGTCCCAGACATATGACTCTTTGACTAAAGGCTTGTTGGTGTTTCTGTGTAAAACATACCACACAGATTCACGTACTGGAACACGCAGTCTCTGCCTGCTGGCTCTGATTCAGAAGGTGGTAGAACTTCTAGAAACACCTAGGACCTAGGTGAAAGAGCTGGTCCCAGCCCAGCCCCAGTTCCAGCTGGAGTTCCCTGCTTTCTGTCAGGATATGAACATATCATGCTAAGTTCTCCCGCCTTGTCTAGCATGACAGACTGCACTGTGCTGGATCTAGTCATGAGCCAAACGAACCCTTGATCCCTTAAGTTACTTGTTAGATATTTTCTCATGGCGAAAATGTAATTGACCAACATAAATGTTAAAGAGCCCTACCTCAACTCCACCCCCACCCTGAAGAAATTGTGTTTAAAGGTGCCTTAGAAAGGACGAGATGGTGGAAGCCAGGGAGCAGTCGCTGGGAGGGGGTCAGGGACAAAGGCCTTGGGGTGGAACCTGGATATTTGGAGTATTACAAGACATTCCTATTCTGGACTAAACTCACGCCATGCATGCAGAAGCCCGTGGTGCTCTTTTGTTGTTCTACCTCTCTTAGTTTCTCTATACTTCTCCCTCAGTTTTAATGTAGCTTGCTGCCCAGGCAGGGAAAAACACTGATCTCAGAGAGTCTAACTGCAGGTACATAGAGCCATTCTGAACTCACATACCTGTGCCTGGACTCACACACCTGTACCTGGATTCACACACCTGTGCCTGGACTCACACACCTATGTCTGGACTCACACACCTGTGCTTGGATTCACATACCTGTGCCTGGACTCACACACCTGTGCCTGGACTCACACACCTGTACCTGGACACAAACATCTGTACCTGGACTCACACACCTGTGCCTGGACTCACACACCTGTGCCTGGACTCACACACCTGTGCCTGGACTTACACACCTAGGTATCTTTTCCTCTATTAATCCCAGTTTCTCCTAGGATCACTTCCTTTATTGAGACATTGGTCCTCAGTTCTTAGCTTACTGCTTTTGGGTGCCAACTTGAGATACCCACTACTGCTTTTCAAGCAGGAAGAGGCACTGTGGTGGCAGACAAAGGTGATTTAGCATGGCCCTTCTGGTCACCCCAAGCTACCTGCTCTCTGAGCTTCCATCTCCTCACTACAGAACTGAGAGAAGGCCAGGTGTGAAGATTATTTGGAAGAATGTGGCCGGGACCCTCAGAGGAATGCAAGGCAGCCAGCTATGGCCAAGGGTCATTTCTAAATATCACCCAAGTGTTGGCAAGCATTATTAGCATTAGATAATGAACTCCTAGATTTCTTAAAGGGTTTCATGTCATGATCCAGAGGAGGAAGGCGGAGAGTCAGCCTGTCTGTATCCTTCTTAGTTACCCCTGGTTTGCACCTGCTCCTTGGATCCTGACTGGCACCCAGCAAGAATAGAAGATCCTTTTAGTACAGATCGAAGCCTGGTACTACTCCAAGAGACATTCAAGTAGGGAGGGTTGACTCAAGAATCAGTTCCTAGTTGGAGCTGTCTGGACCATCCAGCTGGGATATTCTCTGTGGATTAGGCACCAACTGACTTTACCTCTAAGGAAGGGATCTGGTATTGCAGTAATTCGATGGGGGGGGGGGGGCGTCCTGTTTAGCAGGAAGCACTTCTGTCCTGCCTGGCCGCTGGAGGATGACGCCTCTTCCTGGATTGTAGCATAATGACATTGCAATGCTTTGTCCCCAGGCCAGCTGCTTGAAGATCTCCAGACATATTCACAGTAACTCAACATTCCTAGTCCGCACTTCTCTGTAGGCTGGGAACAGGACCCAGCTCGCTACAGTCCTGGCCTTTTGGGGGTGACAGTGCATTGAGTGGGTGGGATTCAGGCAGGAGGTAATGACATGCTAACAGGAGAACCGGTTCCTGAGAGAACCGCTGCTGTATGGGTCTAGCTTCAGAGTCTAGGTGTATGTGGAAGGGAAGTTGGTGGAGCTGCCTGGGAGATACCTAACCCTTCTCACTCTGCCCGCTGCATGGAAGACCATCTTCTCCTGTGTGTCTCACGAGGCAGGCTCCTGGCCAAAGGAAGGAGACATTAATAGGACCTTATTCTATACCTTAACCGTACCAAGTCAATCTTTTCTGGAGTCTTAGAAAACACTTCCTGCTCCTCCTTCATATCTCCTCCCACCCCTCTCTCTTTCTCTCTCTCCTCTCTCACTTCAGTGTGAACACACAGAGGTCCGAGGACAACTTTTGGGAATTAGTTCGCTCTTTCCACCATTTGGGTTCTGGGGATGCAACTCAGGATCATCACCACATCAGGCCTGGCTCCCAGATTCTCTACCCCCTGAACCACCTTGTCTACCCCTCACCCCTGTTTCTGAGAAAAGACGAGGCTTCAGGATCTCAGAGGCAGGATGCTCCAGCAAGGAGCAGAACTATATACACTCAGGGTGGCTGCATACCTTTTGTTTTTTTTTTAAAAAAAAAAACAAATTACTTTTCATCTTTCTTCTTTGCAAGTGCATGTTCTGATTAAAGTGGCTCTGCTGTAGACAGAGCACTTCCCGCAGGGAAGTCCAGTCTCTGTGATCGGCCTTGGTCCATGTATCCTGGTGGGAAGCAGAGCGGTCCCCGGTTGTGGACATCCTGGGATGGCCGCACGAGGGCAGGTCTCTGCTTTGCTCCAAGACGGCGCAGGGCTCTGGACAAAGGCGATCAGAAGCCTCCCTTGTGGAGGATTTGGCCCCGGGTTTGGGCGTGCTGAGATGCGCAAGCGCTTTGGCATCTCAAACTGGGGCGGATTGCTCTAAAGCAAATCCTGCGGCGTCTTCAGTTAATGAAGGCTAGAAGGCCTGGGGCAGGATAGCCCAGCTGGGTCCCGAGGCCCCAGACCCTTTTCTGACCCTGAGGCCTCAGAGGTCCCTGCCTGACGCTGTAGGACACTCCCTGCGCATACAGACCCTCCCTGTTGACTCAGACCTCCCTCCCCTTGAGGCCACAGACCAGTCTTTGTGGTCCTAGGACCGCCCCCCTCTAGCCAGACCCGGATCCACCCTTGAGACCACAGACCACACCTCCGGGCCACAGACCCCGCCCACGGGCCTCAGCACCTCTCCCCTGCAGTGTGGTCACAGTCACCCCAGGAGGCTGCATGACCCCCCACCCAGATCTCACACTACTCCTTGCCGACACACACCCCTCCCACAGCCTGGAAAGCAGGTGTGCTCCTCGGGAGCCCACTGAGCAGGATCTGCCCCGCCAGGAGTAAAGTGCAAGACTGTTTAAACAAACCACTTCTTTTGTTAAGGTTTTTCTCTAGCCCACGTGAGACTCTGACCTTCCGAATCGGGTTCCTTTCAGCATCCACTCTCGGGAGACTTAGAAAACAGACTCAGAAAGTGTTAGCACAGGCAGGAGATTTTGCGTACAGACGGTGTCTCAACGCCAGGCACTGTAACTGCTTTTCAGAAGTCCGGGAGGGCTAGAGAGCCGAGCGACCGCCAGCCCTTGGGGGGTGGGGGTGGGGGTAGCACTTGGGGAGGCGTTACAGTGACACGGCTTTAAAAATAAAAGATTGGATCACTCTATGCTTGATTTTTTACTAACTTGCCATTGCAAGAGACACATTTTTACAGGGAATCTTAACAAGAGGCATCTTGATCAGATTTTGATAAAGATGATGATGGCGATACAAGTTGGCTGAGCTCACTATGACGATAAAAGGGTTGCCCCCTCACCTGCGACAAGACCTTTCCAGTGACTGGCATTGCTCTGCCCTGTAGAACGCCATCTCAAGGACTTCGAGTAAGAATCCCAGCAGAATCTAACCTAAAGACACTTTCCCTCACTTCTGGGTGATGGCCGTACGGGGTGGATTAATGGTTCCCTTTCCAAAATGTGAGTTCTGTTCAGGAGGCATCGACAAAGAAAGAGCAAGTTTGACAAACCAACAGCGAAGTTCAAAAGTTCAGAGTAATTTGTCTTGGGAACAAAGTCTTCCCTGAAGCTACAGGCATTCAAAGGAGCTCAAGGGACTCGTGGGGTTATTAAAGCTATACCTGGGACAGAATCAATATTTGATCATTTTGCAAAGTACTAGGACTTCTGGTTTTTCTTCTGCGGACATTTCCCCCAATAGGATCCCGCCTTTGCAAAGGAAGGGATTTGAGGGCTCCCAAGAATGTGTTTGTGCAGGAAACAACAACCTAGAGAGGGTTACAGGAGGGCGTGTGCGCCTGTACAAGCCTGCATGCCTTCGCTGTGGTGGGGGGGGGGGGGTGGGGGGTGGAGATGAGGGTTGCAAAACTGCCACCTAGAGGCACTTTCCTGCAGTGTATATAAAAGGCAAGTCCGGAGCCCTGAGAGATCTCAGTTGCTACAAACTGCTCAGCACCGAAGGAGCCTGCAGCGCTCAAAGCCAGGAAGGCAAATCACAGCCCAGGCAGCCCCGAGGTAAGAAAGCCTTGTTTCTGGGACAGTTTTACCGAGCAGCCACGGCAAGGGACAGGGCTCCCGACCTTACTGAACTGGGTTTTTTCTGAGAACTCTGAGATGGGGACTTTAGAGCCTGCAGGTCCGGTTTGGAAAGCTCAAAGCTGATTGAGCGCTGCTTGCCTGCATCGCAAGCTATAGCTTCTGCTTGGAGGGATTCTTGTGGAGGGAAAGCTCCGTGTGTGTTTGTTAGCTACTGGACTCTGGTTTGTTTCTGCAAGTACTTAAGTTCCAGGACGCAGGGAAACTTTGCAGAGACTGGGGAATGCTCCACTGAGCTTGCCCAAAGCTGACTTAAGGGTGAGCTTGGTACCGACATTTTACCCACTCCCACTTCTTCTTATCAGATTGGAAATACGTAGACCTGGCTGTAAAAACACAAGCGTATTTCCAGACAGGCATAGGATATGTTCAGAGGTATCCTCCAGTGGACCAGACAACTGGGCTGAGCCGTCTGAGTCTAAGATGAGTTTAAACTCCGTGCTCTGGGGGTGGGGATGGATTAATTCACAGCTCCTGAATTCTGGAAGTTGTAAATTGAATGTTAGCTACTCTTTACCTTATCTCTTCATGGTGTCCCTGCTAATCTAACATTGAATATTTATTATCCTCCTAGAAGGTATTGTCCAACTTCAACTGGGACCATAAAAAAAAAGAGGCACTGAAAGTCTAGCATTTTATAACTTAATTCTACTCTCCAAGTGGCCTGTGAGTGTTGCTGACTTTTGTTAGGGTGCATAAAGGTTCACTGGGTAGCTGGGAGTTAGGACTGCCCTGAGGTCAGGGGCTCCGTGGTCAGCCAAGACTCCTGGTTGCTGACTGCTTGGAGAATGAAGCACTGTGAAAGACAGACTGGCTGTCTCTTCCTCTCTCTCTCTCTCTCTCTCTCTCTCTCTCTCTCTCTCTCTCTCTCTCTCTATTCATTTGCTCACAAACGAGATTAATTGTCTCGAAGGGGAGCAGGAGTCAGCATCTTTTTAAAGGTGTCTCCGGTCAGTGGCATCCCTGACACCCCGGTCTGTGCTGTGCCCCTGTGGAAACTGCTTTTCTTTGAAGAAGCAGATGCTGGCTTTGTGGGTCTTTATTTAGTTCAGGAGAATGAGGAGCTCAACTGGATAGGACCAGAAAGGAGGAATGGGGGTGGTTCTGGTTTTTGTGCCTGGCTCGCTGCAGATTTGAACTGGATAAAGCCCAGGTCTTTCTCACATCCGAATAGGAGCTTGTCCCAAATGGAAGGAAAACTCTTTCTTTATCCAGAGCTGTGCACAAACTCCAGCTTAAAAACATTTTGCTCTAATTTCCCCCAGTCTGAGGCGTAAACACCGTGCTGCTCTCTGCAGAGCTGAGCCACAGCCTTTAGGAGGCAGCAGGGGCTGGAAGGAGCTGTCTGCGAGCAGAGGTGGAAAACTGGGGAAAGTCTCCTGCTTGCTAGCTGCCTGTTGGGCTCCTCCAGTTTGTGTTTAAAGGAGCATGCACAGCGCGCTCGTGCACACACACACACACACACACACACACACACACACAAGTTCCAGAAAGTTATATGGCTGCATATACTTGTACTTAACTGAGTCAGGGCTTTGGAGGTGAGCTTATCCAGTATTAATAAGGAATCCTCAGGGAGCTAAGAAGTTATTATGACTTCCAATCAGACCCAGAGCCAGCCAAGGGTAGGCTTTCTAGATAGGATAAAAAAAGAAAAAGAAAAAAAGAAGACGACAAAGAAGAAAGAAAGACCACAAAACACCCTGGTCAGCCAGAACAGTGGTTTTTTTGTGTGAGGATTTGAGGCAGGGTGCTCTAATTTTCAAATCTACACAGGGAAGTAGGTTGAAGTTACTCAGAGCTGAGTCTGAAGGACCACTCCTTTATAAACTTTTAGAGTCACTGAGGGAGGAGCAAAGGGCCTCAGCAACTTCAGGAACTTTTCACTTTCTGAGGTTTTGTAGCAAACAGAATGGAATTTGGGCCCTGAAGGCATTTGTACTTTTCAATTAAGCAACCAGGGATTCCTAAGGACTGTTGGGGTATTAAAATGTTTCTTGTTGACTGTTAGGTTGGGTGTGCGCCTGTCATTCCAGAACTCCAGAGGCTGAGGCAGGAAGATTGCTGTGAGTTTGAGACCAGCTTGGGATATGCCTTCATACTGTGTCTCAGAATAAATAAACAGTAAACAAACAAAAAGTCTGGTAATTGAAATCTATGTGCTTAGATAAAATTGATAAACAGGTGTAGTAATGACTGTTTTCAAACTCCCCAGGCTTTAGGACACCTATCTTTTGTTACAATGGAAGCAAACAGCCTAAAAAAGAGGCAGATGGGACCAGGTGTCGGGTAAGGACATTTTCTGCAGGGATTAACTAGCTGCTGCCTTCCTTGTTCAAAAAACAAAAACAAAAAACAAAAAAACAAAAACTACTCACTTAGAACTTTTTAAAAAGGGAGAGGGTTAGACTGTGTTTCCCTAAACTTCTCTTTAAAAAAAAAATGTTTCTTATAAACACATCCCAGGGGATGTGGAATTTTATAGTGACAATTTCTCAAAGAACAAGTAGGTTGGGAGTGGACAGTGTTTTGTTCCCCAGTTCCCAGGTGGGAGATATGGAGACTATCTTAGGGGCCTTGAGCTGTTCCATGTGGAGCCCCGAGCCGCATGGGAAGCAGGCATCTTCTCTTCAGCCAGCCTGAAGGTTGGTATATAAGAAAAGACTAAGCTTCCTAGCATGGCTTGGGAACCCTGAACCTCCTATTGTCTTGCCCGGGGTCCTGAGCTGGTGGGAATGCAGACTCAAGCTATATCCTGCCAGCTGGCAGCCTTTGTGTGGTATGGGGACATCTAGATCTCCCCACTAGATGCAGCTCTACTCCCTTGGGTTGCTGAGCACAATGGTGCTGATCCGGTTTCTGGACGGGACGTTCCTTATGTCTGTGAGCGCTCACACGGTAGGATGCTGTCTCCTGTGTTGGTGGGAAGTTTAGTCAAGAACCCCCGGGGATAGGTGACCCATATTGGAATCAGTGTGTGGGTTTTTTCTCACCTTATTTATTATTATTTTTTGGGTTCCCAAATAATTCAAAGCAGTTCCTTACTTACATGGAGGGAGGTCACTCGGGGCCACAGTGAAATGTGTGGTCAGGACAGCACCGTTTCTCATTGGTTCAGTACTGGGGGATAGACACAGCCCCCTTTCTGCACTCAAGACTAGTATTTAGCTGCAGAGAGCTACCTGGGTGGCTGTCACCCAGGTTGGGTGTAGGTTTCAAGTAGACTGAGTAGGGGAGTTGGTTAGTGGGTAACATTGCAGCCATCACCTCCATGATTGGACAGTTGCCTCGTGGTTCTGCAGTGGTGGCCAGACTCTCCTGCTTCAGTGAAACACTCTCTGTAGACTGTCCCAGCCAAATGAAAACATGTTCCTGTAACACAGGGCCCGAGTGGAAGCTGTTGAGGCCAGCTCCTACGAGATACTTCTGTGTTCATCCCTTGTGTCTTACCAGCTGCCTGGATCTATTTTCAGAGGTGTAGATGAGGAAGCCAGGCTGGATAAATACTACCTTCAGACTTGAGTCCACAGAGTTCTCCAGGAAGTTCTATGTGGGACATAGGCCACACAATCAGAAAACAGCCTCTGGCCTCTTCTCTCCTTCAGGGAGACAGCGACTTGCCTCTCAGCAATGCTCTGTGACATCCCCGGCTCACCTCCATTCTCCTGTAGGCTCCCCACCTTACTACCCATGTCTGAGAGGGCAACAAACCTTTGTGCCTCCAGGATGACCTTGTTTTGATAGTGGGTGCTTGGCGGAGGTGATCATGGCTTGGCAGCTTCTCATGTCCCAGAGCCGTGCCTTCCAGAGGAGATCAACTGACGTCAGCTGGAAAAGGGTCACAGCCAAGTCTCTGTATGATCAGTGTACCCCGGGCTGCTGCCCAGGCTACCTGCCCCCTGGAGCATTGATGGACTTTATCAAGTCACTTTTCTCCACTGGTTAAGCATGAGACCAGTGGGGAGGAGGCGCAGCAGTGAGGAGAGCTTTGTGATGCATTGGGACATGAAGCCTGTGGAAGGGAGGAATGAGGCAGAGCCAGACTGAGAAAGGTCTTCTCATCTCCAATGGGATGTGGCAAACATGTTGAGGCAATTTGGTGAACCTTAGCCAGACACCTGAACATACTTGGCAGTCTGTCGGAGGATCTATCTGGGGGATAAGGACATATGGATTGCAGCCCAAACCGCCACCCCATGGAGACTCTAAATTTGGAAGCTTCTAATTCTGGTGCTGTCCCAGCATGCTAAGGAGCTTAGGCGAGCCAGTTGAAAACAGCTGGATACCGCAGGCTGCTCGCAGCAGCTGGGTGTTATCCAGGACATCTTTTGGAGAGGAGTGAACCTTAGAAGCGAGAGGCATATTTTTGAGGAACATCTTCCTCTTCACCATTGGCACTGGGAGGCGTGGCTGAGCCACTTGCTAGGCTGTGCACCCATGGTAGAGCTGCAGATGTTAGTGCTGACTGTGGGCAGAGAATTGGTGGAGTCATTGATGGACAAGAGCGGATGAGTCAGGAGTCAGCCTCTGGAGGAGGCTTTCGGTTTTAGTGACCTCTGTGGTCCAGAAAGGCAGAGCATGCACGTCTGATGCTCAGCGGCTCATTCCCGCCCCTGCTAAAACATACATCATTTTGATGTAAGTTTTCCAATAATTTGGGTGTTTCTGGAGTAAGACCAGGCTGCCTCTTGGAATGGCTCCTATTTACTCCCCCGCCCCAAAGTCCTACCCTCATTACCGGTCTTTGTGTCTTTCTATGCATGTATTTGCATATAAAAAACCCTCATAATTTTGCCTTTTCTCCGACATCAATGGGACTGTGCTGCGTGCCACACATCTGCTTCTTTGCCTTTTGCTTAGCAGCACGCATTCATTTCCTACCCTTGTTCTTCAATGTCACTCTCCCTTCCCGCCCCCTCTCTGCTTACAGCTGTGTTGTATTCCACACTCACTTGCTAGGCTGCTATTGTTGGGCATTCACTCGGCCAGCAGTTTTCGCTGGTAAACGAATGTCACTTTAGTCGATACCTAGGATGCAGGTTTGAGAACTTGTGGGTATCTTAAGAAGAGGTTTGTGAACTTGTAAAACTAAAGAGTAAAGTCTTCATTCTGGGGCTCTATTCCTCCCTCCCCCATGCACTTCCTACCCAGACGGATACACGGGAAGCATCTGAGATGGGTCACATCCAGGCCTTCCCAGGACTGGACTTTTGGGTGCTCAAAAATGAGGCCACATGCAGAGGGGACCCCATAAATCACTCTTTACAGGGAAGGAGCCAGCCGGAGGTGATTGGGCAGGGTGGAGAAACCTCTTTCTAGTCTCTTTGGTTGTGAGCCCTTCCTTGTTGCCAGCATAAACATACTATCATGATGGCCAAGAGACATTAACTTTGGACTCAAGGAGCAGGTTTGTATGAAATATAATTCTTTCCTCATGAACTTCCTGGGAATGCCCTCTGTCTGCTGGAAGGAGTTCAGTTCCCCATGCAGAGCTCTCTGGGAGGTTGTTAGAGTCTCCCCTTCCCCCCACTGGCCTGCTCTTTCAGATTGTCCCTGAGATCTTTGGCCAGGACTGGAGTTCAAGGACTACGGGTGGATATTCCTCAGTTTGCTGTGTCATGCATGACTCTGTTTCTGTCAGAAAGGCCAAAGGTCATTTGCTGAGGGATAAGCAAGAAATGGGGGAAGGCTCTTTGTTTCATCTAGAGGCAGGCATCACTAGTGTTAAGATGGCACACACCTGATGTTTTGCATAAGTTCTGTGACTGCAGACCACTCACAGGTGACAAGCAGCTCCTGTTGTCCCCAAGAAGATGGATTGTCCTGTTACTGGCTTTTTTCTGGAATCATTCTTATTTGCTTCTAAACTGTAATGCATGAAAGATGTCCAACTGACGAAGGCCAGGCAGGTGGCCCTTTGACATCTTTGCCTTTGATATTTTGTTTTCTTTAGCTGCTTGTTGGAATCAGAAAGGGTCTGGTCTCCAGGAGCCTCTGTAGCAGGAAAGAGACATCCAATCAGGGGGCAGTGGTCAGGATGAGATTCTCTGCTCCTGGACTGTGTGCTGCCCACTGTAGGTGACGGGTAGCCACAGTGACAAGAGGAGTCACCAGCTTCAGCTCTGTCTGTCAGAATGGGATCCTAACAGCTCCACCTCTGCCTGAGACTTTCCACAGTGCCAAGGAGCCTCAGAAGTAGGGACAGGCAGAAGGCTGTTGCTGGGGTTCTATGTCTGTCCCTGAAATACAACTGTAATTCTGAGATCCAGTGGTCACAAAGCCCAGGTTTTTTTTCTCAAGAGTAAAAACCAAAGGGCTGGATGGGGGTCCCCAAGCCCCTGCTACCATCCACTGCTGAAATGATCTGAGAAAAGCTGAGACTGGCAGATGCACATGGGAATCAGAGTTGACTCTGCAGGGACAGTGGAGGGATGCAGAAAGCAGACACTTTTTTCCTTCTGTCCCCTGCACTGCATGGGGCCTTCTAGGACCATTGCCAGCACTAGGCATATCTGGGCACTGAAGGCAAGGGAGGTAGGAGCCAGGAGATGCCTCCTGGTGAGGAGAAAACCGGAGGCCAGGTTTCGGACCTAAGGTCAAGCTGTCTAGGTTTGAGTCCAGTTCTTTCTTTCGGTTTTCAGCCTTCATGACTGGCTACAAAGAACAGGCTCACTCCACTTCCAGTCAAGCATTTTCTGGTCTTCATTGTCATCCTTTCTTTGTCCAACCTCGGATGCTCTTTAGAGGCTCTCAGTCAGAGTAGACTGGGGCTCTGTCCAAACTGAGCCTCTTGTAGTCCAGGCTGGACCTTCTTATGTAGCTGAGGATGACCCTGAACTCTTGATCTTTCTGCTTCCACCTCTTGAGTACTGAATGAATAGGTGTATGCCACCATGTGTCTTATTTTAATGAAATAAAAGAAAAGAAGTAAAAAATTCTTGCCCTGGAGTTGTGCAGGACAGAATTCTTGCTTTGTTCCTTCCAAGTCATGAGTTCAGAGAGGAGAGTCAGTTCCAGTGTATGTCTGTGTCTGTCTGTGTGTGTTTGTCTGTGTGGTATGTGTGACTGACTGTGTGGGTCTCTATCTGTGTGTGTATAGTGTGTGTCTGTGTGTCTGTATATGTGTCTCTCTGTGTGTCTATCTCTCTGTGTATATCTATGTGTGTGTATGTGGTGTGTGTCTCTGTGTATAGCAGTACTAGGAGAATTGGGGTTAGCACTCTTCCTAGAGACTAGTCTAGTAAGTTACTGAGGCCCCATCTTTTGGAAGGTACTCTCTGTAGCCCAGACATCCAGTGTCCTCTTGGAGCTTTCAGGACTGTGACATAGGACAGAACCAGCAACTTCTAAAGTGCATGAGCTTAGGATCCTTGTGCGAAGACATCTATGCGGACCATTACTCTCTCCTCCCATGGGAGATCCTCGGAAGGGGGAGAGGATAAAGTTGTCACAGAAGGCCAGATCTTCCATCAGCTGCTGAGGACATAGAGTCTAGTTAGGTTTCCAGGAAGCCCCTCAGAGCCTGTCGGCAGTCCTCTTTAACTGGGGTTTAGGAGTGGGTCACCTGCTGTAGGTTGGGGACTTGGAATGATCATGGATGGCATTGGATGCTATCTCCTTTCAAGATCCCATTGCTGTTGAAGGAGAAAGCCCTCTGACTAGCTGTCGGTCACCAGCTCTTGACTCCCTTTCTGCTGGGTCCTTAATACCACTAAGAGCCCAATGCTAGCTTTCTAGTCAACGGGGCCAGGCTTTCCTAAAGCAGGTAATTGGCTACTTTAAACCATATAGTACTCTGTTCTCTTGGCCTGGAAGGTGCTGGAGGGAGAGTTTTGGGGAGTAACTGCTGCTCCCCAAATTCTGGGTCGTGCCCTTCTGTCCTGGGGCAGCAGTCACAGATGGTTAAATCTTAGCTGAAACATGACTGAGAAGTCACTAATCCCACCCAGGAATGTGCAAATCCTGGCTATAGTGGTTTTTCATACCTCGGGGTTAGCCACCTAGGCACTGACCCACTAACCGCTGGCCCGTGGGAGTTCTCATTTGTAACCCAGAGTCCATCTCAAGTGAACCTGAAAGACAAGCTTGGCTCTGTTTCAGCCGTCACCAGTGATAGGTGTCATCATAGGAATGGATGTCTCTCCATTCTAGTCATGCGGTGTGGGTTGGGAGGAATGACAAAGGCAATTGTCCCAGAACCATGAACAGATGGGCAATAGAAGTCAACTCCTGGCAGTTCCTACAGTGTGTGTGCAGAAATTACCCCAGGCATAGTGCCACCCCGGAGCCAAATTCTTACTAGGTGTGACATGATGACAGCTAAGAGTGTTGGCCTCAGGTCAGGCAGGTCAGCAGGGACGTCAGTCAACGGGGTCCATCAACCCTTCAGAGATACAGCAGGTGGCTGGTGGTTTACGGGCTTCAAGTCTTGGCTCACAATGCTCTTGAGTCACTTGAGTAAGAAATGTGAACCCAGGCGAAGGCTGAGAGCTTGCGGCAGTTGGCTGGTTGCCCTCAGTTGAAAAGCCCAGAGTCTGCAAGTTTGGGGTACAATCATATGGCTGGCACTCGAGGGAGGCAGAAGACCCAGAGAGGATCCAGGTTAGCAGATGGATATTGCAAAAAGGACTAAAGAAACAGTGTCCCGTTTTAAATGCAAACAAGGAGAGGATTTGAAGTGCTTCCATTAAGACACCAAAGCAGCACTTTCTCATGCCAGGAGCAAATCAACCCTGGCTCTCTTGGGAATGTCAGTAAAATGGCTCTGTGGACTTCTGCTGAGTACAGGCGGACCATCAACATTGCTGTGGCCAAGGCCCTACTGTCTGACATTTCTTTGGACCCTGTATCATGTTGATTTCACACCTAGGACACAGCCAAGCTGATGCCTCGATAACACAGCCGTGAAAAGCCACAGAAAACAAACACAGCCCCTCCCCAGCACCATGTAGCCATAGCTAGGGTGTGTTTGATTTTCTCTCTTGCAGTCTAAAATGGTTGTTTTTTTTCTTTCTTTGTGAAGACACTACAGAGCAAAAGCAAAGCAGATGAGCATCCTCAGTGCCCCAGAACAGTGTTTTGACTGAGACCTGAGGGTTTTCCTAGTGAAATGATCTTGTCTGTGCATCTCTCCTGTTTGTCTTTGCTGTAGGTCACTTGGTTGCTCACCTCAGGACCATGGATGTGCATCTGCTTGACTATGCAGAGCCTGGAAACTACTCTGACATCAACTGGTCATGTAACAGCAGCGACTGCATCATGGTGGACACCGTGCAGTGTCCCACCATGCCCAACAAGAACGTGCTTCTGTACACCCTCTCCTTCATCTACATTTTCATCTTCGTGATCGGCATGATTGCCAACTCTGTGGTGGTCTGGGTGAACATCCAGGCCAAGACCACAGGCTACGACACACACTGCTATATCTTGAACCTGGCCATTGCAGATCTGTGGGTTGTCATCACCATCCCTGTCTGGGTGGTCAGTCTCGTGCAGCACAACCAGTGGCCCATGGGCGAGCTCACGTGCAAGATCACACACCTCATTTTCTCCATCAACCTCTTTGGGAGCATCTTCTTCCTCGCATGCATGAGCGTGGACCGCTATCTCTCCATCACCTACTTCACCAGCACCTCCAGCTACAAGAAGAAGATGGTACGCCGTGTTGTTTGTGTCTTCGTGTGGCTGCTGGCCTTCTTTGTGTCCCTGCCTGATACCTACTACCTGAAGACAGTCACATCTGCTTCCAACAACGAGACCTACTGCAGATCCTTCTACCCCGAGCACAGCATCAAGGAGTGGCTGATTGGCATGGAGCTGGTCTCTGTCATCTTGGGTTTTGCTGTCCCCTTCACCATCATTGCTATCTTCTACTTTCTGCTCGCCAGAGCCATGTCAGCATCAGGCGACCAAGAGAAGCACAGCAGCCGGAAGATCATCTTCTCCTACGTGGTGGTTTTCCTGGTGTGTTGGCTGCCGTACCATTTTGTGGTTCTGCTTGACATCTTCTCCATCTTGCACTACATCCCATTCACCTGCCAGCTGGAGAATGTGCTCTTTACAGCGCTGCATGTCACACAGTGCCTGTCCCTGGTGCACTGCTGTGTCAACCCTGTGCTCTACAGCTTCATCAACCGCAACTACAGGTACGAGCTGATGAAAGCCTTCATCTTCAAGTACTCAGCCAAAACAGGCCTCACCAAGCTCATTGATGCCTCCAGAGTATCAGAGACAGAGTACTCTGCCCTGGAACAGAACACCAAGTGACCACTCTGCACAGGCGTGGGGACATATGCATGTTGCCAATGGGACAGCTGGGCCCTGTGGCTTCTTCAAGAAAGCAATGTAGCTTTGGGTCTGGTTGCTTGAGTGATGTGAAGAGGAAAAGGCATGTGACCATGCTTCCTGTCTCTTGTTCTCCAGCCAAGATAACTGTCACCCGGATGCTCATCCTGACAGCTTGCAGCAGGCAGGGCTGTGCCGTGTTGTGCCGCGCAGCCAGTGCTGTGTATCAAAGTTAGCACCAGGACAGGCTCTTCCGGACATGTGTACAATAGACCCTCCCATGTTTCCTCAAGTTTTTTACTTGGTGACTTTTGTATTTAAGTTTTAAGACTTTATTTTCTCACTATGGATGTACCTTATAAATGCATTTGAAAGCTAAATATATTTTAAATATTGTATGAGAGGCGTAAGGCTGTTGTATTCAGACCATGTAGGCCTCAGATTAGCTGGACTTGAGTTTTGACTAAGGGTGACATTAATTGTTAGCTGATTTGAAATTATATATATAAAAATATAAATATATATATAAATTTATGCCCAACTCGGCTGAAATGTTTTATTTTCAATAGTTTTATGTCTGTGTGGTGTTTGATGCTGGCACAGACTATGGAACAGAAACTGCTCAGCAATGCAGTTTGTGACATGAACCGTCTTGTAGAGTTACAGTTCGGGCCGCAAACCCATGAACAAAGGAAACAGAGCGTTCTCTCAATTTGTAAGTTATTTTTTTAATAAAGATTTTTGTTTCCTAAAATTACATGTGCGCTTCTGTTTGAAAGTATGCCTGGACTTTGGATGGCATGCCTGGTACTAACAAATGGAAATACATGTCAGACACACACAAGAAGAATAGTATGTTCAATGAGAGAGAACCACCAGAAAGTCCAACCATGGAGCTCGGGTGGATGGATCAGTGCAACAGCAGCATCTGAGCAGGGTGGGTGCTATTTCTTTGTTCCTGAAGATACATCTTTAAGAACATTTGAGTTCAGGGGAGGATGAATAAGTCAGGGGTAGGTGCAGTTCAATGACCATGAAGTGAAACTTGCTTCAGAAGATGTGTTGCCCACTGTCTACCCAGGAACTCATGTTCTTTTCTTAACAAACACCTGCCTGCCATCTTCCTCAGCCACATTGTCCATCAGAACCCCCTGCTGAGGGTGTGAAGTTAGGTGTCAGGAAACTGTGTATGCTGTGGGACTTCCCAAGCACAAAGCCCCTCAGGCCCAACATTCTGAAGACAGAGGCAGGTGGATCTCTGTGAGGCTGAGGCCAGGCCAACATGATCTACATAGTGAGTTCCAGACTAGCCAGGACTATGTAGTAAGTAAAATAAAATAAAAATAAAATGGCGTTGGATCCCTCCTAAGGGAATGCAGGGCATAAGCAAGTTCCTGGCCTGTGTACTAATTGGTGCTACAATGAATTTGCAAGTGTTCTTTAGAAATGGGGGATTCCCACCCTCATTAATTCTCTATGGAGCTAAAGGAACACCAGGCAAGTGTTCTAAGCAGGAGCTCAGAGATAAGCTGGCTCCCAAAGCTGCCTTTGCCTGTCCCATCTCTGAGGGTGATCTGCGTGGGGGCTGCTAGCCCATGCACAGATAGATCAAAGCCGGAAGCGTTGATCTGGAGAGCCTGCAGCTGCCCTTCAGTAGGAAAGCCCCTGTGCACACGGGCTTTTCCCCACTCACAGCCAGAGGCCTTAAAGGTCCCCAGGGACACATGGACCATGTCAGCTGCAGGGTACCAATATCCTGTAAAGGGCTTCATGCCTGAAAATTTTATTTTAGGGCTTTAACTTGTATTAGTACCTGCTACATCCTTTGGTGTTTGAACACCTGCCCTTGATCCAAAGACTATTTTACACAGATAGCAACAATACACACCATGAGGTAATAGTATAGCAATAGGCAAATTGACAAGGTAAAAAAAATAGCCATGCAAAGTCAGGGAAAATTCCAACCCAGTGTGGGTCCCTGACAGTGAGCAGGGACCTCATGTCTGCCCTGAGGTTCAAGTGGTTCAAGTGAGCAGAAGCACTGCTCCCCAAACAGTAAACTCAAAGGGCAGGTGGAGTGGGAGGGGGAGAGGTCTGTATCTTACCTCTGCATTCAGTGAAAATACTCAACACAACTCACCTCTAGCTTTGAGCATCTGAGGGCTCAGTTGGCCACAGAGGACTTCCTGCTTTTGTCTAGAACACTGCTTAAGTCACAGGTGGCTGTACCTTGCTTGTAGGGGTCTTTGATGGCCATCTGTCCATGATGATGCTTGATATGTTCTTCCTGCCTGTGTCAGCCTTAGCCCAGTAGCTCCTGCTGCAAATTCATTATTCCATGGGACCCTGTGGATGTTGGACTTCTTGGTCCTTTCTACTTCTTTTTAGCACTCAGTGCCATAGGGTAGTGGTCATCCAGCTGTCTCCTACCCTGAGATAAGGAGAAGACAGACTGAGAAGGCTTGCCAGCCTGTGCCTTTTCACCAAAGGTTCTTTTTATTACATGCCTCTCCATCTCCACCACCCCTGAAAAAAGGCTTTTGACACATATCAAGTCTGCTGTCTCCAGGGACACAGGCACTACCTCCATCTCAGGGATAGCAAAGTGACTGAGGTCTCTCTGTATTTCTACAAATTCTCCTCCTTCTCCCCCTCCTCCCCCCTCCTCCCCCCTCCTCCTCCTCCTTCTCCTCCTCCTCCCCCTCCTCCTCCTCCTCCTCCTCCTCCTCCTCCTCCTCCTCCTCCTCCTCCTCCTTCTTCTTCTTCTTCTTCTTCTTCTTCTTCTCTCTCTCTCTCTCTCTCTCTCTCTCTCTCTCTCTCTCTCTCTCTCTCTCTGTCACCCTGGAGTTCCAAGACCTGTTATGTATACTCCAAGTCTGGCCTTAGGCTTCTGCAGCACCTTTCCTGAGGCACTATGGGAGAATGGAGAATTGAGGGATGTAGAGTGAGCTCAAGGGAATTAGCATGGAAAGAATATTCTACCCACTCTACGTATATGAGCATGGAGGAGTCAGACTGGTGAAGGATGGATATGGTACAGAACTTGGCGGGAAGAGGGGAGCCAAGACACACTGATTTTCCGACCCAGGAATTCTGTCACTTGATGTGCTACCTAGTTATTTTGTCAACTTGACACAAGCTAGAGGTCATTTTTGAAAGAAGACACTTCAACTGAGAAAATGCCCCCTCTAGACTGCTTTGTGGACAAGCCTGTGGTACATTTTCTTGGTTGGTGATTGATATCGAAAGCCAAGTTAACTGTGGATGGAACCATCCTTGGGATGGTGGCCCTGGGTGCTGTAAGGAAGCAGACTGAGCAAGCCATGGAGAGCCAGCTGGTAAGAAACATTTCTCTGTGGCTTCTGCTTTACTTCCTGCCACCAGGTTCCTGCTTGAGTTCTTGTCCTGACTTCCCTCAGAGTTGGACTCTTGCATGGAATTGGAAGTTAAAATGAACTCTTTTTTTTTTTTTTTTTTTTGCAGCAATAGGACTGGGACACTTGGGACACACTCTCTTGGCTCCCTTGGTAGAGGTTAGATCTTTCAAAACACCAGCCTCCAGCCTCCCAAAGTATGAAAGCCACTTGGTGCTTTACCAAGCAGTGACACTTGGACTTTAGGAGGGATCTGTGGGGTGTGTCCCAGCAGTCAGAAGAAAAATAACGTTTGCTTTCTTGGTGCTTCTTCTGTCCCTGCACTGGTAGGGCAGACATTCGGGTATGCCAGACAGGGCTTGTTACTGATGCCTCCGTTGTGTTCTTTGTCATGATCCATTTGGCTTGATGCATAAACTATTTACTTTGGATGTGACCTGGGCTTTCTGGAAATAAAAAATGATGGCTGGCAGAGCCCTTTCTTGTCACCAAAAAACAAAGCCTAACTACTACCCAATGACCTGTGGTCCTCTGAGGAGCCTCAAGCAAGTACCCAGCCCAGAAACCAGGCAAACAGCTAAAGGCATTTGGTTTATTTACTAGGACTAGGGAATTCTGCCTTTGGGGCTCCTCTCTGAGGGCACTCTGTAATTCATAGATCCCAGAGACACCCATCTAAGCCAAGCATGATGCCTTAGAGCTTGGGAGAAATTGAAGATCTGTGGACCTGTATAGGAAGGAATGGGGTGGGATGGGTTGGGAAATGTCCACAGGTAGAGTGTCAGTGAGACCCCAAGGTATCTACTTCTTAGCTCTGTATTGATTCTCTGTGGATTTCAGTCTAAGAGTGATGAGTTCAGGTAGGCCAAATACTTCAAAAGATCAGCCCCATGCCTCCAAAAGTCTTCTACCTCTTTATACCTAGATCTTCAAGCAAAGTTTCTTTTGTTCTGCCTTGGTGGGGTGCCTTTCTGCAACCCCCTTCCAGGGTGCCCCCAGTCTGGATTCCAGGGATACACCATGCATACATGATATGAGACAAGTTTGAGCAAGTTCTGAGGGGTATTGAGGTACCTGCACAATCTGGCTTTGCAGTGTTTTTATTGTGTTTGGGGTAGCGGGAGAGGTCTGGAATTGCTGTGTCAGCCATGGGTAAACCCTTCTAGGAAAATTTACTTTCTGTACTCTGTCCCCCATGCCCTCACACACGTGAACACATATGCCTACAGAAGGATGTGACTGGACTTTCTATCGCTCCTGCACCAATACACAAGCAGACATGGTTTCTGTTGTCATGTTTGGGATGAGCCCAATGATTTAAGGTTCATCTTCTTGAAGGCACTGGTCCTACTGTGGTGGGGGCAGTCCTGGGAGTAGTCCAAAGAACTGTCATTGTTTACCATAGAGGGAACTGAAAAAGGCTTTAACTTTGTTGAGCCGTAATTGCTCTTCTGTAGCACTGGATGTGATACGCTTTGTCCCAACCGGTTACTGTAATGACCAAACCACAGGGTCCTTGCAAAGGGCTTCTCACAGAACACTCAGAAGACAACAGCTGGCCCATCTTCAGACTCTGGACAGTATTTATCCCCCCCCCCCTTCTCTCATCATAAAGCATTCCAGAGTGAGGTGAAAAACATTTACCTTTGGGGCTCGTCTGCCTTCGTTGTGGTCGTCTCCCAGGGCACACGTGACAATGTGGCACTGCATAGACATACTTTGTTTTTTGTTTTTTGGTGATGGGAAAACTAGCATGCAGTGAGTTAAGGCTAGGGTCACAGCCCACAGGGCACAGTACTGCCCAGTAACAATGAAGCATCAGGGCTCAGACATCAGTGAATGGTGATGAGGAGGACCTGGGATGTGTCTAGGACTTGAAACTTCAGGATGCCAATTATCTCTTTAGCGGGGAGAACTGACAAGTTCCATGCTGGGCTGTGCATCTGTCTCACCACTGGAGTGCCCAGACCACCACTAGCAGGCTGCTCAGGGAGGCAGAACTCAGCCCATAACAGGTCCTCAGTCTGTGTTTTCCCAGAGCAGAAAAACAGTAGAGTCTGGAATGATTGCTGTGGTTCTCAATCTCCTTTGCACCCAGGCATTGCTGGTATATCACTGGGAGTTAGGAACAGGGGTCTCTGGTCTGTGCTTCTTCCCAGGGTGTCTACACGCCAAGTAGGAAGAAAAAGGCAGAGCCCAAGGTGGGGGCAAATCCAGGCTTGATTTTGAGTGAGTGCTCAGAGTACAGAGGGGTTGGAAGGGAGAAGGCCTTCTCAGGGAGATCTAAGAGATCTGTTCACCATGAAGGCCTCCCCTCCCCCTTCCCTCTCCTCCATCCACCCTCAGGCAATCTTTGATGAAGGGTCCTTGCTTGTTCAAATTGCTTTATAGAATGGCAGATGTGAATGCTTATATGCTAATCAGAGTGAACCAGAAATTAAATACCTTTTGTGGGAAGGAATGCCCAGGAAGGGAAGCTCATTGGCTGAACATTCAGGGCCTATCAGATTACCTTATTAGCATGGAGAACTCCAGGTTTTTATGCCTCATGACATGACTGGTTGCCATGGTCCTCAGTGGGGTGTCATAGTTACGTGTTCCAGAGCAGGTAGAGGTTCAATTCTGAGATTCACAGGGTCTGAGCTTACTCAACCTTAGCAGTTCTTCTGTCTAGTGGTATGGTCCACATAGTAAAAGCCCCTAGATGGGGCCCAACAGACATACAGATTGTCCTCTGACTCTCCCCCATGCACAAATAAGCAAATGTGAAAGTAAATAAATTCATAGCTCTGGAAAGAACGTAGTGGAAAGGGGCCAACGGGATAGCACTAGGTCTGGGTGATTAACACCCCTGGCTTCTTATAAGCTCATACCCCTTGTCCTTGTCCCCTTGTCCCATTTCTGGGAGGATTACTGATGAGCCTGAAGCCCAGCACACCTGTGAGCCAATGCAGTTGAATGACTAAAGAGGGATGCATTTAGAAATCTTCTCAGGGCCGTGCTAATGTTCTTAGAAATCTGCTGAGCTCCGCCCCCCAGCCCCAGTGATTCATCTTCCTGTCACCAAATACCAAGATGCTCCATGATTCTGTCACCAGCCGAGAAATGCGTGGCCCCTTGGTGAAACCCATGCTTTTCGAGCTTGCCCAATGTCTGCTACAAGTGTCTGGTCACCCGGCTCTCTATAAGATGCTGTTCACACAGTGTTTGTCTGTGTTCCGCACTGCCCTGGCCTCCATTTCTGAGGGCCCCTGCTTCTCAGCCGCTGAGATTCAGGGACCCAGGGCAGGCTCCTGTATAAAGGTGGTCATGGTTGTCTGTATGGTGTGTGAAAAGTGAGTTTTCCCTCCTTTACCAGCCTCATGTCTGTGTGCTTTCATATGCTGATGACACTCCGTGTAGGATTCTGAATGGCTGCCACTCAGGCAGTTTCCCCCCCACAGGGTGAGGGGTGTGGACCTGACACTTCTCAGCCATTTGTCACCACACCACGTCCAGAAGCATCTGCATCTCCATAGTTATTTCCGGAACAAAACTGATTAAAACCATTTCCTAGGTAGGTCAGCGTCTTCCCTTGAACAATTTTCACCAGAAAAGGCAGAGAGAAAGTCTTTGGGGTGATGGCATTAAATCTGCTTGGGTGACTCAGAATGTATGTTGGCACGGCAACGCGCCATGTGGCGGGCAGCAGATGTATCTTGTTGGTGGCGGTGGCATGTCTGAAGAGGCCTGGCTTCAGCAAGCTGCGCACAATTTGCTTCCTCTTGGCTTTTCATACGAAAGCGTTTGAAGCTATCTTTTCATTCCCTTCAGCAGGGCCGTAATCAATAGGGAAGAAAGCATTAAAGGTTCCCCCCACCGTCGCATTTCTCAGGGCCCTTGTTGAAAGTGCGGGCTGAGTTCTGCACCGCGCTGTAATGAGGATTTGAATTTCGTGTGGCGCGTGAAGTGTAAATGAGAAAGCGCCGGTCCGCCCAGCTGTGCAGCCCCGGGAAATGTCTTTGCTGACGATTTATCCTGCACTTGCTTCTCTTAATTCATCCATCCGTCCATACATTTGCTCATTCGATCACTAGTTGGGCAGGCTTTATGGAACGGCACTGTTGGCTGCACAATGAGCTTGTCTTTTAAAACTGCAGCAACGGCCTGACCACTGGGCTGCCTTTAGAGATGCTCCAAGCCTGCAGTGGTGGACGGGCAATGAGACTTGGCGAGAGAGCGCATCAAGGCAAGGGGCATCCTGGAGTCTTAGCTGAGAGGAAGGCTTGGACCTTTAGATCAGAGGACCAGGAAAGGCTTACAGAGAAGGAATCCTGCTGATGTGCAGAACTGCAGGGCAGGCCCAGGGACAAAGCTTGGACCTTAAGCCTCAGCTCTGCCACTTTTAACCGTACTTTTGGGGGAAAGTGAAGGGGTCTGTCTGAGCAGAGCTAATGAATGCTACAACCGGCAGTCTGTGTGTGGTGGCTCATTCTTACACAGAATTCAAAAGTCACACAGTGTTCCCTCTCTCAGAACAGAAAAACAAAACCCAGGGTGGGAAAATAAAAGAGAACATAGAGAAGCCTGGGGCTTCCCAGGTGGATGGATGACTTCCGCTTCCCCATGGTTTCCCTGCACAGCCTGGGACTTCGTTCTCCAGGTTCCTTCAGGATGTACCCAAAGTTCATGATTCCATGGGAACCGAAACTTGGCTTGCCTAGGCTGGCAAGTTATTTTCCCCTTAGAGTTTCAAGACAGCTCTGGTTTCTCACTCAACAAAGCTCCTCTGGTGAGGTAAGAGTTCCATGGATGTTGTTCCGTGAATCCTCTATGTTGGCACTGGCATCTGCAGTGTGGGCTGTGGTGTTCACCTTGCTGTCCTAAAACACGGGGGCAACAGAGAAAGGTGTAGGAAGGTGGCTCCTTGGTGACTCCCTCGGGATGGTGACAGGGTTAATGCTGGTCTCAAAGGGGATTGGGTGGCTCCTCACTTTGTGTGTGTGTGTGTGTGTGTGTGCGTGTGTGTGTGTGTGCGTACATGTGTGTGTATGTGATGTTATATATATGTTGTGTGTATAGTATGTGTGGGGTGTAAGTATACACGGAGCCAGTGTTATGTAGTCTGTATAAGTAATATGTGCGTGGTGTATACATGTACTGTGGTATGTGGATTGTATATGGATGAGGAGTGTGGGCATGTATATGCTATATGGTGTGTTGTGTATGTGTAGTCTCTATACTATGTATATAGTGTTTCTGGGTGGCCTATTTTGTACAATGGCATGTGCTGTGTGTATTGTCTTGTGTCTGTGGTGATGCGTGGGGTATAGCTCTGGTGTCCTGATTTGACCAGCTGTCCCGACTCTGATGCTGAGAGCCTGTGCAAGCCTTCACAGCTCTGGCTTTGTGTTTTTCAGGCTCCTGCTCTGCCAGGGAAGCTCCCGTGCTCCAACCTGCTACCTCCTTGCAGGGGTCAGCATGGTGCTCATGCCTGGCCATAGCTGAGCTCTCTCCCCCTCCTTCCTCTGCTCGCCTTTTCCTTCCGCACCTTCTGCTCCACATGGCAGAAGGAAACCCCGCTTCCCTGGAAGTACCTGGCTAAGCCCTATGCTTCACTGGTCACAGGAAATGGACTGCCCCTGGACCAAACCATGTGACAGTGGGCCCAGCTACTGCTGGCAGCAAGGGTCCTCCTTACTCTACCCCCCACTGACTTGCATGTGCAGTTCAGATGAGCATATCACCTGTGCGACATCCCCCCCCAGCCATGAGTCAGCACAGTAGTTCTCAACAGGGTGTGGTTTTTGCTCCCAGTTAAGCCTTGACAAGGCCTGGAGATAACTTCCGTGTCATAATTGGGTGGCGGTGCTAATTAATATTTAATACCCAGAGGCCAGGGATGTATCTAGACATCCTCTAGTAGCCAGGGTAGTGCTTAAGGTAGACAGTGATCCAGTCCCAAATGTCTATAGTGCCGAGGTGAACAAACCCTGGCTTGGAAGCCGTGCACTCATTTGCTGAGGATGCTGGCTGCACCCCTGAGTAGGCTGCGGATCTGGGTGTGATCGTGGCTCCCGGAGCCCCTTGCTACCCATTTCTGTTGAAGGACTATCTAGCTGAGGTCCACCCACTGCCTTTCTTTCTTGCTACTCTCAGACACTTTCCCATCCTCCCCTGCTGCACCTAGTCACTTCCTGCTGTGACGGAGTGACTTCAGTCACTGAACTGACCTCTACCACTATACTTTTAGGTTTATTTGTCCTCTTCCCTCTCGTCTGAGCTCAGTGTCTCTGACAGGTCACCTCATCTCCATAGCCTTAGTTCCCGTTGCAGAACCTGCTTGTAGATCATTCGGGGTACTTAGCTTTGGGTCCTTCCCTAGCTGAGATATGCCAACATTGGAGGTAGCTGCCCCTCCCCTGAAGCTGAGCTCTGGGCTTCCTTCTTGTGGTGGCTTTCCCAGACTCCTGACACCCTTAGGAAGGTCCCCACACCACATTCTTTTTCCTGAGTAATTAGCAGGAAAGTTCCTTCTGCCTGGACCTGAGTCAGCCAACTCCCTCTCTGGACTTTACACAACCCCTTCCACGAGACAGGCCGTCAGGAGCTACTTTTTACTCCCTCTCTCTGGTGTCTAACATTCCCCTCTTTCCTCTTACTTTGTCGTCAGTCCTAATACTTGACGCAGCAAAGGTCAAACTTTAAATTATCCCCTGTGTTCTCTTAGACTAGTCTCAGGTCCCCAAATACTTCCTCTCTAGCTGTCATCCTGCCTGGGTGATGCCTGTGGGCTACAGTGCTAGCAGAGGTCAGAGCTTCTCAAGCTCACCCAAAGTGTCCAAGGAGGAAACATGTCCGGCAGCCTGTGGAAGGAAGACCGGTGAGTCAGTGGTGTGGAATTCCTGGTCAGGCCCTGAGTGCTGACTGAGTAATTAGGTGTGGTTGCTGGTGGCCTGCCTCTAAACAGACTGTGTGGACCCCAGGCATTTATCTTTCCTGGTGAGAGTCTGTGTGGGGAAAGATAAATCATGCTCGAAATCAGCTAAGTCATCGCCTGCCTTTGTGGCCAAACCAGGCCCTGGCTCTCATTTCTCAAGCATCAGACTGTAAGATACCATTGAGACAAACTAGTGGTGAGTGACTTTATTAAGTCTGGTCAGCAAGAGTGTTGGGATGGTTCCTGAGGTGAGGCATTTCAGCAGAGGTTGGTTCTAAGTGGCCCTCCTTGGAAAAGCCTCCTTGGAAGTTAGATACATTTGAGAAACACTGCATTGCATTGTGGGAAATTCACAATGCTTCCCAGGATCTGAGAATTCCTGAAGGATCCTTCCAACCGGCAGTGCAAACTCTGAATTTAAGCATCCCAGTGAGGAGACTTAACTGGAAGATTTTGAAACACCACTGTTTTCTAGGACTGTTCCCATGATGCTTTGTTTTAGGAGCTCCAGGGTGGGCCCCACTGTTCACATTCTCTCAAACTTTTCCAGGGACTGGATACAATTCAGGTTAAGGGGCAAAGGGAGATGATGGCTCAGCTGGTAAGTCTCCATTCTCCATGTTCAGCACCCACATTAACAACATCAAACAGAATGAGGAGGAGGAGAAGGAGGAGGAGCAGCAGCAGCAGCAGCCATGTGTGATTCTGTGAATCTATAATCCCAGTGCTGGGGGGCAGCCAGCTTAGTCAATATGTAAGTTCCAGGTTCAGTGAGAGTGCCTGTCTTAAAATAAGAGAGAAAATGGATTGAAGAAAACACCTAAGACACCTGACAGTAATCTCTGCCCCCCCCCACCCACAGACTTGGGTACCACAGAGCCCACACTGAGCTTTTTCTTCTTTCTGCTTTAATCTTGAGCTTCCCAAAGGCAAATGGAGTGGAGAAGTCAGAGATAGGGCAGCACCATCTTAGATCCACCCATGGGTGACCATCTTGAAGAGGAGAGACCTTTCCTTGTCTCTTGGGAGACATCCTTGGAAGGGAGACCTTTAAAGGATTAGAACAGAGGCCGTGGGAAAATTAACCTCATGGAAATGAAGTGCACGAATATTGAAAGTGCAAAATTGTTCCTTGGAGCCTTACCTGCACCGTTCTGTAAGTAGATCATCCTTGGGGTACACAGAAAGGAAATGGTTTCCTCCAGGAATGTTTATTTATCCCTGGTTTGGGTCATATCCAGGCAAATGCTTTTAGTGTCTTTCCACACATCTAGAGAAATGCATTCAACCCAACATGGAAAAGTCAAGCCAACAGAGATATCCCAGTTGTGTGGGGATTCATTTCAAGTGTTTGAGGAGGAGCCCTGGGTCATAGATTAGTACTGATCTGCCAGGTGCCTGTTAGTAATAAGACATAATGAGGTCTGTTAACCGAGTCCCACTGAGGCAGAGCAGGACACACAGCAGGAGGCAGCACTGGATGTAGTTTCCGCTTGTCTCATGTGGTGAAGCCTGGGTGTAGTGACCTGTAGAAAGGTGGGATGTTGGACCTTTCTGGAATCTTGTCCTAAGTGGCTATTATTGTCAGTACCTAAGTGTCCCGTGGGCACATCAACAGGCCATGTTGGCCTTGTGCCAAGTGCATTAGTGCACAGATAAGCAAAGCCAGACGTTTAGCACGCAGCCCTGCTCTGTGCACTGTTCTCTTCCTTGCCTTTAGAGAGAACATTGTGTTAACAAGTACCACAAAAGCAGAAATGGGGCTGGTTTAAAATGATGAAGCCATTGTCTTGTGGCTCCTAGACACATCAAGAAATCACTGCCAGTGTCGACTTACCAGGACCAGGCCAAATCATACTTCCCACATAGAGTCCAAGAGCTGCATGTTGTAGGGTATGGTGTGTGTGTGTGTGTGTGTGTGTGTGTGTGTGTGTGTGTGTGTGTTGTTGTTGTTGTTGTTGTTGTTGTTTTCTCTGTGTGGACGGAAGAGAAGTATTGCTCTGTGAATTGTCTTTTAGGTGGAATTGGGCACACTGAGAGAAAAGAAGAAATCAAACAGCTCCTGTGTTCTTGGTAGACCAAGCTGGAGCTCCAGGCACTTTTGGCTTTCACTTTGGGGTTTTGGCAGCCTTAGTAACATCAGGCAAATAACCTGTGAGCTCAGTTGATTGTTAGCCCTCAATTTAAACCTAAGACCATCTGGTTCTCCCCTAGGCTGCCTCCATCAGGACGAGCTGTCCAGGCAGGAAACCCGTGGCGGAGACGTCTTCTTCCTTCCCTCTCACAAGCCGAGAGTTTGAGCCTCAGTCCTCGAACAGATAGACCTGATGACTTGCACACTTGTTTTGCAAATTTCTTTAAAGTCAGAACTCATCCAATGGCCAAATAAGATTGAAAGCCAGGGATGTTATCTGAAGATAGAAGCTTGGCTGCTCGGCCTATCATGCAGGGAAGAAGAAAGCTCGGCTTTGAAACAGAGGGCACACACAGACTTTGGTGGGTCACAGTCACCCCTAACTGGGCTTTTCTTTCTTCTGACTTGGTTTGGCTTAATGAGTCTCAGGAGACTTGGCTGAGTTTGTCAAGCTGACAATCTGTTTTCCTTCTTGATAGGAAATAAAAAAGAAAGGAATTATTTCGCGGCTAAACAAATTCTGTTCTTTTATAGCCAGGCCCAGCTAAAGATGGAGAACCCAGAGGCCACGACTGAGTTCTGGTTCTCAGTTCTGCTATGTCTGAGGTTGTCTGTTGTTTCAGTGGAACTCAGCGAAGGCGAAACAGGCTGCCCAGAGCTGACGAACTGCTCTGTGGAGGAGGTCGAGCCCATCCCTGGTGCAGTCTCAACAAGTCTCTCTACTTTAAAGATGGCCATTGCTGTGGTGATCTGCTCTTTGGCCACTGAGTCCTTTCGGTTACTTGTGAAGACTTGGCAAAGGAATCCCTTTGCATGCTTGTCCCTGGTCCACCTCTCAAACACTCCCAGAAAGGGTTCCGTAGGATGTACCTTCTGCACTTCTGTCACTGGGGTCTAGTGTGGTGCCTGGCAGTCCTAACAAGCTCATTACACTAATGAGCAATCCAGGGAGTACAGAAAATGACTGTTCTTTTTGGCAACATGTCCACTTATTAGAAAACAGGCAGATGGACTAGACCCATTTGGTTTATCCTTCAGTTCCAAGAAATTTTTTAAGTTGGAGAAGAGGGGGAGGTAAGGGGCCATCTTGGCTTCAGGCTGTGATTGCAATGGTCTTCACTCCACTCTGGAAACTGTTTCTCGGAGTGTCCCTGGCCTCATGGTGGACCAGAGACCACCAGTGGAAAGGTCTCTGCTGGGTCCTGCCAGCTCACTGGACCAGACTTTCATTCTAGATGTCCCTGGGTTTTCTTCCCAGTGCTTAGCCTGGAGCTGGAAAGCAAGTGCTGCCGGCTTCAGAGAGCTGTGGCCTCTCTCCCAGAACACACAGCGGCACCTCTGTAACTTGGAAGTCAGATTTATCTAGGTCAAAAATTCTTGCCTTGCTCAAATGACTCCCACTCTCTGAGCTGTGCTTCTCTCTGTAGTATAAACCTTGTCTCAGTGTCTGACTGCAAGGATGCGAGAGAATCTAGACAGTTCCATGACGACCATGCAACTGCTGCTCTCCAGCTCTTCCTTAGCTTCCAAGATCTTACCCTTTTTTCCCTCCACTATTCTGTCATGGCACAAGGATAACTGAGATGAGCCTTTGATGTGCACACAGCCCAGTGTTCCATGCCTGCATCTCTTTGCCCATACAATGATGGTTTGAGCACATCGGTTTCATCACCAGCAATCTCTGCACAATACAACCAACTGCAGTACAATCTTCCAAGTCACTTTAAGAAATCCTTTCCATATGGACTCTTTGTTCATATGGATCCACCAAGTGGAATTATTTTAATTTATTTCTATTTCATGTAGGAATGTTTTGCCTGCTTGTACGTCTGCATGGTCCCCCCAGAAGCTAGAAAAGGGTGTCCTTATTTCTGTGAACTGGAGCAGTAGATGGTCTTGAATAATTATGTGAGTGTTGGGAATAGAACCTGGGTCCTCTGGAAGAGTAAGTAGTCAATGCTCTTAAACACCGAGTCATCTCTCCAGGCCCCACCTAATGGGTTCTTTTTTATTTTGGCATTTCAAAGGTGGTATTTTATTCTATTTTAATAGCCTCGTGGGCTGAGCTTCTAAAACCTCACCTTGAAGTTATATCCATACATTAGAGGGTTTTAAACACAAGCAACCAGAGAGAAAATAAATAAGTTGCTGGCTCCAGTTACAGTGATTCAGCTCTAGGAAGCCTGTACTACTGCCAGGGCAGAGTAAGCAAGGATCAGCAACATTCCCTAAGGCTAGTTCCCTCAGCTTTGCTGGGTTAGCCAATGGCATAGGGTGGACCAGCATGCCTCATAGGCCCCTGAGGGCTGCATGGGAGGGGTGGAATTCCCTCAGGACCACATTCAAAAGCCAGGCCACATGCTCAATCCAGGTGGTTGTCTGAGCTAAATGTCCCTGATGCTTTGGATGGCCATCTGGATGCTTTGTTGCCTGTTCCTAGATCCCAGGAGAAGCCGGCAAAGGACAGGAGGACACGAAGCTTAGAAACTGTGACTCTCTCTAAGCACCTGGTACCTAAGAGATCACCCTGAACTCAGCTCCACTCATGAGTTTTCCAGCCTCTGCCATGCAAATGGCCCCTATTTTAGGATGGTTGAATTGAGTAGGTTTCTTACCTTTACTACAGCATGAACCTCACTCCACGAAAACCATCTTTAACACTGAGAATGTTGATCTTTGTTCTGTGCTAACCACACATGATGGGCTCTCCCATCCTCAGCTCAATGACCCATAGAAGCATTAGCCAATGCAGTTCCCAGTCGGCTCTGTAACCAAGGGGATGTATAAACACTACACTACAGTGTGCCCTGGCAGCTGTGGTGTGACACCTGGCAAGTCAGGGTTCCTAAACACCTTTCTACCTGTGATGGGCTTGCTGGGTGAACAGGCTTCAGAATCAGAGCATGTGTGTTCTTTTCACCCAAGAGCTGTTGAAGGTGAGACATCGGTACACAACGGAGGATGCCTTCCAAATCTGTGTGTTTGGTTCTCATGCTGTGCTCAGAACACAGTAGGATTAAGACACTGTTGAAGAATTATTGAATGAATGAATGAATGAATAGATGAATGAATGATTCATATGCCCTTCATGGTAACAAAGAGACTTCACTCAGGCCCAGCTGAACAATTCGCAAACTTTCATGAAACTCCCATTAATGTGGCCAAGACTTACCACATCTATCCTGAGGGCAGGCTGGGTTTTTAAAAGAACTATCTGCGGGTTCTTTTAATGAAAACCAAACACCATAAATTGTGCCAAGACTCACAAGTGACAGTCTCAGGGAAGAACGGCTCCTCTCTAATTACCTGCAGAGAGTGAGCTAGCAAGGTTGGCGGTGGGTCCAAGTATAGACAGATGTCTAAGTCGTACCAGTCACTGCAACAAAACCCATGCCGCTGTAGTGTGTCTTCCCGTGCCCTGTGAGCTATGGGAACAATGGGGAAGCCTCTAGACCAACTCAGTCTGGCTTGGTCTATCCCAACCTGCACCCCTGGGGTCTGGCATGCAAGCTTTAGGAGAGTTAAATATTAAATATTGCTTTGAATGAATGTTTTAACCCCCACTGAGAACAAAACCCAGAAGCCCAAATTACTTTTGTTTGTGTAGCTCGGTGTCTCATGGAGAACTTTCATCGCCCTCCTGACACGGCGTGGAAGGATGCCTGCCGAAACCATTAGGCCCGCTTTTCTGGCTGGCACTGTTATTGATTCTTGTCAGCAGGGGCTACAGCAGGCTCGGGATGTTGCTTTAGGAAGTGAAACCTCACGTGATGTTTGGATATCAAGAATGACTGCTGTGTGGATCACCTGTGCTGGTTACCTCTCCCTTCTGACGACCTCATGGTAGAGGACATGTTCTATTTTGATAACCCTTGGGGATTCTGTGAGATGGTCAAACTCACTGATATCCTTTAAACAAAAAAAAAAAAAGTGATTTTTTTTTCCTAAAAACCGCCAAGTGGTGTCATAAGCTCCACATTTAAAAACGAAAACACTTCTGAGGTCATTGTCCTTAAGCGTGACATGTTTGCCAATGAGGCTTGTATAAATGGGAAGGGGGGGGGCTAGAACACTAAGGGATTGTGCATGGAAACTCCACAGAGAAGTACTTGTCATCCAGGGGTGGGGGGGGGTGGCTTCTCTCAGACCACAGCTGGATGAGCTGGAATAGACCCAGGAACCCCTGCCACAGGCCACTGGAGTTGGCACTGGCAGACATTCAGGCAGCACAACCCCAAACTTAAAATGTGTCCCTTTTTCTTTTCTTTTTTTGATCAGTCCAAGAAAAACATTATACAAGCGAGGTTTATTAATCCCATTAATATTATCATTCTGCCCTGGCTCCCTTTAGCTGGGATTTGTGATGGTAAGTTTCTCTGAATTCATGAAGCAGGGTGAGTCTCCATCCTGGGCTTCGTGACCATCAGTTTTCAGTCCCTGGGCTGGGGATCCCATTCATCTATCTGCCTGCCATTCTCCCATGAACTTGTGTGTGGTGTTGATGGGAGTCCTTTACAGTTAGAACTCTTCTTGTGTAGTGTCTTGCAAGGCTACACCGCCCACCCTGGGCACCTAAATGTATGTCTCTGGTAGGAATTTCACAGAATTTGGATGGGAAGTTTTAGATCAGTGGTTCGTCACCTGTGGGTCTCCACCCCTTTGGGGGTTGAATGACCCTTTCACAAGGGTGCCCTGAGACCATTGGAAAGCACAGAGATTTATATTACGATTCATAACAGTAGCAAAATTACGCTTTTGAAGCTGCAACAAAGTGATTTTATGTTTGGGGTCAGTACAATATGAGGAACTGTATTACAGGGTCACAGCATTAGGAAGGTCGAGAATCACCACTCTAACCCATGTCTGAAGACAATGTCCAACAGTGGAGAGAGACCGGAAGGAGACTTGAGACCCTGAGTTGGGCACTGTTGCTTGGGTCCAGGTATGTGACCACATTCCAATTTGGTTTTCTTGAACATGTGTGAGAACATGGCTTCCCTTTGCCAGTGGGCCTAAGAACTAATAAAGAATGATGTTCGATGTGCTTAAATTTTCTTTTCCGACATGTGCTGCACCAAGGAGGTTCTCCACGGGGTAGCTGGAGCTCCTGAAGCCCCAAGAGAGGACAAATGGCGTGCTACTGAGTTTCATTAGCCAACAGGCATCCTATCCTCCCTGAGGGCTTTCTTTAAAACGTTGGAAGAAGGATCCGATGATATAAAACCCCAGAAAAATGCCGTGCCTGCAACATCTCCAGGGTGGATCTCTGTGGCTCATCTGGGAAGCTTTTAAAATGTCCAGAAACGCATGAGCTCCTAATAGGAACATAGGGCTGTTGAAAGGCACAGTGACCTCTACTAACTGATCCTTGAGATAGCCCACTAGAAAACAACCAAATCGTGAAAGATTGAGCTTGTGTCTCGCATGGATTCCCAACTTTAATGCAACCGGCCACCTTCTCTTGGAATCTCCATGTGCAGGGAAGAGACTCTGATGATTTTAGACCCACCCTTGGCCCAGTTAAGGTTCAGGTACCATCTCTTCCCCCAAAGCACAGAGCTTCAAACTGGCCTCGATTTCCCTCCAGTCACCATGTGCATCACGTTTAACATGGCAGCAGAAGCCACCTGCCACAATTGAAATGAAAACTGATGATAGAAATCAGTCCTATTCTCGCAAAACCCTTGCCTTGCAAAAGTGCCAGTCATACTGGATTAGTGGGCCACCATGCTTCGGTGACTTTAAGCGCATGGGTAAGATTTGATTTTCTCAAATGAGGTCATCGTCTGAGGCAGGAGTGGAGCACTTAATACAACATTTTTGTGGGGAAGAGACACCATACGTTCCCCTCTAACAATGTCTTCTACGCAGGCCCTGAAGTGTAATGTCTGACCTCTTCATAGTGTTCATTCACCTTGGGCACAGGGTTTGTTTGGGTTATGGGAATTTTCAGGGGGAAATGGCATGTGAACAGACACAGGCAAACTGAAAGTTAGGCCACAGCATGTAGACCTGGGGAGAGCATTATTCAGTCTGTGCTGGAAGCATTTGGCCACTCAGGGACTGTGGAAGGAGGGGCTCAGGACAGGGTTCAGTCACATCTCAGCCGTGTGACTTTGAGCATGTCCCTGGGCCAGTCTGGTTTGAAGAAAGGTCCTTCCACTGACCTCACAGGCTGAGTAAGAAGAAAGGAATCATAGTTTTGTGATTAGTAAGGTGCCCCGCCCATGGAAAAACATTGCCACATGCCTTGCGTCACTTTTGAATGTGAACTTAGATGACAGCAATGTAGAAATGGGGTGAAATCAGCAGAAAAACAGATTTGTTGCTGCAATAACATTTCTTTCAAGAAAACCTGGTCCCCGGAGGTGGGCCTCGTTGCTGACATTTGAATACCTCCACATTTCCAGTGCATAGAGTTCTTTTTCCCTGCGTGACTAGAAGCTTAAAACATCGTTCGTTAATGAACACCAGATGGTAGATCTGGACTGCCTGCCCTGCAAGCCTGGCCTGGATGCCCCTTAGCTTGCTTCAAGGATACAGTACCTGGGCTGACAATCCTGCAACTGAACAGGAGAGAGAAACCTGGGGTTTAACAATCCTGTCATGAAGTCCTCATAGCTGCTGGGAGGTACCACTGAGATGCCCTAGCAGAAATAACTGGCAGGCCTCTGGGAACCCAGCACCTCTGGGGCTGTGCTCTATCTATTCCCTTCCTTGTTTTATATCCTGCTTTCTGGAAATATCTACAGATGTAATATTCCCACTCCTTATTATTTTCTGCGAGAGAAGCATTGTGCTTAGAACGTACCATTCCATTATGTTATGCTATAATTTTATGAACTGTGCATAATAAGAACATCTAGCCTCCCGGAAGTGTGGCAGAGGTGGTGCATAATGTAGAAATCTATAGTGTCAACATGATGATTGACAAGGATCCTCAGCAAAGCCAGGCTCCAGGTCAGGGTCAGAGCTTTAGGAAGGTCCCCTGGGAGAGCCTCCAGTTTGCCCTCTGTAAAAACAGTAGATTGTGGCATCTTAAAGGGGATGGTACAGTGCTGTGTGCTACATCACAACCACAAGCTACTGGAGTTCAAAGGAAGGGCTTTATTTGTACCGACAGTTCCAGACAGAGAGTCCACTATGGAAAGCTTGGCAGCACATAGCCAGAGCAGGAAGCTGAGAGATTTCATCTTTCCATCCACTGGCAGATCACAGAAAGAACAAACAGGAAGTGGGTAGAGGTTCTGAACTATTAAAGCCTGCCCCCAGTGATGTACTTCCTCTAGCAAGGCTGTACCTTCCCATAACCTCCCCACATATCACCACCAACTGGGGACCAAATAATGTTCAAATGCATGCACCTATGAGGGACATTGATCATTCAAACCACTACAACTGTTTAGAGAAATAATGTTTTCTTTGGATGGAATGACGTGCAAATAAAAGCCAATGCCTTGGAGCTGCTCTGGCTAACATGGAAGCTGGGGAAATGAGGGTATCCTTGTCCCCACCCCTTTCTCTACCCAGGGAGTCCCGCATCATTGCTATGAAGCAGAGTATTGAAGTATTGAGCCAGTTCGTCTTGAAGACCTAGTTATTAGCATCAACAGTTGTGTGTTTTTTTTTTTTTTTTAAACTTACTCAACAGATCTCTCTTCCAATTACACTTCTTCATGAAAAAACATCACCTGGTTAATATTCTTCTGAAGCACAGAGAAATAATAAAGTTGCATTGTTTTCATTCATGAAAATAATGTATATCATGGTACAGTTTGTGGTACTGTGGGGGATGGCACTTTGCAACAATATTTGTGGCAGTGCCTTTTGACCCACATGCTGTCTTTTGCCCTCTCTCCAGGGTCAAGCAGAGTTCATGTCCCACTGTGACCTATGTACAAGAGCCTTTGTTTTTTATTTTCTGTAGTGACACCAGGAGTATTTTGTAGCCCAGCTACAGAATATCTCTCCCAGTTTTGGAAAATCACTCAATGGGGAAATTGAAGAAGTATGAAGGGGAGGAAGCCCATGGGTTGTCTCTACCTTCTTTAATTGCAAGACTAGGCTTGGTGACAGCTAACCATCAATGCCATTCTCTCATTTGCTTGGGTCACTGTCACTTTTACTTGACTCCTTAAAAGAATCGAGTCATTGCACATAGATTGGTACCATCCCCTGTCTGTGTTGTGACATAAACAGGGGATTATAGTAATGGATAACTAAGTCAGAATCACTCTGTAATTATCGTCGGGAGTTTCCATTTTCAAACTAAAGCAATAGTTCTAAGGGAGATGTCCCTAAGTGAGAGGCTAGCCTGGGAAGCAAGTGGTGAAGGACCATGACATGGAGGGGGTTATATAGAGATACTAACATAGATATGAATGTTGCATTCTGGTGACCAGGCTCCATGGATCAGGGATCCTCACAGTGACAGTCTTAATTCACTGGCTTCTACTATGGGAAGGGCTTCCCATTCTCCATTCTCTTTAGAATAGCATATGCTATTCATATATATATATATATATATATATATATATATATATATATATATATATATATATATATATATATATATATATGGCTCATTGTGGTGTCTTCATCCATGGATACAATATATTTTAATCACTATCTCTCATGATCAACATCTTAGTTACTTTTCTATTGCTGTGATAAGACATCATGACCAAGGGGTCTGGGCTTAGAGTTTCAGAGAGCTAGAGTCCGTGAAGCACCGTGAGAATAAAGAATTGAGAGGGAAAGCAAGGCCCTGGGCATAGTGACCATCATGGTGGGGAACATGAAGCAGGCAGCAGGCATGGCTCTGAAACTGGTGGTTGAGAGCTTACATCTTGGTCCATAGGTGTGAGGCCCAGAGAAAGACTGGGAAAGCTGTTAGCATCTAAAACAAAACCTGTTCCAGTGACACATCTCCTCCATCAAGGCCATACCTCCTAATCCTTTCCAACCAGATCCATCAACTGGGGACCAAATATTTAAACATGTGAGCCCATGGGGGCCATTCTCATCACCCCACTCCAAGGCCTTTTCTGGAAATAGAGCAGGAGAGGTTTGCTTTCTGGTGTGAACTGGGAGGAACTAGCAAGAAGCGCCTTGTACATGGCTGATGGAGGCGGACAGCCACAGAGCTTCTGGACTCTGACCCACCATGGGAGATGAACTTTTGAAGGACAGGGTCGCACACTTCCCCTCAGATCAGCAGCAGCTGCAGAAGCACTCCGAAAGTGAAGCACCGTGAGAATAAAGAATTGAGAGAAAAAGCAATGCCCTGGGCATAGTGAGCAACAGGGACAGCTGCTGCCAGCACGTCTCGCTGGGGTAGGTGGGAAAGGCAGCCAGCACAAAATTCACCACCCAGAAGCGGGTGCCGTGGAGTTCTGGAGCAGGCACTGGGTCTGCCAAGAAAGAAACGCTCATGGCATTGGTTCCATAAAAGCCTTGTTAAAACAATGTCGAGTTGATAGCAAGCCTGTGGCCCTGGACTTAGTTCAAACACAAGGGTGAGAGCGCATGAGCGTGTAGACATACCTACCAGCTTTTGGAAAGCGACCCTTGCTGATGCTTCAGGCTTGTGATGTCAGCTCAGTGGAATTAGAGTCACCCTGCTCAGAATTATATAGCTAATTACAGCCAGCTTCAGTAACAATTATTAATCAGTCCAAACACAGCCTGCTCTTTGGTGGTGGATAGTTTATGTGGACTAATCAGATCCAAATTAATTTTGCTAATGATCTTGGATGGTCCATGTCCAGAGGCTAGAAAAACCTCATGGGATGTTTTCATACCCCGTGTTAGTCTCAAGGGATAGAGGCTTTGCTGATAAGCTGTGAGGTCAAGGTGGTGAGCTCGGAGTCCTTCACATTTCATGTTCAGAGAGCTACTGTCAATCATCCAGTGTTACCCAATACAGAGAACTCAACATTCCCCTTTGTTCTTGGGGACCAGCACTTGGCAAGCTTGAGATTGTAGGGTCTTCCATTGGGTCAAATGTGGAGTGATCTCGGGAGACAGACAGCTTGTCCACAGCCTGCTAGATGTGTTGGAACCTGGAAGGTTGGGAAGTGACACACGCTGTGATTTAATTGTGTCTCACTGTGACATTCTTTCTGTGTTCCTTTTGCATTAGATGGCCAGTTCCCGGAGGTCAGGGATGGAATTTTAATCACCTCTCCATGCAATTAAAAAACAGCTTACACGTGATACCACAGGGTTTCCATGAGTACCTGACACTTGACTGTCCTGGAGCACCTTCTGACCCCCAGAGAGACCAGGTGTGCTGGTCAAAGTGTAGGACACGGCTGGATCAGATGAGTTGGTGTGGAGAGCCAGGATTACTGGCTAATCCTTGCTGATGTTTGCCGATTTAGATTTTCTTCACCTGACTTCCCTGTGGACAGATGCTGAGGCTGGGAGAACCTAAGGCTGACCCAGAGGGTGGGAGGCTGTAAGTCCTCACTCCTTGCCCTAGGACTCCTCACCTTCTCCATGTTCTTTTATCTAGAGCAGATGCCTCTGTTTGGTGACAGTCTCTGGCCCCTGACTGGCTTCTCATCCATCCCTTTATGGTAGGCTCCAAAGCTGAGTCTACCCTACCATTTGCTGCACTGATAGTTTTTCCTCTCAAAGTCTCTCCAGCGTTGGCATTTGCCAAGGCCGGCAAATGAGCAACTCTCTGCCAAGGGCCAGTTTCCCACAGTGGCAAAATAATCATATCTGAGACACAAACTTTCCCCCCCTAAATGAATACAAGAAGAGCAGCTTAGAGAGAGAGAACATTATTTCAGTAACACTAATCTTTTGTCTCACTTCAAAAGTCTTATCTTTGCACAGAGCCAGTGTGTTCAGGAGTACATCATGGATCAGGACTCCCCAGCAGAGTCCTTGTGAGAGTCCTCAACCTACAGTACACCGAGGTCAGAACTAAGCCTCCAGGGAATGTCCCTGAATTGTTTGGGCCTCTCCTCCACCGCTCCAGTTACTGCCACATAACACAGCATCTCAGCTGTATCCACAACAGTCACTCTAGGAAATGACCAAAATGGGAGAATCTGCTGGTGTTTGTTGAACTGCCGTGGGAGGTTCTCAAAATCCACAAAGTAATGAAGTAGGCTACACATTCTCCCTGTGCCTCTGACTTAGGACACACTTCTCCATATACTGCCCTTCCTTAGGGCCCAGGAACTCCATGGTTCATGAGCCTTGACCTTTCTCAACTTCCAGGCAGCTTGGGGCTGAGTTCTCAGCATCCAGTGAAACAGTTTATCACAGCCTCGGTTTTGTGATGAAAATATTTTTTTCCCCCACCTTATTCTTCAAGTTTGTCTTTTTGTTCTTGGTTTAGTGGGATTTGGATTAAATACATTATTCTTTCCCTGAATTTCACAGAATGGCCACTTTCTTCCACATCAGCTGTGAGGGCTACTGGTAGTTGTTCCTTGGATGTCACAGGGCAGCTGTGGGATACTTTGAAGCAAGATTTGATCTCAGCTTACCTCATCCACACTAGCCCTCATGTTCCCTTCTGAAGGGAAGGTTAGCTATTCTTAGGCTCACCCTTTTGTTGGCCTGGTGCAGATAGGAGATAAGGCCTGCAGATCCTCACACCATAACAAACAAGAGCCCCAATGAATGTTTACACTTCTCTTTGGAGCAGTCTTGGGTTGGTCTTATCTGAGTTGTCCTCACAGATGTGTGACTGACGCAGATCCAGCACACCACACTTAGGGTTTAATGTTTCAAAGTTGTCACGTGAATTCCTTGACACGTGAATTCTCCCTCTTTCCCTCCCCCTTCCTCCCCTCCCCTCCCTCCCCGTCCATTTCCTTCCCCCCTCCTTTCTCCCTCCCCCTCCCCTTCTCTCTCATCTGTGTCTTCTGATCAATTTCTGCTGGGATCAGGGGGCTGGCACTTGAAGGCCGGCACCTATCTCTTTCCCCTCCCTGTCTCAGTACCACCCCTATCATGAGCAAGTGCAGGGCATCGGGTTTATTTGTGTATGTTTGTGTTTATCTGTATATGCACATGCATGCCAAGTTATGTATACAGAAGTCAAAGGACAACTTGGATGAATCGAGCCGGTTTTCTCCTAACATGTGGGTCCTGGGAGTTGGAGGAACCTCAGGTTGTCAACCTTGGTCACAAGCACTTATGTCCACAGAGCCATCTTATTTGCCCAGTCTCGGTGGATTTGAGAGAGAGGCTGCAGAAGAGAACAGGCCTGTTGAACACAGAGTCTGGTTTCCATCTTGCACTGGGGCTTGACCAACTATGCCGGTGACTCTGGGCCCCTCGGCTCTTTCTAACCCGTCTTGCCAGGGGAAGTTTTGTGTAGCCAGATTCTACTACCTAACAAAGGGAGGGAAAAAGTCAGGGTGTTTAATTTCTAGGCTATGCAGTGGCTGGTGGAGATTCAAGAAGTGCAGGTGTGTACCCCACAAGGACCAGCGAGACACTGCCTATAAGAGAATGACTTTAGGAGGGACCTACACTTGCCAATGTATTTCACTGTTCTAGATGCTGGATGAAGTTTGACACAGCAAGCTATGTTTCATGATAGAAACAACAGTCTGGTTTTGGTTTGGTGTTTTAGAGCTACAGGTTCTTCCCAGAGCCATGGAGGCAGCAAGGCCGTGGGCGGCAGGTTGGTGGAGCCCATCCGAGAGGCTGCACGGAGTACCTTCCAGAGTCCATTGCATGAAGCACATGAAGCTAAAGGTGAACATTGGCATACTAAAAAGCAAGCTTGTGGACAGACGATGGGTGGGGAATCAGGGAAAGGGGACTGGGGATGATGATCTCGCGGCAGCCTGTTATGGGAGACTTCAGGGAAGCCCCCGCTAGTCATTGAAGACAGTGGGAAGCAGCCAGAGATTTCTTATGAGGTTCACTGACAGACTGAAAGTCCCTGTGACAAGTGCTCTGATGTGTGAGAACATGGGGTGTAAGTTCACACACACACACACACACACACACACACACACACACACACACATTAGAAGGAAGCCTAACCCATATTTGATGACTGGCAAAGGCAAATTATAGGTCTTGAGGAATGGCTATACAAGTAATAGAGTTTGTGCAACCATGAGAACCTGAGTGGGGAGTACCCGTGTGAAGTCTGGGCATTGGCTATGTGCATCTGGAGGGCAAGGCTACATGCATTTGGGACCCCATGGCTGTAGATGCAGACACAGGAGGATCACTAGACACCAGAGTCAATAAGAGACCTCATCTCAAAGGTGTATAGATGAGTAGTGGACACCGAAAGCATCTTATGGCATCTTCATGCACACCTTGGGCACACACACCTGAGCACACATGTGTAAATACATACATACATATATATATATATATATATATATATATATATATATATTAAGCCACCTGCTCACATAAGAAACTATGATATGATGCAAAACATGGAGATCACATGTATGCAAAAATAAATAGAGAAAGAAGGAAGGAAGAAAAGAAAGGGGGAGAGAGAAAAGTGAAAATGGAGGGGAAAAGACTAGCTAATATTTCAAAGGTGTCCTGTGTAATCACCTCCGCACTAGCGTGGATCTACAGGCAAGACCTAGCAGGACAAAGCACAGTCAGGGAAACTGCAGTACAATATGGCAAGAAGGCTAGGGAGAATTATTCATCTTTACCACGAAGACTGGAGGCATCTCTTTACTGTTTAAACTGTGGGAAAGGACAGTGTGAGCCGGGGAGAGGTCTACTTCTGCAGGGCTGCTTTTCTTGCAGGGAGGGAGCATTGTAAGCATTCACACAGGGCACGTGACTGACAAACCTCTCCAGATCACCCCCTCCAAATACATATTGTTTTCAACCAACCCTCCCTGGCTTATCTGCCTGCCCATGTTCTTTGTCTCTTATAAATGGTATGTCTGTAATTACTGAGCTCTGCCTTCTGTTGGAAGGATTAGGGTGTGCTGGGGTAGCTATCTACAATCCGCCTTAGCCAATAGGGAAGGCCTCACCAATCTCTATCCAAGGCTGGTGTCCTGATTCACAGGCCCTTGGCCTCCCTTTGGAATCCCTCTGGAAAGGCTTTGCCTGGTACCCTAATGCCAGTGGAATGTACTCACAGAGGGCCCGTCAGGAACTCAGACAGATGAGGGTGAGAGATGTCTTACACTCTGCTTGTTTGGGGGAAAGTATGCGTTGCCTTGAGGAGGCAGGCAACGGGAGTCTCATGCATCTGAGTGAGTGTGTGTCCTGGTGTGTGTCCGGTGGCCTGGTGGTCAGCAGTTTATGGTCTGCATAGAGGTTATGGTTAGAGCTTTCATTTGACCAGATAGCAGAAATTACACATCTCCACTGACAGAAGGCTGAAGGCATGTGGATGACGCAGACAAGCAGGACCACCTGGTCCAATTCAAATCGCTGGTAAGTAAAAACCAAAATTTACCTGGCCCAAGCAAATCAGTTGTCCAGCCACAGGATGGTGTGTCTGTGTCACAGCAAACAGGTAAGGAGCTAGGGATGAGATCTGTCCATATAACATCCACGTGGATGAGTGAGCAGCCGGGGGCATTCACATTAACACAGTCTGTAAAAGGAAGAAGGGACCCTGGACCACTCTGCTCCTTTAGGGACTGGTCCCTTGAAAAGGTGATTTCCTGGAAGCCCTTGTCAGGTCAGACAAGGGACATCCTAGCAGCCAGCACTATGTGAGGATCAAATGGACTCATTTGGATGTGATGGGAGGTGGGTTCCCTGTCACATGGTATAAATAAACAACACTTGCATTAGAGAGCTATTCTTCAGTGTCTGGCCTGTTGGTGTCACCTCTGTTTCCAGCAGCAGCTCAAGTAAGACAGAGAGGCACCCACCTTATAAGCCTGACCCATGTGTTTTGCTGGAACCTGCTGAGGAAGGGTGACTTGTTTCAACACCAAAGATGATTCCATAGGAACCTGTGTCTTCAACTGGGATGTCCTAGAACATGATATCCAGGCACAGAAGGGACATTCTGGGCCTTCAAGTATCTTTCCAGGTTTCTGACACTGAGCTCATGGGTCAGGCCTGTAAGGTGGGTGCCTCCCAGCCTTAGCTGAACTGCTGCTGGGAACAGAGGTGACATCAACAGGGCAGCCACTGCCTCCTCCTCCTGTCTCCAAGGATGGAGTCTGTTCACGATGTCATCCTTACTTTGAAACTGTGAGCCAAAGATACATCCCCAACCCTTGTGACTACCTTAGGTCATTCTGACGGTTATCTTGGTCACGATGACGCAGGAAAGGTAGCTGATGCACTCGATGGCCACATTGATAACCCAGACCTGTCCTTAAGACTCTTATCTTGGAAGAAGGCTCAGTCAGTAAGGTCCCATGCCTTGCATTCATGAGGACCTAAGATCAGTCCAAGAACCAAGTGAAAAATGCTCCAGTGGTGGTATGCACTTGTGAGCCAGTCCCTGGGGGTGGAGTGGGGGAAGGGTCAGAGACGGGAGGGTTCTGGAGGCTGGGTCCCTAGTCTTGTCTAATCAGAATCATCAAGGCAATTCAGAGAAACAGTGTAGGGACCTGGGCATGATGCACCTTTACTCCTCGAACCTAGGGGGAAGACACTAGTGAATCTCTAAGCTTGAGACCAGTCTGGTGTATGTCAGGAGTTCCAGGCCAGCCAGGACTATGCGGTTTTTTAAAAAAAAAAAAGAACAACAAAACAAAAAAAAAAAACAAAACAAAAACTAAACAACAACAACAATAAGAACAAACTAAAAAGCCCATCACAAAAACCAAGAAATCAAACAAACAAATAAAAAACCAAACAAAACCACAAAACCTTAACAAATAGCAAAACAAACAACATGAAACAACAAAACTAAAGACATGCCTGAAGAATGACAGCTGAGGCTGTCTCTTGGCCTACACACACACTACACACATATACACATATACACACACATACTACACACAGACATACACACATACACTACATACACATACACGCACACTACACACAATACACACACTCACACACACATACATCAACACATATACTACATACTACACACACTACACACATACTACAAACATATACACACACTACACATACACACATATACACACACACCACACACAGACATACACACATATACTACATGTACATACACACACTACAAAAACACACACACACTACACAGACATACACACACATACTACACACAGACATATACACACTACACACACACTACACACACATACACATGCACACACACACACTCACACACACACACTCACACACACACTCATTCATTTCCTCATGTCAGGAAAGAAGCTTTCCATACATGCTCTGGAGATTAGATGTGGACATCTTTTTCTTGTGGGAATAGAGCAGCACGTAGCTTAGCTCAGAGTGGGAGAGATTAGGACAGAAGATGGTGGTTGGCAACTCCTCTACACTGGTGGTAGAGAAGAAGATAGGTCTGTGAAGGCAAAGAAGGCAGAGTTTGGGTATGTATGCTCTTAGCGTAACCAACAACCAAGAAGAAGAGAGGCCAAGGTAGATAAAGGTCCAGGTGTGGCCTGTCCTCTGTGTCTAAGAGTGTGCCTGGCAGTCAGTGTAGGCTCCATAAATATTAGTAATGTGAAGAAGTGAATGCATATGCATGGGGACGGGAGGTGGGAGTGCTGCCGCTTCCTCTGGCCTGTCCACAACCAGCCTTGTTCTTTTAAGGCCCCTTGGAGAGCTGACCCAGGAGAGCTGGCTCAGGCAGAGTAATTGGGTCATCTTAGAGGCACATCTCCACCTTCAGAGACTATGATATGCATGGGTTGCATTGACCCTGGGGGAAGCAAAGATGCCCCAGCCTGAGCGCACAGAAGTGAGCCCTTCCGGGAGCCAGGTTTTTGGTCTGTTCCACTCTCATCTCTACAATCTGGGGACAAAATGACCCATAAGCCGACTCTTTGTGGTTCAGGATCTGGCTTTCTCTTCTAGGTTTTCCAGCTCTCGAGGATGGATCGGAAGGTCCCTGCGCTCCAGCTGTATCCCAATTCTCACAGCCTGTTAGAGGGCAGACGGGAAACTCACATGCTGAGCTGTCTTCCCTGTCACTCTGTTCAGGAGACAGCCTAGTTTTCCCAGACTATGTGCGTACCAGGGTTGAGGGAGCCCTTCATACTTAATTATGTTTGCTTGCAAAATAGATTTATACTGAGATATCACAGCATTCCTGGAGTCGATGCTGGGGCAAGCAGGATCAGTGACGACTCTCTCCCTTCTGATACTTCCAGAGCCTTAGTCTTGTACAGACTGGTGGATGGTGCTGAGCCCAGAGTGCTTTACATTCCTTGGCCTGGTTGGACACACGTCAGTCTCCCATTAAGAGCTTTGGTTGTTGAGTTCTTAGAAAGTTATTTGTTTTTTTGGACTTTGCGAGTTAGTACACAATGAACTCCTCCTAAGAAGAGGAGACAGACCCCAGGCTGCAGGCTGCTTCAATCAATCATTCATTCATTCATTCATTTATCCATCACCAGGGGGTGTCCGCTGTGTGCCAGACACTGTGGATTTAAAGATGAAAAGAGTTTGGCCCCTGTCAGCTCCCAAGGAAGGCTCAGGCTGACCAGTGAGTGGGTGACAGGCATACAAACAGCCTCCTGTGGCCCTTGGGAGATGTGGGCTGAATAAGACAGGGAGACAGGACAGTCATACACTAGGAGAGTCCAGGGTGCCTGGCCAAAGAGGAAAATTCAATGTTGGTTGAATGAAGGGTTAGGCCTGGGGGTGGGAGGGGGCTGAACTGAATACACCCCTGGCCTGAGAACTGTCCAGATACCCTTCAGGGTGGAGAAAGGAGGCAGGGGACAATGTGGGAGAGAATGAAAAGTCATTGCATTTTTTTCTATTGAAAGGAACAGGGTGGTGGCAGAAACGTAACAGCTTGGTCATCTGGTGACAGAGACAGGTGCCTTTGGGAGATGAGAAACTGCAGCCAAGGAGATAGGAGGAGGATGGCTCAATGGTTGGACAAGACACATGAAGCAGAGCTTGCCATGGCTCAGTAGAAGGGACAGACTTCTCGCCCCAGACCTGCTTGAGAACCAGGAAGGTAGAAAGCCATTCATGCCCAGTGGGGCTACCGCTTGACTTCTTTTAGACAAATGAGAGCCGCTGTCCCAGGAGCACTGGTGGAGGAACGGAGTCAGAGGGAAACTTGAAAGTGCAAGCCTTGTTTGCAGAGGACAGATATTTAGTGGGGGAGTGTCGGAGGAAGAGCACACAGAAGATCTGTGAAAGAAATGCAGACCTCAAGCCTATGTCTGGCCTCCAGGTTACACAGCTTTACGGGGCCCCTGTTTAGTCCCCGGTTGGAGCTCAACTAAGACCAAGAGAGGCAGTAAGGAGCAGGCGCCACACTTGGATGGGTGAACTGCAAGTAATGAACAGAGAGAGCTTGAAGGAGGAGCAAGATATCTGCAAGATAGGTCAGCTGCCCCGTGAGTGCAGTGGCGGAGGCCTGGTTTAACCCTGACGACTTCTCAGCCACTGAGATGACAGGAGTCAGCACTGGTACTTGCTGGGTAGGAGCCAAGGGTATCTGGAAGGAGGAAGCAAGGACATTAGGAGTGAAGGAAGCAACGTCCATCATTTTTGATGCCCTGGAGGTAGGCTCTGGGGTTCGTCAGCCCTGTGCTCTTCCATCTACACAGAGGGCAGGAAGACGGGAAGCTGACTGCACGCAGCATGCTGGGACATCTGTAACTCTATTCCTAGTGGTTTGGGGCCTGCGGATATGGGGAATGATGATGTGGCTGTCTGGATGTCCTGGGATCTCATACATCAAGGAATCCTTCCTTCTGGCTCTTCCGAACACCGTGGAGCATGGCCCACAGGCCCGGTCTGGATAGGAAGAAGGTTGGGAATAGACCAGGTGTGGCCTGACGGATAGGCAGTGGGGTCAGGGAATGAGACCGGATAAAACTAGATAGGACTGGATGACACTGGATGGGACTGGATGGAGGGGTCAATGCTTATCTGTTGCCTAGGGAGTGGCCTGAAGGAAATTGGCTCACTATAGACTCCCAAATGATACCCACCAAGTATGAATGAATGAGGATGAGGGCCTTGGATGGGAGCATCCAAGAGATTGTTTTTGGTGGTTTTGCTGGGATAGAATAGGCAGGTTTTGTACATGAAGAGCAGTCTGTCATGGGGTACCTTTCCAGTAGACACTCAGAGGAGGACCAAGTAGGTCCCAGTGTCTGGATAGCTGACCCTCTTATCTCTGTCTTCTAGGGACCACCCATCCTGGCAGCCAGGTGTTTATCTGCCGGGGAGGGCTGCAGGTTTGAACATTTAGAAGTCCTGTGCAGAAAGTCTTGGGAATGGTGGGGTTGCATGCAGGGAACAGGACCCCATTGGTGCCTCATTTCTGAAGCTGAACCCTGACAGTGGACATGTCTTCAGGAAACATGCCCATGGAGTAGTGTTTCCTCTCTGTCCCGAAAGCATTTCATTTCCAGAATGCTTTGACCAATCCTGGTGTTGGGGTGAGGACGAAACATGGGGTGTAGGGATTGACGTCAGTGCAGGGCACCCAGAGCTTCAGCTGCATTTCCAATGCCTTTGTGAGTGTGACAGTTTAGTTTCAGTGCACTGATGGAGTTTCCAGGATTCAGTCTTGAGAAAGCCCCAGGCCTGGGCTTCAGAGAGTTCTGAGGCCTACAGTGGGGAACTGGGCTGAGGGTTGTTAATCCACCAGAAGAGGAGTCCATAGTGGAAGGGTTTGGGTAAGGGTACAAGGTCAAAGGCAAGCTTTCTAATGAACTCATGTGGGACTTACTAACAACTTACTTGTTAAAAAATACTCCTTATGTAGGATGCTCTCATGGGCAGTAGGGTGCAGAAATGATTTTGCTTCTATTTTTATGTTCAGGAAATTGAGGGGGACTTTGTGCGTGTGTGTGTGTGTGCGTGTGTGTGTGTGTGCGTGTGTGTGTGTGTGTGTGTGTGTGTGTGTGAGGGTTAGGGTGGACGTGTCCTGGGTGGTGAATGCACACTCCAATAAGCTTGATTAAGTGTGATCAGCACAAAGGCCCCCTAGGGCACAGTGGAAGCCTCCAGGCTGTGCCCTACCAAAGCTGTCTGGTTGGTGAACTGGGGCAATGTTTCACAGAAAGAGGGTCCAGCCACCAGATGCCAAGTGCTGAGGCAGCCACCAAGGGAGGGCAAACATACTTCTCCATTAACAAGGAAGGAGGAGGTCTAGGCTGCCTGGCCTTCTGGTCTACTTGCTGGCTGTTTTTTGGTCTGTTGCCTTCCTAACTTGGTCCTGACAGCGGCTCCTTAGCCTTTCCAATACAGGGAGCCCCATTACTGCAGGGCTGGGTTTCCCCATTGTTGGTTTTTCTCTTCAATATTTGTTTCAGTTTAGAATGAACAACTCAGAAATAAGGGCTAATGAAGGAGCTGGCTGTAGCGAGAACATTGCAGCAAAGAGTGAGGTCAAGGAGACAGGAGGCAGCTGCCCAAGGCCTACGGTGGACAGAGGTGGACCCCCAGCAGATGGGTAAGCCTCTGGCAGGGTGGCGTCTCATGGGGTAGCCACTGGTCCCGAGTCTTTGGCCGGTGATTGTATTTGTGGGAAGGAAAGGGTGGGCTCCTATAGATTCTAGCATGGCTCAGCCCACCCCTACCTCCTTCTGCAGTGGCCTCATTGTCTATTCTGCTCCATCAGCTAAAGGCCTCTCTAGAATCAAAGCCCTCTCTTGAGCGCTTAGAGAGTAAAACTCTCCACTGCATGGAAACTAATTTACCTACCTCGTGTCCTTGGCTGGGTGGGCTGTGTTCAGTGTGGAAAGAGCCTTGGTAGTGAATAAAGGCTCAGGGAAGGAGCCCAGAGGGCCCCTTTCTCAGGACCCTGCTAACGTGGCGTGGCCTGGGTGCTCACCACAGTAGCCATATGAGCTAGTTAAGACAAGGGGCCATTTGTCACCATCCTCAGTTCCCAGGAGAGCACCCTCAAGGCAGCTAGCTCCCTTCTGGCATTCAGGAGCCAAGTTCCCAGCGTCTCCCTTGAGGGAGGTGGAGGACCAGCCCCCACGGTGTTACTTTGAGGATCTGGCCAGCTCTCAAAGGCACATCACCCTGTGTGGCAGGTCTCTGTGGCTCTGCTGGTTCCCAGCTTAGCTTGGCCAGGCTCAGGGAGGGGCAGGCCTGCGCCTCTGAGGGGGCAGAACTATAGTTGGGGCATGGGAGACTGGAGAGAATAAAGCATCTGACCCAAAGGCGTCCAAATGCTTGAAGGAACAGTGCCTTTGTTTAAGCGATACATCAGTTCCTTTTGGGGTCCATGGAGCCCAGTGTTTTACAGACAGGCTAGAGGTCTCGGGTGGTAGCTGTTGGAAGGACGTTCACTGTGCCATTATATGGAAGTGCCTCTGCATCTGTCTTTCCATATGGCGATTCCATGGAGGACTGAAGGGTAATGAAAGATGTCCTCTTGCTTAGAAATGATTTGAGAGCCTACGTAGCAGCATAGACTTCCAGCTGCTGGTTGTCACCTTCCCGCTGTCTGGTGGCTGGCTGTGGTGCATCTTGCAGGCTTGTTCATTCATTCCCTGCCCTACCTCCACCTCCCCCAGGGACTTAGAATACCAAGGGCAGGTGTTTCTCTTCATTTGCTTTGCTGTTATACTCCACACACCTAAGGCCGTACCTGGTTCCTGTTGACGTGGGTAAGCACTGTCTGCAGAAGGAATGAAGCCCAGCAGTGGGAGTTGGCAGGCCAGAAGTGTGGTTTTTCCACTCAGCCTCTTTGTGGTTTTGATTTCGGGGGGGGGGGTCTCAGCAATAATTCTTACTTGCAAAATGGTCAAGACAGTGGTGCCAGCACTTGCCTTTGCAGGACACATGCTCTACCCCCAGCCGCCTGCTCCAGGACTCCCCAAAAGGCACAGAAATGGCTTCTCGTTCCAAAATCCAGGCCTGTAACGGAACAACAATCAGTTAAGTATCATACGAGAGATACCACCACGGACCAGCAAGTGGACTCCTTATGGTGGCCAGAAGCAACTTTGCAAGCCAGGAAGTCTCTGACAAGGTCACTGCCCAGCAGGTGACTCCCATGTGACATCAGATCATTTAGACACAGCAGCTCAGACTGCCAGGGGCAGGTGTGAGGCTCTCTTCAGCAAGGTGGGTTTCTTCTTATGGGTTAGAGAACATAGTCACAACTTCTGGATGTGATGTATCTTTTAGGGGTCACCTTTCAACTCATATAACCCAGACACATAAGTCGCAGCTGGGAGCTGTGGGTAGCTCTGCTGAACAGTGCCTGCTGTTGGTGACTGTTCCACCTGTCCCCTCTGGAGTCTAGTGAACTAGTGACATCTCTGTGGGATTCTGTGTTCACCATCATCCCCTTACGCTCTGTCATGTCTGGTGGTTCAGAGCATCACATGGGAAGGCCCCCAGGCTCAGCCAAGAGCAGGCAGGCTATCTAGAGATGCTGTTCAAGGTTTGATCAACCAGTTTTCCTGAACAAAATTTCCTGACAGTCTGAGAGTTCAAGAGATGGGCAGTGTGGTGTCTCAAAGGGGCAGCCATGTCACTTTGAACTCTTGCTCTTGCTCAGAGTCCTCAGAGATATCAGCCTTGCCCTTGCCTTGGGTTTCTTATGCCTGCTCAAATGTCTTACAGCTCATAGCTCAGTTTGGACTGTTAGGCATTTGGTAACCTGCACATCTCTACATAGCCAATATGACAGCTGCAGGGAGAGGAGGGAATCACTTGGCTTCTTTATACAAAGTTTCGGCAATCCACCAGGAAACCAGGCTCGTCCAGCATAAAGCCTGGAACCCCTCTCAGTGACAGGGCTAAGTCCTCACTGCCTTTCAGCATCCCATTTCAGGGGATAGTAGTAGGGTTCTGCTTTTACTCCTAGATGGTTCTGATAGACCCACATCCCCTTCAAGCCTTTATCATGGTAACCCCTTTATTGTTTCTTTATGTAGTCTGTCTCTGTCTCTCCTCTGTGTGTCTGTCTCCTCTCTATCTCTGTCTTTCTGCCTTTCTCTGTGTGTCTGTCCTCTCTCTCTTTCTCTCTCTCTTCTCCTCTGTGTGTGTTTGTGTGTGTGTGTGTGTGTGTGTGTGTGTGTGTGTGTGTGTATTGCTCAGGATTGAGCCTACTGTCATGAACATGCTAGGCAAGCATTCTATCACCGAGCTACAACCCCCCCCCCCCACCAGGATAATTTTTCACTTTTACAAGAGGGAATTTAAGGCTGAACTTCCTTATCTCCTTCAACACCTACCCCCTTTATTTTTCTTTACGGATTAATCCTCTCCCAATTCTCCTTTTAACTGACACACACACACACACACACACACACACACACACACACACACACACACACTGAAGACACTGAGGATTGGAACCCAGGAAGCAATAATAATGGAGGGACAATTTACTCCATCTACAGAAGTGTGGCCACATCAGCCACACCCATGTCTTTAAATATGGAGCACCCACTGATGGTGTTAGAAGTTGACATCTGTAGCCCAGAAGCGACATTCTCAGGGAAAGTGAAGGTCAGGAGGGTCTTGGATGCTCTCTTAAAGCAGAGCGTGTCCCTTGGGCAGGAGGCAGCTAGAGTTCCAGAACCCACTCTGACAACAACCTGATTGGTGAGCAGGACCTTCCAGAAGCCCCTGTCCCTTCCCTAGGATGGGGACCTGAGGGAGGGGCTTCTGAGTGTTCCCCACACTCCAGGATTTATCTCTGTCTTTATTTCTGCATCTTCTTGTTCCTGCTTAGAAATGTGGGTGAATGATTAAAAAGGTGGCAGGTTAATTAACTTTCCATATTTTCTTTTCTCTTCTGCTTTTCTCTCTGTGAGCAGATGCCAGGCAGGTGATGATTTATCTGTCAGTTTCTACAGTAATTCCTTCAGTCTTGGGCCAGTGATCTGGAGACCTCCATTTCTCTTCCTCCATTTCTGTAGTGTTTCTGGAGGTTGGTGCATGTACCACCTCTCCGTGCAGATCCAGCCTGACTTCCAAGGGGCACTGAGGCGAAGCCCCCGGCGCCGGTGACAGCTGACATATTCTGCAGGAGCTGTGGGGTGATTTGCACTAAATGAGATTTATGATCAGCCTTTATGGATTCGGGTTGCCGGGGAGCCCAGGGGAGCCCAGGGGAGCTCAGGGGAGCTCAGGGAAGCCCAGGGGAGCTCAGGGGAGCCCACAATGACATGTCTTCCTTAATTAGTGGGAGGAAAAATCATCACTTGCTCAGGGGAAGCTGGTGAGTCTGGGTTTGAAAGATGTATCTTTGGATCTAGTATTGGAGCCACAGACCCTGGTGGTGGGTGGACAGCTTGTTACTGCTGGCCGCAGTTTGGATGGGTGACCCGTGCTTTGTGCAGGGACAGAAGCTGTTCAGACGGTATGATTCTGGCAGGGTCAACATTGAGAGTGGAATCTTGCTTTCCTGTAAGGCTGTGTTAGGAATCTGTGGCTTCTCTCTCTCTGTCTGTCTGTCTGTCTGCTGTTTCTGTCACTGTCTTCTTCCTGCTTTTCTTTATTTCTCTGTGTATTTCCCTGCCTCTGCCTAACTGCTTGTATTTTTCTGTATGTGTTTGTCATCTGTCTGTCTTTCTGTCTATATCTCTGTTTCTCATGCTCACTCTGTTCCACGTCACAGCTTTGCGCGCTCTGCACTCAGCCATTATTTGAACTTTTCCTCCGATATTTAACTCATAAGACGGGTAGAACAGTAACGACCCCAGGATGGGTTAAATGTCGTCCTTCCCTGTAAAGAGTCAAGTCCATATCCCAATACCTAGCAAATGGTGAATGTGGCCTATACGAGTAAATTGGGCCCTCACAGTTGTAATATTTTGGGGTCTCATTCTAGGTGAGGGTGGACCCTAAATCCAATGGCTGGTAGCCTCATGGTAATATAAGACAATAGAGAGATGTATAGAGGCCCCATGAGATAGAGGCACAGATTGGAATAACACAGCTCAAAGTTAATGCCAAGGGTGTTACAAAGAGAGAGCTCTGCCCTTTCTCTAGCCATATAGCCCTGCTGTCAGTCAGGGTCTCCATCATCTTCACAAGGAGAACAAACACTCAGTTCACCTGCTTTTGGTGTTTTGTGGCAGCCCCAGGATGGGCTTCTCGGTGCTGCACACACATCATGGCATGTGGTCACCACACTCTACACGCAGTGGCCCGTGTTGTCAATCATTAGTCCTTAACCTTCCTCTCCAGGATCAATCTCTATCCCTGCTCTCTTCCCAGGGTTTTAAGGGGAAAAGGCACAGGATGCTGAACTGGGCCTCCTTTTCATCCTCTCTGGGCAACTTGCTGTAACAGATTTGATGGCCGGTCCGCAAAGGCAGCAGACCCTCTAGGTCAGAAAGAATAGTGTTACTTCCAACTCCCACCTATCTTGCCATTTTTATTGTATAAAGTTTTGGATAATGTGATTAGCCCTGCAAACCCTTCTCTGGGATAAACTGGATGTGGGTAAATGTATAGGCTATCCATCTTGTCAAGAACCAGTCCCCCCCATCCCAAAAGCAAATACTGTGGCCCCTGCTGATGCTTCTCTTTGTGAAGGTATACTGGGGTACCACAATTGTAGAGGATGTCAGAGGTCATGACTGGGGTGAAGGCAACTTGCTCGGGCCCATATTATCCCTGCAGGTCCTTGACATTTTATTATTGGAGTTGTTGAAACTGAATTCCCAAAGATCCCCAGACCAGCTGAATTTGAATCTTTCCAGAAGCACATTTCTAATAATCTTTGAGCTACTAGTGTGTGCTGATTGTCCTCCCCTCCCTTCTCTGCAAACTAGACACAAGCTATAATTATTTGGGAAGATAGAACCTCACTTGAGATGATGCTTACATAGATTGACCTATAGGCAAGTCTGTGTGGGAGGGGTTTTCTAGATTAATGATTAATGTGGGAGGGTCCAGCCTCAGCCTACGGTTGATGGTAACATCCCTGAGCTGAGAGTCCTGGGTTCTATAAGAAAGCAGGCTGAGAAAGCTATGGAGAACAAGCAGCAAACTCTGTGGTCTCGGCCCCAGTTTCTGCCTTCAAGCTCTTGCCTTGACTTTCTGCCCCGACTTCCTTCAGTGATGGACTGCAATCTATAAGCTAAATAAACTCTTTTCTCCCCAAGTAGCTTTTGGTCATGCTGTTTATTACAACAGTAGAAAGAAAACTAAAACAGACCAGGAGAGGTTGACCTTGGATCAAGTAACTAGAAGCTTCCAGTATTGCCTCGTCACAGGAGCAGTTGCCTGATGCTTCACATGAAGGTTGAGGTCCTAGATTCTGCTCCATAGGGACCCTTGTACAATTGGTGCCACTTAGAGAGAGCTCTAAATCAGCAAGGCAGAGTCTGCCCTGACACGACCTTGACATAGAGCTACAGGGTCGCTGGTTATGACTAAGCCCATGAGGTACCTAGGGAATGCCCTTTGGCTGATTAGGAGTTTGTAGAAACCTGAAGAAAGAATGAATTGAAATGGGACTTCAGTTTCTCCTTCTGAATCTCTGCCTTGTGTGTCTCTGCTCTGAACACTCCACACTATTGTTCTCGAAGTCCCAGAGCATTCTCTGCACCGAATCATTTGGTTTCTTGGTAAACATCTAATTATCCCTCAAGACCTTATTCCAATATGCTTCATGCAGAGACCTGTTCTTGATCTCCTGCTAGCCCTGGTCCCATGCTACCTTCTCATCCCAACACATTCTGGCCCCAACTAGGTAGCCATGTGGGGATGCTGTCCAATTAGGGACTTCTGGTAAACTGTACTCAGGGTTCCCTGATACCACTGAAGGTCTTGTCTCTGTCTTTAATGGTTTCACCCCTTTCTCCTCTGTTTGAGTCCAGTAAAGGGGAGAAGCCACAGACATGGCTAGAGCGTAGACTATTCTAATGAAACAAGAGAAAAAAGGAGAGAACTGGTGTTTTTTTCAAACCTACAGAAAAGCCCCCACAATTCACATATCATAAGGTTTACCCATCCAAAGTGTGTAGTCATTATCTGTAAGCACACATGTCACCACTCCAATTATAGAACACACTCAACACCTAACAAAGAAACAGTTTACAAGTCACTCCTCACCCTTCTCCAGCCCGGTTACCTTCTAATTACAAGACATCGAGGCACCGTGCTTTGGCAGAACATGGTGTGCAATTTAGAACACATCTTACTTCTTGGAGATTTTGAGTTACATAAAACAGCCCAATGTCACAGACTTCTCTAGCACAGTAGGGCTCTTGTACACAATGATGTCTGATGTAAACAGGACCCTGAAGTGAGTATCTACTCTACAGGCTGGCTCTTGGAGCACCTCTAGAAACATGCTAAGGAGTTCAGTGGCAGCATTGTTGGGAGGGGCAGGATTTGGGGAGTGAGGACAGACTTTCAGGATCCAAGATTTGTCCAGAATTTTTTCCAGTGGAAAATTCCTTCTGTTTTGTGGAAGCTAAGCCCCAGATTTAAGACACAAGGGTGTCCCTGAGAAGGACAGCTCCATTTTTAAGACTGGAACATATTACTAGCCTCTCTCTCCAGAGAGAAGCTGTGGAGAATGACCAACTCTGGAAAATGCAAGGGGAAACCTCAGTGCTGGGCTGTAGTCATTTGGAAGTAGACTTTCCCCCTTCCTTCCTAACTCTAGTCTCACAGTTCATTCTATTACGAACCAGACCAACATCAGCATTCAAGAAGGGCTCCGACATGCTGGGTTGTCTTGTGATGGTGAGGTTGTTCTTCCATGTTCTACAGAGTGTAAGCCTTAGGCCAGTACGGGACCTCCTGAAAAGGATACAGGGAACACTTGAAATCGTGACCTTAGTTTTGGAATCCACAGTTTGGTAGTGAGGCAGACATGTTTTGTAGGAAGAGCTCCTCCTAAGAACACTACAGCAAAGGACCCATCAGGGTGGCTGGAGATTTCAAGGAAGGAGCCATGCAGTGTCCAGGGCAGGGTGGTCTGGCTTTTGGTGGTCGGTCTGGGAGCGAGCACAGAGAACCTCAGAAGGTGGGAATCATCAGGTGAAATAGCTAGAGACAGTTAAGCAGAAATGAGCCACATTTCTGCAAGAAACACACTAGCTCACATCCAGAAACAGGTTAGGTTTTGCAATTTTCAAGTGCTCCCTATAAACCTCACACAGCTCCCATGTTGTTGCAAGCCTGGTATCCTGCAGAGCAGAGACATTGCTGGAGTGATTCCTTACAGAGAGGCTAGAAGCAGCCCTCCTCTGGGCCATGTGAGCAGCTCTGCTCAGGGCCCTCTGGCAGGATGGGGTAGGCCCTGAGATCCAGCTGCAGGGGTGGGGATTTAAACTCGCGGGTGTCTGGTATGTCCCAGCAGCTGTTCTCCCTGTGTGTTCCCAAGATGGACAAGGGCCATAGCCAGGGCTGAAGGTATTTCGTCAGTGATAGATGCTTGACTCCAGGAGCCAGCCAGCCATTCAGCATGGAGCTTCCGAATGAGACTGAAATGGAGTTGCTGCCCAAGCTTCCCACCGTGGCTGTGGTCATGGAATTTTACTGGAGTTCTTTGAGACAAGGCCAATGAACATTGGGTGTGAGATACATGGACCAGTGGTGTGTGTTAGAAAGGCAGAGCACACAGGAATTGGCTGGAATGTATCCTGAGGGATGGGGCAAGCTGCAGCATCCCGAACTTTACAGGATGTCTGCCCAGAAAGACGAATAGAAAGGAAGCAGCCTGGCACATCCAGAATGTTGCCCTTCAACAAGACGACATATCTGGACTCTGTTCAGTGTCATGATGACCAAAAACAAATGGAAGGATGGGCTCTGTTCTTCAGTAAATGGAACCACAACAGCAAAACAATTAGATTCCTATAGGGACAGAGCTTAGGAAAGTATTTGACCTCCCAGGGCCTGTTTCTGTGTTCTTGTTGGTTACTCTCAACATCAATGTAGTCAAGGACTCTCAGTATAAGTGACTCACTGTGTCACATGGAAACAGAGCAACAAACTCAAGTTCACGTGGTAGCCCTGGCTCAGTAGGTTGGGGCGGGCCTGGATGCAGTAGCTTTTATAAGCTCACAGATGATGCTGGTGTACATATCTGTTGGAAAATCATGTCCCCAGTGATGTCACACAGGCTTCTTCCAAAGGACCGGCCCTTCGGTAGCCTCCAGATCATCCCAGAGCTTCAGGAAAACAGCCCTGAAATGACTGAGTCAGTGCTATAGTCATGCATTTTTCTCTGAGCCACTGGAGTGTCCTGTATCCCTCTATGGGCATAACCTAGATGTGAGGCTTCCAACATTATCCCCGGGAGGGCAGTTTGACAGAAGTAGTTATAGAGAAGTGGAAACCAGACAGAGGTAGGGGTGAGGTGTGGCAAGTGGGTTGGATTTCAAAGAAGTCTGTCTAAAGGGGTAGAAGGCCAGTCGCTGGCTGCTCAGGTCTCTGAGTGCTGAGTCAGAAGCCTCCACAGATCTCATAACCTGAATCTGCATTTGTTCAAGTCACACCATTCAAGGACCCCTCGGCTTGATCCAGGGATGTACTTCTGTCTGCTAAGCAGACAAGTCTCATCTTGTTCAAAAACAGCAAATTAAAGTCCTGAGCATTCTAAGGCTCCTTTTTCTAATATTTTCCTGGGCTATTAATACCTTGTTTCTTCTGGGGTTTTATTGCATTGTTTTGATGAAGGGTCTTTGCAGGCACAAGCAAGTTAAGGATCTCCAATGCCTCACACCCTTACAAGAGAAACAGGAGACACAGATCATCCTGAAGGGTAGAGGTTGGCATAATGAACCCATGAGAAGGAATGTAGGAACATTTTTTTTTCTAGTACCTTTTATGGGGCCACCCTCCTACACACAGCTTTCTGAAGACTTGTGTCCTCCCAAAGCATGAGGCTTCCTGATGTTAGATGCTAAACAGACGCACGCGTGCGCACACACACACACACACACACACACTCACACTCACACACACTCTCACACTCTCTCTCACACACACACACACACACTCACACACACTCTCACACACTCACACTCACACATGCTCTCACACACTCTCACACACACACACACACACTCACACACACACACACACTCACACACACACACACACTCACACACACACACACACACACACACATACACCCTAATGAAGGAGCTGTAAGCATGAGGCTGAGATCTTAGAGTAGAGCAGAGGGCATATGAGGAATAGAGGATGCTTTGACTGGACCACATTCCTGCTTAGCATCCATCATCTCCTTCCTCAAATCTGAATCACTTCCATCCAGACCCTGGAGTTCAGCCGGAGTTCTGCTCTGTCGACTCAAGTTGCAGAAGGACCATCAGTTGAGAGGTGCCATTCCAACCACCACTCCCATCACTGTCTTCACAAGAATCAAGCTCTGTACTTCCACATCAACAAAGCCCCTCTGGCTTCTGTTCTGGACCCCAAAACCAATAGCTTCAGGGTACCTGTCCTTCCATCACCTGCTTTGACATTCTCTCTTTCCAAACTCTCAAGCACAAGCTGTTCTGGTCCACCAATTTCAGTCTTTACTTCCGCTTGATCGTAGGTCTGGGCAGCACGCCTCCATTACTGCCTATACCAAAGCTTCATAGTTCCCTCCCAAAATCCCTTCTGTGGAGAGGGATTCATCAAGATGATGTGAGGCACCTGTGAGTCCTAGCAGAGCATCCTCGTGGCTTCCCCATGTTCCTGCCTCATGTGCGGAAAGTAAACTCCGAGACGTGACTAATGCTGGTGACTTCTTTCCCACAGGCCAGCCTTCAGCACTCCAACACTGCTAACCACGTATCGCTAACATTCCTGAGAGTAACCACTCTACATTTATCCCGAGTCAACTTCCCCGTGACCGTGACTGTGTCTACAGCAGAGTCCTAATTTCCAGAGATGTTCGGGTCATGCGTTTTTCAGGGTTTATTTCCTAACCTACAAAGCTGACACTCCTGGGGAATGTATCTTCTTTTGATGTAGCTCTCGACAGAAAGGCAGCCTTGTAATATAAGGAGCCAGGCGATTCATGGTTTCAGGGATGGCAGATCTACAACTACCTTATTTTTTAAAAAAAACTCTTGGTCAGTTTCATCACGACTTTTTGTGGAGGGAATCCTGGAGCTTTCTCTGCTTTCTCGGTGATATTTCAGGGAGTGTTGGTTCCAGCGAGATGCATCCACATTGGCCTCCCTGTGTCCTGTCCCCCTCCATTCATGCAGGAATGGCGCTCCAAATTTGTCTTGTGACTTTTTTTTATGCAGGTCAGACATACCCGTTCACCTCCCTTCCTATTCACCGCCGTAGAATGCTCTAGCCATGTGCCCTGATGTCAAAGGTCAGATGGGACACACCTGTTGGACACATCAGTCTTGCCAAATACTAATCACAGAGCAAAATGAAGAAGACAGATAGCAAACTGTTCCCTGTTATAGAGAAGGGCCATCTTAGCTTCAGACTCGGAGGTCAAGGAACATGTAATTGGAAGCTACGCAGTCCTTCACAAGAATGTGAGCTCGAATGTCAGATATGGTATATCCATTCGGAGACACCAGAACTATGAGCTGTCAGGGGGACACCGCAAGACCCAAAATAATAACTTCACTGTGAATCATGGGACATTTCACTCTCAAAATAAAATCTCCCCAGCCATGATGTCATATAATTACTAATTAAAGCAATTATATCCTCATCTTGTAATGTTCTAAAAATGTTATTGTTACAGCCCTAAAGCTGATGGAATTCGCTGGATCGCTCTGGGATGACAGCAGGGTTCTGAGATCCACAGTCAAAATTGGCACCCGAGGCAAAGAGCCGTCAACACACGCCGAATTCCCTCGGGTGGGTGTTGGATGGAACAGGTTGACACACACTTCCTCTCCCCTTTCCAGCCCCTTCCTGACTTCTGTCTCTCACTCTCTCCTCAAGCCCAGAGCCTTTTGCTTACACCCCTTTTTTGTGGTTTGTTTATTGCATTTTCCCTCCATCTTTGGAAATCTCATCCACATTTGATGTTTGTGGTCATGTTAACTATTCTCAGCTTTCCTGGCTGGTTAAGATGATCTGTCTTTGGCTCCAGTTCTCTCTCTCTCTCTCTCTCTCTCTCTCTCTCTCTCTCTCACTCTCATGTGTGTGTGTATATGTATACATATATACATATATGTGTATATATGTATACATATATACACATATATATGCATGTGTATATGTGTGTGTACCTGTATGTGTACATCTGTGTGTGTGTATACAGATGCACATATGAGTGTGTATGGAGGGCAGCATGAGGTGACATTCACCTATTTGTTTTTTGAGACAGGGTCTCTCTCACTGGTCTGACACTTGTTGCCAAGTAGACTAGGCCTATTGTTGGTATGTGCCACCACACTTGACTTTTGTTTCTTGGGTTCAGGGCTTCGAGTTTGGGTCGAGGCAACTGAGCCATCTCTTAGCTGTCTACTTTGATTTTAATTGGAAGCCTATATGGCCTCCTGGGCTTAGCTAGGGACTTTATGATCTGAAGAGTGGGACAGAGAAAAAAATGGATGGGGGGTTTAGGGATAGATCCCATGCTGGAAAAAGATCTAGAAGAAACAGTTGTGTACTAAATGGAATTGATAAATGTTCCCCTATGCCGCCCACATCCACCCACACATCAGGATGACAAATGAATTAACCATCCCTTCTGCAGAGGGGCAGGCTCCTCCCCACTGAACTCTGGCTGGGCTGGGCTGAGGTTGAGCACCAAAGTAATGTGCGTTTTTATTGCCTACTTCTTGAAAAGTTTTATATGTATTCATAAGGGCAGATAATGTGAGCAACGTAACCTGTCCTCATAATTCTTCTGAGGTATCTGCTCTCTAAATATTGTTTTATCCAGGGGGTGCCACCTCTAAATACTTGTAGCAACTTCTAAGAGGGCCGGGTCCTTAGATCTCAGTGGAAAGCATGAACCGAGGCTTCACGCTGCCAACAAATCCAGTCTGCTACTTTCTTTCCTTCTTTTCACAGTTCTTGTTAGGTTGTTTCAGAGTGTGGCCAGTTCTTGTTAGGCTGTTTCAGAGTGTGGCCAGTTCTTGTTAGGTTGTTTCAGAGTGTGGTCAGTTCTTGTTAGGCTGTTTCAGAGTGTGGCCACCATTTGCTTATCCTGAAGCACCGAGCCTTCTGGCTGCCCCATCCCCTACTGCGTGCTTGAAACTTTCTATCAAATAACAGTCAAAATAAAACTTGTGATACCTGCTAGAGGTGAGGAGGGTTTGCTATATAAAGCCAGATAGATAGTAAATACTGTAGCTGGGGGGAGGGCATAGAACACTGTTACAGCTTTTAAACTTTGTCACCAGTGACACACAGATGACTGTATCTATGTCCCAGTAGAGCTTCCTTTACAGACAGCTGGTGGGCGTGCTTGTTCGAGGTTGAAGTTTTTCAGGTCATGAACTATGGGTTGGATTTAGAGACAGAGGCTGACCATTTGTGTTCAAGGCCCAGAAACTAGCAAAGTCTCCACGATGAAACTGCCACTGGGTAAATGCCAAGTATGGCAAAATAATACACGGTTTGGTCTTGAGGAGGAAGAGGTTATAAGAATTCATAAGCTCATAGTAGGATATCAGGTGAATAAAATCTCCCCTGACCAGCATGCCCCTGAGATGTCTGTGAACCCAATGCTGCTCTGGTCAGAGGGTGCAGCTCTTGAGGAGATGAGGCCAGGGCCAGGCTGCTTTGTCTATACAAAGTTCACTACTGTGAGCAGCTTACCGAGTAAGCCATCTCCCACCTGATATGACCTGATGACCAACACTGTATTGCATCTCTTGGATACTGCTGCTCTGAATCCTCTAACTTCCTTCTTTTTCTGAGGAACTGAATTCATTGATTTTTTTAAAATATATTATCTTCAGAAAAATTTGACACTAAGAGAAGTCCCCAGTGGTTTGATAGTGTAAAATGTATCCAAGGTCTCGAGAGATGGCCCAGCAGTTCACAGTACTTGCTGCTCCGAAAGGGGATCTGAGTTCAGTTCCCAGGGCACATTATACAGCTTATGACCATCTGCAACCCAGAGTTTGGGGAACTGGTACCCTCTCCTGCCCTGAGTGACACCTGCATGAGTGTTTATGCACTCATACACATAAATTAAAAAAAAATCTTAAAATATTAAATTATCAAGCGGGAAGAATTAAAACTTTACCATATTGAGTTTTCAAGATCATAGACACTGAATGTTCCTGTAATTACTTAAGGCCTGTTTGATTTCTTTTTTAGTTAGTGTGTTATGGCTTTTAGACTTAGATCTTACATGTATTTTGTTAGATTTATGCCTAGGTGCGTACGTCTAGGGGAGGCTTCACTGTAGAAAGCTACATGGGGTTGTATTTTCATCTCAAGTTTGAACCGCTCACTGAGACAGTATCAATCACTTCTATTGACAAGATGAGCTAATCGCCGATGGGAAGCAACATAAGGCAGGAAAGGTTAATGTGGGTTTATAGGTTGAGGAGATATAGTCCACATGCCAGAAGGCATGGAGATGCGCAGGTTCACCTCAGAAGAAGACATGATAAGTATAGTTTTAAACCTGTTTGACATCCTTAGGCATCCGGGAAGTGTACATTGATACTACTCTGAGACTCAGTCTCATCCCTGTCAAAATGGCTGTCACCAAGGAAACTAACAAGAAGAAATGCTCGGGAGGATATAGAAAAGGAGGGACCCTTATCCACTGTTGGTAGGGGTGTGAGATGCTTCATTCACATGTAAGTCAGTGTGGAGAATCTTGAAAGAGCAAAAGCAGAACTCCCTTATGGCTCATCTACATGACTCCTGGGCAGGTACCCAGGTGATGCTACATCCCGAGACAGGGATGCTGGCTTATCCATATTTATTGTTGCCCTTTGTGAGAAGCAGCTGTCAGCTTATATGTCCATCAACAGATAAATGAATAATGGAAATGTGGTCTGCATTCTCAATGGAATTTTACTCAGTCATAAAGAAAAATGAAATTATTCAATTTGCGGGAAAATGGGTGGATCTGGAAAGTATCATCAATATTATATTAAGTGAGGTAACCCAAGCTCAGAGAGACGAATACCATGTGTCCTCTCTCATACGTGGATCTTAGCTTCTAATTTCTAAATGTGTGTCTGCATATGAATGAAATGTGTGGACTGTGGGGACTAGGAAGGGACCAGTAAGAGGAGAGGCCTTTTAAAGAGGCCTTAAGAGGCAGTAGGGAGGAAGAAAATAGAAAGGGAGGCATGGAGATGGGGATGGATGGGCAGGGGGAGAGCCAAACAAATCCTGAAGGTATAAAAGTGTTATACTGTGTGTGAGAAAACAAGAAAGAAAAAAACAAAGAGACAAAGAAGAAAAGGAAGAGGGAGGAAAAGAGGGAAAGAAAGAAACAAAGAAAAAAGAGAGAAAGGAAGAGACAAAGGAACAAAGAAAGAAAAAAGAAAGGTAAGAAACAAATAAAGAAAAAAGAGAAAGGAAGAAACCAAGAAACAAAGAAAAAAAGAGAAAAAAACAATGCCTTCAGACTAGGCCCAATTACTAGAAATAAATAAGATGTAGTTACATTTTTTTACAAATAACATAAAACCAATTCTATTAGTTATTAATCACCTTTATAACTCTTTAACACATCACAAAATGTAATCTAGGAATATTAGAATCCTGTCAAGTTTCTGTTTGGGTCACTAGAAACTAACAGCAAAAAGCACTGAAGATTAATAATTACAATTATTTTATCAGAAGGCAAGGCCCTTTGCTTTGGCTCTGGAATTCATAAGGGAGTCCCTGGCAGGTAGACCCTAAGTGGGCTGTGTGACAGTGCTGGCTGGGGAGGAGGGTCAAAATCGGGGGAACTTGTCATCTCTCTCACTATCTGGATTAGGAGGCAGACAGGAGTCGTACTCCAGCACCCGAGGAACCCTTTGGTAATTGACATGGAGACCAAGAGAGGACAGAGCCATGACTGTATCAACGTGATATCCTAGAGGGTTGGGTCAAGGTGGTGCAGGCCTTGGGCAAGGTCACAGGTCTCTTAGAGTGTAAAGATTATGGATTGAGTTCTGGTGCAAGTACTGCATTGATTTGATCTGGGGACCATTGGGGTCTCTCAGTCTTAGGCTTGATCCTAGAAAAGGCTATTATGAGTCCACCCTGAATTCTAGACTTCAGTTCCTGGACCCAGCCTGCCTATCTTCATATATGTTCTTGCTGTTTGGTGTCCATACATCCTGATGATCCCCTGGCAAAATCCACATGCAACATCTGGGGCATCAGGACATCCTAGAGATCCTTTACTCATTTGGTGGTCTGTCTTCATTGGCTTGGCCCCCTTTCTCTTAAACCATGCTGGTTCGAGCCCAGAGTTCTCAGAATTTTGTTAGGAGGGGCTTTCCAGTCAGAGCCAGGATAATTCAGGTGTTGTGATCTTGTCCGGCATGGTTCCCAATTCCTCCCACCTCCAGTGGCTTCTCCAGTCGTCATTCACCACAGGGTCCCAAAGGGGTGCTCCTTTATCCTCAGAGGAAGGATACTTACTTCCTCTTACTCGTCACCCTTCACTCCCAGGTTCATTGGTAGCATAGGGACCTTTGGGCACAAGGCAGGGTTTGAGTTTTACCCAGAGGGCAATGGGAAGCCATAGAAGACCTTGGTGGAGTCATGGTGATTGAATACAAATGCCAACGGGTCACTGTGGGCTTGAGATGGAAAGTGGAGGGGAGTGGGGGAGGGGGGAGGAGAGCAAAAGCAAGCAGGGGGTAGTGGTGGGAAGCTATGAAGGTAGGATGACCTCTGCATGAGCCTGGCTATTGAGGGCCTGTTACCAGGGAGGGAGCAGAATGAGGAGGAAGCCTGTCAGAAAAGGGAGTGCCTGAGTAGCCTGCTTCAGCTATTGCCCAGAAAAATTTTAGGAGGAGGAAAAGGAAGAGGAGGAGGAGGAAGAGGAGGAGAAAGGGGAAGAGGAGGAAAGGAGGAGGAAGAGGAGGAGGAGGCAAGACTAGGGTGAGAGGGGCCCAGGGACCTGTACAAAGCAGGACTGTGTCCAGCTGTTTGAGTTAGCAGCTGGAAACTCCTTGGTGGGAGATAAGTTTTCTCCCCGACCCCCACCCATGATTCCAAACCAAAGCCTGGGGTGGGTGAGTCTTCTACATGTCGATCTCAGTCTCTCCTCACCGTGTCTGCTTCCTCCCCTGAGAAGAGATTCAAGCCCCACCTCAGTCTTCTCCTGAGTCCTTCTCTTCTTAAGAGCAGAAAGTGGTTCAGTATACCCCTGCTGCTCCCCTTTCCCTGAGGGACATTTCTGGCCTGCTTTGCATGCTTCCTCTACGGACATCCCAGGCCACCTCTGCCTGGAGTTAAGTCCCCTATACTGTTGAGAGGAGCAGGCGGCAGGCAGGAGCTCTGAGGCCATGGCAGAGAGAGCCCTGGGCTGGGATCCCGTATCATGCTGGTTCCAGGATGCTGTAGCTTCCAGAACCTCGCAGAGTGGCCATGTGGCACTTAACCAAGGGCATCAGCTGGCTGAGCATCTGCTTCTATAAGATTCTGTCTTGGGTTTCACTCGGAGAGCTTTCCTAACCTAATTATGTGTGTCAAGTCTGTGGCTGTAATCATTGCTCCTCCGCTAACCTTCCCAAGCAGTTACATTTAGATGGCTTTATGGGCTGTCTCCGGGAGTCTCCTTGTTACCCTAGACGTGACTGATTACCGACCGAGCGACGGAGCTGAACTGCGCAGCTTGCTGACCCGCAGTTAGAGTCCTGGCGGTGATTGGACCCTGGCACAGCCTCGCTGTTTGGGCTCCGTCTCTGCCTTGGTGTATTAAGCTGCCATAATAGCCGACGTGTCTAGCAAATTTGTAGAGTGACCTGCACAGGCTGTGAGTTAGGAGTGCGGAGGTGAGCTCTCCAGCAATTAGCTCTGGAAGTCGATTCTCCCCCCCCCACCCCCCCGCACGCCTCAGCCCTCGGCGCCCCACCCCTGAGCCCCGGGTTAAGTGAACAGATTCCGACTTAGCCCGGTTCACTTAGACATCAAGATGAAATCAAGCACATCGTTTCTCTGGCAATCCCGGAGAGAAAATGAACACCCCCCCTTTCTTTTGGTGCTCTCTCTGCAGCTGTTTCTCATCTGGAACCAGCATGGGCGTGTGAGGAATGGCTTTTAGGTTGATTTGGGTGCTCACATTCAGTTACTTGATGTCTTATGAACGACTTATGAAGTCGTTGCTGAGTTTCTTTATGGTTTATTGAGCCATTTCTCTTCCTGATGATCTGTCCTGGGTTTCCCATGTGCTGTCTTTTCTCTTTGTTCTGAGGAATTCTGGCAGGGTGTACACTCGGAGCCACAGCCCTAACTTCATCAAAGTGAACATTCTTTGAATGGTAGGCTGGTAGCTACGCGTGGGCTTCCAGCCAGGCTGAAAGCTTCTTTCTGTTCTTGTTAGAATAGATAAAGCTAAACATCAGAAAGTCATCTGACAAGGCAGGTAAGTATGATGGCTCATCTCCATTGTCCCCTGGACTGGAGTTGAAGCCATTGAGGAGATGCACCTTTGGGCATGTCTGTGAGTGTGTTTACAGGGAGGCGGAACTGAAGAAGAAAATGGACTTAGATGGAGGTAACACATTCCCTGGGCTGGGCAAGGGGGGAAGGGAGAAAGTGTCCTGAGAACCAGCATTCATCTCTCTCTCTCTTCTTGGATATAATGGAGTCAGTGACCTCACCCTTCTGACAGCATGCTCTCTGCATCATGAAAGATCCTGGAACGGTAGGCCAAAACCAGACCAAACCAGACCAAACCAGACCAAACCAAACCAAACCAAACCAAACCAGACCAGACCAAACCAGACCAAACCAATCCAAACCAAACCAAACCAAACCAAACCAAACCAGACCAGACCAAACCAAACCAAACCAAACCAATCCAAACCAATCCAAACCAAACCAAACCAAACCAAACCAAACCAAACCAAACCAAACCAAACCAATCAACCAAACACTCTTTCTTTGTGAGTTGAGTTGCTTTTGTTAGCAATGAAGACAGTAACTCACACAGCAGAGGAAACTTCAGGAAACATTTTATTTTTATTTTTAGAAAAGCTCATCAGCATCCAGCCTTAATAAAAAAAAAATTTCTGGGCAAAAGCAGATCTGATCTGTAATAAAGATTAGCCTGATTTTATGAGGTGGGCCATTTTTTCTGGTCAAGAAAAGTTTAGGGAAAATAAATCACTGTTCTCTCTTTGGTAGATAACCATCTGGTGACATTTGGTGCTGGGCATGATGTGTATTTTGGGGGCTCACAGTGGGGAGCTGTCAGGTCCTCCACCCTATCCTGCAGTTAGTCCTCCTTTTAATGAGAAAAAAAAGGAGACTCACATATTCTCAGTCTCCCCTTGACTTCTCAGAGCCTGTCTGGGTCTCTTGCCAAAGATGTTTTTAACTCTTCAGTATTTACAAGACCAGAGTAAATAACATTTGATGGAAGAGAACCGGTGTTGTAGACACAGACATGTGCCCATGGTGCCTGTGTGTACTGAGCCCTGATCCCTAAACCCACAGGTGTTAGAGGAGCTTATGGGAGTCCTACTTAGAACCTGAAGTTGCCCCCATGGAATTATTTATACCACAAGAACCAGCGGGTGTTTAGAACAGGTCTCATGAGATTGTGTGATGGTTTGAATATTCTTGGCCCAGGGAGTGGCATTATTTGGAGGTGTGGCCTTGTTGAAGGAGGTGTGGCCTTGTTGAAGGAGGTGTGGCCTTGTTGGTGGAAGTATGTCATGGTGGGCATGGGCTTTAAGACACTTATCCTAGGGTCTTAAAGCCTGGAAACCAGTCTTTTCCTGGCAGCCTTCAGAACAAAATGTAGAACTCTCAGCTCCTCCAGTGCCATGCCTGCCTGGATGCTACCATGTTCCTGCCTTAATGATAATGTATCAAACCTGTAAGCCAGCTCCAGTTAAATTCTGGTACTGGGCATTGCTGATGGATGCTTTGCAGAGCAGATAGGTGGTCATCATTGGGGCTTTGGGCACTGGATCCTTCCCTAGTTGCCTTTGTATCTTAGACTGGACACTGCCTACTCAGGTTCTGTTGACTTCTGAGTCCATTCCAGTCCTTCATTGTCACTGACCTGGAACTGAGCTTAAGAGACACATTCTTGGGAAAGATCATGGTCCCTACGAATCCTGGGTGTTAAAGCCCTGTGACACCATACCCCATTGTTCCAACTACTACGTGTTTATGGTGAGGTTCAGGGGAAAAGCTGGAGAGATAAACTGAGGTAGGGTGTGTTCTGAGGCTTTCTTTTCAATCCTGGTCAGTGACCTCATCCACCCCAAAAAATGCTGATATACGGGTGTGTGTGGAGAGGCTTCAGGGCAGGGAAATTCACTGGGCCTCAAGAACAAAATGTCAGGGGTTACTGGGTGTGGACGGCATGGTGCTTCCTCCTACGGCTCACCATGTCCATAAAGAACCAGAATCAGATGTTCTTTAGACTCAGACCAAATGTTGCCACACCCTTAGTCAGCCCATGGTTCTGTCTGAGTTGCAGCCCAGGTGGGTTACTTGGTGTTAGACAACCATGTATTTGGAAGCTCCTAGACACCAACTAGGCATTGCATTTCATCTAAACATTTGGTTCTTCTATCTTGGCTCCTTCGTACCAGATGCACTTAGAGGAAAGCATTCTTTGCAGGTGGAAAGAACATGTTGGGACTTTCATTTACCGACTGTCTGCTGGACCAAGCCTTGACTCTGAAGGAATTATACAGGTTGGTTATCCAACCCTGTACATGGGTCTCCCTCTACTCCTCCATTTCAAGGGAGTGGGCACCCCTCTACAGGTGAATCCCCCCCCACATCAAAGCTTGTATTACTCACTAAAGAGGATCTTACCAGCTCTTTGTTGTTTTAAAATCTGCCTTCTGCTTTCAGTGGCTCCATGGTCAGAATCCAACAGATAGTTTAAGGAAAGGTAACAGATTCGTGGGCTCACCGAAGCATGGAACTCCCATTAAAGGGGACCCAGCGAGACATCCATCCCAGTGGGTCTCAGCCACGGGTGACCATCCCCATATCTCTTAGTTGATTCTAGTTCTGATCAAGTTGACAGCCAATTCTAACCTTCACTCTAGAATATGGATAAATAGCCTATTATCAGAAAGGTGAGGTCCTGCAGTTAGTAAGAAGGGCAATGTTATCAGAGGCTAAGGATGAGGAGGGGAGGGGGCTGAAAACTTCTTGTTCGAGGGAATAGAAGTCCTTGTCTACAAGAGGAGGTATACTTTGAGGTTTGTTGTTTAGAAATAACAATGAGTGGGGTTGGGGGGATGCTTCTGGCTAAAAGCACTGTCTGAGAGGTCATGAGGACTGGTGTTTGGACCCTAACACCTGCATGACCAGCTCGGCATCCAACACGTTTGTAACCCAGCTTTTTGAGGGGATGGATAGAAGATCTCTGGTTTCCAGACATGGCAAGAAAATGTGAACTCCAGGTTCCAAAAGAGACTTTGTCTCAAGGGACTAGGTTCAGAATGATGGAGGAGGAGAGCCAGCGCCCTCTCCTGGCCACCATAGGAACATGCACACTCCTATCTCTGCACACACTCAGCGATTCGGGCACACACAAATAGATATTAAAACAAACTGTCTATCACCAAAAAATGTTAAGCCAGGTGTGATGGGTGTGTTAACCAGTTGTTAAATCACCACATGGTCCCCATAAGGAGGCTTTTCATCCTATAACTATATAGTCATACTTTATCAATTACAAGCAGCATTAATGATATAAAAATCACACATAATTCTCAATTCTCCCAGCAGTCATGTTCATGTTAATCACATGTAGAATTACTACTCTTGGATACGAGGAATAAAACACCTCTTCAGAGTCTACACTCTGCTGTTTCTGTCTCCAGCCTCCTGCTGATTCCTGTTCTGGGGCCAGTTAATTCTCTGGCCTCCGGGACATTCACGCTGTGTTGGGAGCATGACTTTTAGGCACTCCTCATGGTCAGTTGGCATTGGGGTTCTGCCAAGGAGACAGAGGAGCAGAGACAAGCAGGAATCTCCTGGATGCCGCAGAAGAACTGATGTCGAGGCATGTGGAGGAATGAACACTTGGGGACTGTCATTACCAGCTCTCTGAGAAACTGGATTGCCTGCAATAAAAACCCTGAACATCCTGCTTCAGGCAGAGAAGGGTTTGGGGTCTCCTGGGGAGCTCTTGACACGCTGCCCAAACCACAGCCCTAATCACCGAGGCACGTGGCTCACACTTGCATGGCTGTGTGGACGTGGGCCTCTCTTCTGCTGGAACCTCTGAGCAGTTTCGCTCCGGAGAAACAGACTTCTTTCTTTCCTCAACCCACATGTCAGCAAGGGCTTTACTTAAGCAAATGCCAACTGTCCCAGCCTGGACACTTGTCTGCACCACAGAGACCCGTGCTGAGTGCCAGCAACTTGGACCTGTTTTCTCTGAGAGGGGCAGACCCTGGAATGTTGACACCCTGTGGTGGTTGCTGTAATGGTAATGTTCTACATTAATAACATACCTCTCATCCAGATGGGTTCCTGAGTGCCCTACAGGCTGTGGTAAATAACCATCCCGAGTTACATGAATTTGTTGCACCCATCACCACACATAGTTCCTGGGTGAGTCACAGACTTTTGTCCACATGCAGCAATGAGGCTGAATTGACCAAGGTGGGGAGGGGAGTAAAGAGCCCTGGCTGGGAAGATGTGAGGACCACAGTCACTGTGCCATCCAGTGAGAGTAATGAGCCAGAGCCAGGGGTAAGGAACAGGGGATAGATAGGTCAGCGAAGAGATCGTCTAATCCTATAAAACAACAGAGCCACACAGGGCTCCAACTTAGAATCAGGAAGATGTGCGATGTAGAGGGTCATGCCTGTAATCCCAGCACTGGACAGGCTGAAGTAGGATTGCCACAAGTTAAAGACTAGCTTGAGTTACATAAAGTTCTAGACCAGCCTGGGCTACAGAATGAGGACTTGAGATCTTAAGATCTTGTACCCTCTCCTCCCCCCACCCCCAAATAAAAGGGAAGAGAAGGAAGGAAGAAGATAAAGACAAGAGGGAAAGAATGGAGGGCAGAGGTTTCTAGTCTGAGAGCAGAGACTACAAGTCTGAGGGCAGAGATTACAAGTCTGAAGGCAGAGGTACAGGTCTGAAGGCAGAGGCTATAAGCCTGAAGGCAGAGACCATAAGGGCAGAGGTTTCTAGTCTGAGGGATAAGGCTACATGTCTGAGGGCAGAAGCTACAAGGGCCAGAGCTGGCTCCAAATTTCGGTTCTGGGAGCTGATGACAATGAGGTGGGGCCCTTGGTGCTTTGGGAAGTTAAGCCTTTGGGAATCCATTGACCCTTTGGTACTTTAGTTTGAGCTTCTGGACTCAAGCTTGCTTGAATGAGACTGAGCCACGGATGGATGCTATGTGAGGAGATAGAAAGCAGCCACTGGGGCTTGGGATCTCGTGGAACTGGAGTGGTGGTGGCCATGAGTCACATGAGAACAGAAGCTGTCCTCTGTAAGCTATCTCTTTAGCTCTGGTAAGAACAATCTTAAAATTGAACCTCCCCAAATTTCTTCTATGACTCCAGGTAGACCTGATAGCCCCTCGAGCTCCTCCCCCTTGTATCTGGCTGTTTCTTCCAGGTGTCTGTCACAGCTCTTGTCTGCCTTTCCCAGGATTAATAATTTCAATAACTTCTAGCGTACTGTGTAACTTTAATTTTTAAAGCCTAATTTTAATGATGTTTCTTAAACATTTTAACCTCCCTTTTAGCCCACCACCCACTAGAGGTAGTGGAAAAGAAAAGATATAGGAGAAGTGGACCTGTTTAGAAAGGTCTTTTTGGAGCAACTCCCATCTGTGTTGTCTGGAAATTGGCGGTTTAGGTTACAGGCTAGTAGCAGCAGCTCGATCTACTCGTAAACATTTAACAGATATATCCGTAGTCCAGTTTGGTAGAATTGGGATAGTAAACACAAATCAGCAATGCTGGCATGACCTAGCAAAGACAGCCAGGCCTCCGTCTTGGCAGTTGTCAGCAGGAGGTACTAGGAGAGACATCAGAAGTTCTTAGCTGTGCCTCTCAGCGAAGCCATGAGACCCATAGGCTGTTGCATAGTTAATTCCATAAGTAAGTCAGCTTGGTCTCTGTCACTGTCCATCGAGTTTTACTTCTATTATCTCTAAACATCATGTGCCTTCTACGGGTCTTGCCTCAGCAGGTGTCTTACTTTAGCACGGGCTGACGTCACTCTGTCAATCAGCTACAGGAGTGGCAAGGAACTATAGCACACCACCAGAAGACTTTTGGTGCATTTCTCTCTATGGAGTCCCAACAAATGGAGCTCAGCTAGGCGATGTAAGGCAGGCCAGTACATATATGTCATTAGCAAAGAATCCTTCATCACAGGTCTTTGCCAGTGATTGCTCTAGCAGAACATCCTCTCTCCTGTGTCTGCTTCGGTGAAATGGTCCTTCAAGAGTCTGCCTTAGTCTTTCACCTGTGCCCACTTCAGGAAAACACTCCTCCATGTGTTTGCCCCAGAAAAATACCATCCGACACAACTGACTTTCCAAAGAATCCTCCAGTGTCCACTGCAGTGCTGAATGAGGACATGGGCAGGACCTGGAGGGGGGAGCAGCCACACTTGGGCTGCCAGGGTGGTCAGCTTCCGGTTAGCCTTTCCTCCCCACACCCATGATGAGCAGGGAGCAGGGGGCATTTGGGATTTGCTCAGAGGGTGGAAGATGCTCAGTAGAGGTGCTGGTGGTGAGAAGGCTGGGAGAGAAGATCCAACCATCCTTCAAAGACTGCGGATCGGCCTGGAGCGTGATGGTGACATCTCGGGATGAGTTGTGTCCATTCTGGCATGGAGGAGGTGAATAGTCTGCTGGCGTCATCAGGGAGAGAGGGATCGTGAAATCTGCAGCTGTCTATCAGGTGTATGAAATGGGGATGGCCTGGCTGTGCAGAAGGTGAACCAAAGGATTTTCCTGGTAGTTTCCTTTTAACTGAAGGCAGACCAGAGAACAGCGGGGTACTGGAGGTCTTCCACGGGAGCCAGAGCACGAGGCAGATCTTGGTGACTGGTTGGAAATCTGCCTGCTAGCGGGTGGAGGTCCTTGGGAGTCTGCTGGGCAGGGTGTGGCTGGACCGGGGATGTTTATTTCTTGCTCGGGATTTTTGCTCTTCTTCAGGATAAACTGAACTGAACAAATGCAGGAAGCAAGTCGGTGATTTGGTTTCTCGTTCAACAGACCCTAGTAGCACCCGTGTGATGGTAAGCATGTCCTCTGGGCCAAGGATGGGGTACCCCTAACCACCTTCAAAGTACAGGGGTGTGGGCAGTGGGCTTAGCTGTCATGGTGCAGTGTTAAAGTTTACCCCTGTGTGTGTTCTCTACAAAAGTCCACATATGTGTGAGTCTATACGTGTTTAATGTTTAATGTGAACATGTGCAAATTTAAATGTCTTTGTATTAGTATATGTGCATTGTGTGTGGCTGTTGACAGTAATTCCTGCTTCAAATCACCACTCCAAGGAGAAACATATGCCTGTTTTTCCTCTCCATATTGCTTAGTTCAGGCCCAGCTAAAGACAGGCACACCTTGACCCCGACCCTGGGAAGGAGCAGGAGGAAATGGATGAATGGCACTGACTACAGGAACAGCCTCGCCCAGGATGAGAAGGAGGTGAGGCTGAGGTCATTTCTTTAAGAGCCTGGGGAAATTCAGAGGACAAGAGTCTCTTAGGACATCTCAGCTCATCCAAGGAAAGAACTGTCTCTCAGGAGTTTGTGACCAGCAGAAGATGTTGTGTGATCACTGGGCTCTGTGCTAAGCTGTGACTGGCGGTGGTGCCGGACCTAATTCCAGTGGACAAGGAGCTCTGCTGATTGGCAGTGCTTTCTACCCAAGGCCCATGCCATCTTGTGCAGAGACTCCTGCATGAGGCCAACAGTGCTGAGGGGACTACTGCATATAGTGACCGGAGACATTTCTGGCTGCCAGCAGAGCCTGGTGCTAAGGATTGTAAGCGTACAATCTCATTGGTCCTCATAGAGTCCCCCAGACAACACTGTTACGTGATTGGCCTTTAAGAACTGCTCCCACATCGACACAGGTCAGTTCTCTAGGGGCAGGTCCCATGCCTAACAAGGCCCCCTCTTCTCTGCTGTGTGCAGTGGGGGTGACTCAGACCTCTCCCACGTTCCTTTCCAAAGGGCAATGGCAATGCCTGGCCAGAGCCAGGGCCAACTTCAGAACTCAGAATGCATGGGCACAGTTCCCCAGCGGCAGTAGCTTCTTGACAAGGTCTGACAGACAGACACTGTCCCATGAGGGGACACATACATCGCCTTTCTCCTCAGACTCTGAAGCAGCTTTTCTGGAAACCATTCTGTATGAGCCACATGCTCCGAGCTCCTAGCTCTGTAGTTATGGCTGCTCTTCTGAGGCGCTGGCTGATGGCCATGGAGGGCACAGGCTATACAGCTGGTCTGCTTGCATCAGTGTATCCAGTGCCCGCCTCTTTCTCAAACCCAGCCAGATGCCGTTAATTCTCCATGCTGGTCTCGGCAGATCAGGATGCCCTTTGCATTTGTGGAAAGTGTGCGTTGAAGACTCCCACCCACCCATGCTCATGTGCTCCTTTATTGAATGATATTCTATCCATCCCCTATTTATGACTCTAGAAAATATGCAATTCATTTAGTCTAGAAGGCTCTCTCAGCAACCGCTGTCCATAGCTGGCAGATTGAATATTGTGCTAAACAGATCTCGGACACACCCTAAGCACTTGCTTGGATGTGAACATCGTAAGACTTGCTGAATCTAAACCCTGGCACACAGAATGAGGTCTATTGCTGAAAACACCCAGGAGCACCTGCCAGCATGTAGTCACTTTCCTTTTCCTGTAAGAGGGCGATGGGAAACTCAGACATTAGGCTGACTGGAAGCTAAATATTTCCCAAACAGCACCCCCTTCCCGGGCTCAGGGTTTGACTGTCAGTTTGGGGCTGTTTTCAGGGATGTCTTATTTTGTCTATAGTTTTATGTGTAACACTCTTTAAAACGTAGCTGTTTGTAGATGAGGATTTTGTAGACCAGGAAATGGAAACATGGATAGTTTGACTCATGGCTGTGGAGATGGCTCAGCCATATAAGAAGGAAAACTAGATTTTGTGTCCCAGGACTCATGTGACAAAGTCTAGCATGGTGGCACAGGGTTGTAACCTCAGCAGTGGGAGGAAGGGACATCTGGATCCCTAGGACTTGCTGGTCAACCTTTCTAGCCTGACCACTGAGCTCCAGATCTAGTGAGAGACTGTTGGGGGCACCCAAGGGATAATGCCCAATCTTGACTCTGGCTTACATGTGCACACACAGCTGCACACACTCAAGCTTATTCACAAAAGGCCGGAGTGAAGCCAGTCTCCAGAGCTCTAGGGAGCACCTTCTATGTTTTCCTCTCTTGCCTGGTCTCTTGACATCTGCTGAATGTTGGCTTCATGTTGTTTCTTCATGAGGATTCCTGGTCATAGCAGAGCAACATTCCCATCTCTACAATCCTAATCTTCCGTCCAACTCAAGGAAAACAGCAATTCCCCTATAAGATGCCAGATGTAAAACACATCTAATTTGAATGCCGGTGTAGATCTCTCTGATCAGAGATGATATCTCTGCCCCACAAAAGGGGCAGAGAACTGCCATGCCTCTTGAGTTAAACCAGGAGAACCTTGCTTTCCATCCATCAGTTAGTGGGCTGGTTTGACGATCTTTAAACCCATTTGCCCTCTCTAAATTCATTGTAGAAAAATGCAAAGAGGCTTTCTTTTGGATCCTTATTTTTATTTTGTGATTTTTGCTCTCTCCTCTCATGCAGCCACTTAGAACCTGGAACGAATGCATGAAGATATGGAAGTCTAGCGGAGCGGTTGCCTTCACAATGGGTCCTTTCATGCTGCCTCCAGAGGCTCCTATTCATGCGTCATGATGCCAAGTTCTGGCAACTAAGCCAAGCTGGATTAAGTTACAGCCAAGTATGTTGACTTTACCCATTCAATTTATTCTTGGCAAACTTCAGAGGGTATTTATAATAAAGTCCCATTTCGAACATTCGAGGGCCCCAGTGGAGTTCTAATAACACTGGGTATTTATTTAATGTCTAACTCTAAGAGTTCAAAGCACTTTATAGGCATTCCTTGACTGATCTTAACATCCCTGCAAGATTTTTACAGCCTGGACAAGTCAATCGAGGCCCCGAGACCTGCCTGAGATCACCCAGGAAGACCAGGCTACTCCCTAAATTAATCACGCCGCCAGCTCGCAGAGGCTCCCGTACATTAGCTGGCGACTGCATTCTCTAGCTCTTATCTCAGCGTCGCCCGAGAGGAAATTATTTGTTTATTTCTCCATGGAGATCTTTAATTGAGGAAAGCCGAAAGCCCCACAAACACTTCTGTCTGTGTGTCGCGGCATCAACTAGGCAAAGTATCTTTTAAATATTTTCATGCTTTAGTGATGAAGTTAACGTTCTGGTAGGTAGAGGAAAAGGAAGGCTTTGGGAGCATGTTCCATTTGGATGGGGGCTATGGGACAGACCTTTCTGTGGCTTCCAGAATGGATGTTAGCTAGTTCTGGAAGAGGTGACCTGTGGGGCTGTGTGTGGTGGTATCACCAAAGGGTGACATCACTAATCTCAGCTGCTTATGGGACACTGGCTGACATTGCTGACATGCCACACTGTCTATGGGGCCTGGCTTTAGGACACTGATTTAGCATTTGATGGGCACCGATAATTTCAGCAAGTGGCACTCCAGTGACATTGGTGACAGGGGGTAGCCACATTAATTTGAGTATTTAAAAGGAGGAGGCAGGATCAGCAGTCAGAGGCTTTGAGCTGCTCATGAGAATTCCCGTCCTTCTTGTGGTGTGCAATGGCCCTTTGGTTTCCTGAAGTAAACCTGGTTCTCTGAAGTACCATGGGAAGGCAGCTCACAAGGACCTTTCCTGATGATCACAGAGCCAGTGTGGGCTCCAAATGCCCTGTCAAGCTTTGGGAGATCCCATAAAAGAGAAAACACTTGTTCCTACCACCTGTTTATTTTATAGCCCAAGCATCATCCGAAAGCACTCCCGAGATTGTTTATAGGGGTCAGGGGTTAAGCCTCCCTGCTATTGCCCATGGCTCTCCTTTCTTCGTGCCTGGGGAGATGAGTGTTAGGCATAGCAAAGCAGGGTTAGCGTTGTGCGGGGATGAGGAGCACCGAGTGTATCAGCAGACCCCGGAGCCAAACTACATTTGACTGTGGGGTCTATGTGGCCATGTTTGGGGTAAGTTTCTCAACAGTGTGTCTTAGTTTCCTCCTCTGTAACTTGGGGCCAATGCTAGAAGCACTGATTGGTGAAGCAGGTGGACTGACGTCTGTCTATAAAACTGAAGGTTGGTCCCAGCACATGATTGATATTTTATTGATTTAGAGGTTAATATTGTGACTATAACTCAAGAGTCTTTCCTCGGAACCAATGGATAAGATTACTAATAAGATACCATTGTCTGAGGGACAGGCAGGCATATGGCAATGTCCCTGAGGACAGAGATGGTACTCAGGAGGCTGGGGCACTGGGGATGTCAGTAAGGTCCTGTGCAGAGATAATATGGTACCTTGGCCTTTCTCAGGGATGAGTAGGGGAGACAGGTATCATAGGGAAATATATCAGGGAACTTCTGGGCAGTCTGGGAAGGCTGCCCTCCAGCTAAGTATGGGCCATGGTGGTGAAGATGCGTCCTAGCTTCCCTTTGCTTGGCACAGCAAAGGAAACAGACCATTTGTCAGGGAAAGGTGTATAAGCCTTGTAGATGTGGCCTCCTTGTTACAGGACCTTCTGATGTTGAGGGAATCTGATGCTCCAGCACTCTCGACCTATATTTCTCTCGGTTGGGAGAATGCCTCCTTAGTATGGCAGTGGTGCTGGAGAGGGCCCAGCCAGAGCCCTACTGATGCTAGAGTGTGTCCTGGCCAGACAGTCCACTTGATACATACAAAATGGCACCAGCAAGAGGACTCTACCATCCAAGAAGTCAGCAAAGGCCAAAAGATAGGCTGAGGGCTCCTGCCCCGTCAGCAAATCAGGATCCAGTGTGGCTCTATATTTTCCTCTCTAGCTGCAAGTCAGGATGATCCAGAAGAGTAGCCATCTCTCTTCCCAGGAATGGATGTCACAGCAGAAGAGGATGGGCTTCCATCACAGCCAACACCATGCACAATGGTGTGTGGCAACTATGCGCCCAGGAAGGACATAGGAACAGTACTGGATTTTCTGATCTCTAGACTCTACACAGCAGAGAGTGATCTATGAGGCTATGGGAAAACAGCAACAAAACCAACAGACTCGAAGTAAGCCAGAGAGGAATGCAGTGCTACAGAGTCTAACCTGCAGTTAGGGAAAGTAAACATCAGGCTGCAGAGAGACTTTGGCCATGGGGAGTGGGAGCTACTCCTGCAGAGGACCAGAGTTCAATTCCAAACCATGCAGTTCACAGTTGCCTGTGTCTCCAGCTCTAGGGACGCAGGCGCCCTCCTCTGGACTCTGAGGGCACATGCACTCACGTGTGCACGTGCACCCATGGTCAAAGGTAAACAAAAAGAAAACATCTTAGAGGAAAAGGTTAGACTCAGTCAAGTTCAGGCGACCTAGTCAAATGAGTCACTCTGGTCATTCAGGATGAAAACTACTGGGAAGATGAGTTGCAGTTATGAGAGATAATGGTGTCTTCTATCCACGGGCGCTGTCTCCCAGGTAGCGGGATGGAGTCGTGGTCTGCCCTGGCTTTAAAGTCCAAACCCAGCAGCAGCTGCCAAACTCTCTGGGTTGACATTAATGCAAAAGGACATGCCAGAAGTAGATAGTGGTGGGGGATAATTTCCTGGTTTTTAGGAGATAAAAAACAAAAAGGCTAGTAAGGAGAATTTTGAATAATTAAATTACAGCCAAGAGTCCACTTACAGTCTACAAAGGAGAGGTCTTCTCATTTTTCCAGGACATTTACAAAACCTGACCCTATATTGAACTACTTAGAAATCTCAATAAATTCCCAAGAGCAAAACATGCCATCTGAATTCTTTGTCCACTGCACAATAAAACCAAAGTCCAGTAATGGACATCTAAACAGGAAAGTGAGGCCACAGGAAAATTAAAACAGAGGAACACGAAACAAAACATTCCTGAGTAGATACGGGGGTCAGAGATGAAATCGGGACCACAGTAATAAACAATCTGCATGGATTTATGCAAGAGCTTGGTCCTGGAGATGATGGGTGTTGATTACAAGGGTTGGAGCAGGAGAAGGGGGACTGAATGGGAAAGATTCCAAGTGGCCATCAAAAATATCTTTATGGATGGGAGGAAGCTCATGGCATCTCCAGTCAAAAAGGCAGATACACGAATTCATCTATTAAACTGCGGCTGTTCACCTGGGGGTGGCAGAGAAACACTCATCTCCTTATGTGTGGCTAGGCATCTTTCTTTCTGCTCTGTACATTTTTGTACATTGTCTTGATGAGGATTAATTATGTACCAAAACAAACAAACACAGAAAGGCGTGGGTGTGGGCAAGAGTAGGGATCTGACATATAGCAATTGATTTCCTATGGGCAAATGATGTGAGTACTGAAGTCACTGTGTGGGGCTTTGATAAAATGTAATAGTTTATCAAAAACTATAGTAGCAACCTTGTTTATTTTCTCTGCACAGGTCCTTGTTGGCAGCCTTCACTGTTCTGACAGTGATCACAGGCAGGTAACAGTTCCAGATTCCTCAGATGAGCTGGCAATCTTGAGAAATACCAAGGCATGTGTGAACGAGATTATTGATGCCTGCAGGGTGAGGTTGCCTGCAACACCCCCAAACATGCCTTAGCGCAGAATCTACTTGCTGAAATTCGGCTGGTGGATCAGATAACTTAGACACCATTCTTGAAGCTTCATTACCAGGGTAGATGTGCATCCAAGACCCCTTCTGAGGACACATCAGTGAATTCATCCAATGGCATTGATCTACTCCCAGAAGCTGCTGGTCCAGGGCTGGCTGCTCTTAGATGGGCCAATCAAATCATCCCCTGATGCATCTCATGATCCTTTTGGATGTCTGTGCCAAAAAGTTTTGTAACTGTGGATCCAGGGAAGCTGAGTCCTTTGCAAAGGAGAGCAACAAGGTCAATGTCAGGGAAGCAGAGAGTCGGCGACCACATGCTAAGAAGGGAGAGAACAAGCGAACATAAGGGAAGGTCCACGCCTTCCCGATCGCTCTTCCAGGGAGTAGCCCTTTGCTATTGAGACTCCCTGTGAGATTTCTGGGATTCTGTCACAAGCGACTGAGTGATTTAACAACCAGGGCAAATATCCTGTGCTTGGAATTGAGGACACCAGCTTCTATGTTTGGTTTCTCAGAGCCATGCTAACCAGAGGTAAAATGCAGGGAGTGGCACCATGGCCCTTGAGTTCTCTTCTTTGTAACAGCCTGCAAATCTTCTACGCGAGTTGGGAAGACGTTTCTACAGAACAAGAAATAGGTACCAGTGCAGGTTTACACAATTTAAAAAATCAGTTGCAGGATTTGGTGGCAATCAATACCGAGTTAGGGCAATTTGACTATGATACAGCCATGCAAAAACAACTGGAAGCATCCAGTTAAGAAATGGGGTCCGTGCTGGATGCAACTCAAACTCAGGGGTGGTGACAATTCCCGAGAAGTGATAAAGAGACAGAGATTACCTGGAAACGTCCCCAATGCCGCCGCCTAATCCTTTGGGGTTTGGCAAAGGCAAGTGCAGGCCATCCACGAACACTTGACTTTCAGGTCAACATTGCATTGTTTAGAATAAACAGATGCTAAATATTGCATGAAATATAGATATGCTCCTATGAGTTGTCCTTTGACCCCCCGCCACACACATGTACACATACATAAAATAAACAAAAATGTAACAACAACAAGACCCCAACACAATCTAAGCCATTTCTAATTTTTCTTCACTTTTAGTCCTACACAGAGCAACCATAATAGCTGTGTTCTTTCTGACTTGCTGGGCTGATACTGTGAGTTAGTTAGTTCTCTTTTTACTTCTTAGTACTCTTATCTCAAAAACGGCCTCAATTTTCAAAAGCAACATTCATCAAATCTCACCTCGCCCCCTTTAAGAAATTCTTCATCTTCCCGACTCAGTTTCATCTGATCCCTTCCTGTCAAAACAGATCTTTAGAAATGTGCTCCGGGCCATGAGGGCAGCAGTCCTGCCCAGGCCTTGTGACTTGGCATTGCAAAGGGCTCCAGTACGTCGTAGGCAGAACCCTCACAATCCCTTCTCTAAGTAGAGCTAAGAAATGTTCCCTAATACCTATCAATTTCTTTAAGGAAGTAGGGCACAATGCTTCTTGGCAGACTTCAGAGTAGAAACTTCAGTAAATGCTCTTCTGTGTCCAACCTAAGTAAACAACAATGTTAAATCTAGAAACACCCTCCAGGAAGCCTGCTCCAAATATGCATTAAAAACGTGATCTGTATTGGCAAGATGGACCAGCTAGTAAAGGCTGCCATCAAACTCAACAGTCCTGCAAGAACCACAACGTAGGAGAGAACGAGCTCTTACAAGGCTGTCCTTTGATATACATACATACACACATGTGCACATATACAATAAATAAAAATAGTAATCAAAGCAACAACACCCCAAATTATCTAAGGCATTCTTGGTGTTCAGTCCTTCACGGTCACCATGGTAACCGAACTCCTTTCTGAGATGTTGAACACAATGGAAGGCCTAGAATCTCTCTCCCTACGGGAACTTTGGCCCCTGCTTGTGTTACAAACCTTCATGTCAGCAGCTCTAAGACAGACTAGGATTACTTTATTCAATGACTGCTTTGTCAACTGTTTTTCATTTCTTAATCCTGGCTGTGTCTGACCCCAGGATACTGCAACATCAGCTTGGATTCAGTCTGAGCACAGAGCCTATGCTGGGAACTGCCCTGCCCACTGCCAGGACTAATGACTACATTGGGGATACATGTACCTCCAAGGGGAAGAGGAAAGTGAAGGGAGTCCTTGGCTTAGGGATTGAGATGCATTGTGTGCCTTCTGTTTCTCCGACCTGACCAAACCATCTGGTCCAGGGAGAGACACTCGGCTGTCCTGGATCCTGCTTGCTCTCTTCCACAGGTGTAAGATAATGAGTTGGCGAGCAGCCAGCATGCCTGCAAACCTCACCCCAGCCTGCAAACAGTTATTCTACCTCCTTCTTGTGTCTCAGGTCAGCTTTTTACCCAAGTGAAATATAGAGGTACAGTCATCAGAACAAAATGCACATCCCAGCTCCTCATTAGTCAGAATTCAGGCCGCTGCTGCCTCAGGCTGGTGGAAGGAGGCCTGCCAACTGGGTCCACAGCTGCTGCTCTTTCTGTCTGCGCCTTCCATGTTTGTATTCCGACCTGTCTTGGATTACAGAGGTATAGGACACAGGCCTGGTAGTGTCAGCATCCAACGGAGATGTCCTTTTTTTTTTCTAAAAGGTTGACAGGTTGACAGGCCAGCAAGGCTAGGCATCCCAGGCTGCAGCGGTGATTGTCAGCTTTTTGCCAACTTGCCACAGGCTATGGTCATCTGGAAAGAGAAGGGGAATTTCAATTGAGAAAATGTCTTCATTTTCTCTGTAGGAGTAGGCTGGCCACTGTAGTGCATTTTCCTGATTAATGATTGACATGGGAAGGTCCAGCCCACCATGAGCAATATTACCTCTGGGCAGGTTGTCCTGGGAGGGACACGGAAGCAAACTGAATAACCATGGAGAGCAAGCCAGTAAGCAACATTCCTCCATGCCTTCTGCTTCAGTTCCTGCCTCCAGGTTCCTGCTCTGACTTCTCTTCATGATGGACTGTAAGCTGTAAGATGAAATACCCCCACTCCCTCCCTCCTCTCCCCTCCCCTCCCCTTCCTCTCTCCTCCTCTCCTCTTTCCTTCCTCTCCTCTCTCCTCTCACTCCTCTCCCTCCTCTCCCTCCCCTCCCCTCCCCTCTCCCTCCTCTCCCCTTCCCCTTCCTTCTCCCTCCTCTCTGCTCCCCCTCCCTTTCCCCTCCTCTCCCCTCCCCTCTCTCTTCTCCCCCCTCCCCTTCCTCTCCCCTTCCCTTCCTCTCCCCTCCCCCTCTCTCTTCTCCCCCCTCCCCTTCCTCTCCCCTCCCCTTCCTCTTCCCTTCCCTCCCCCTCCTCTTCCCTCCCCTTTCCCTCCTCTCCCTCCCCTCCCCTCCTTTCCCCTCCCCTCCCCTCCTTTCCCCTCCCCTTCCCCTCCTCTCCCCTCACCTCTCCCTCATCTCCCCTACCCTACCCCTTCTCCAGCAGCTTTTGGTCTTGGAATTGATCTCAGCAATTCCAAGTGTACGGTATATACTTCCACAGGTGTACAACTAAAGACGGTATACAACTTCCACAGGTGGATCCACTCGGTGACGTCCCAGGGCAGGGCTTTCTGCAGTCATTCCCAGAATTCGGTACTGCGGCTCCATACAGGTTTTGGACTTGAGAGTGGGCATCGCTTTTAATCACCTGGCTCACAGTGGGATACCCATGAGTTCAAGACCTAATCTTGTGCTTCTAGGGCATTCCACAGCCCAGAAGACAGTCATTTCTGTGACTCTCTGTGGAGCCCCGGAGCAGCTGTCCCAGTGGGAAGACCCATGGACACCTGTCAATACCATATGACCCACACCCTGAGTTCACAGGTGAGAGCCAGGTAGGAGGTGGGCCAAACAGCTTTCCCGAGGTCCACTGCTGCTGAGAAGCCTGGCACTCCATTCCCTGCGGCTCCCATAGGTGAAACCAGCCAAGAACCTTCAGGAATCTGTGTATGTCATGGTATCTGTAATTGGCACATGTTGAGAACAAATCTCTAGAAAATACCGGGGAAAGAGAAATCGCTGCAGGAAATCCCCTGTTTTGTTGGATATTTATTATCTGGATTTGATTTACTTCTATGGAGAAAATATATGAGAGTGGAGATCAGTTTTGGAAAGGAATTTTATTCTTGTCTCCATAACTCGAGGTGGGGGGTGGGTGGAGTCAACACAGAGACACCTGGATCTGTAAGTTTCTGGGAGGCAAGGGCCTATAAAATTACACTGGCCTTGCTTCAAAACAGAAAAAGAGAAAAAGAAAAAGAAAGGGCGACTCATAAATCCTGGAGCTTAGGGTGGGAGCCTCACACAGGATGAGTCGGGCTCCATTTAAACCATGACAAAAGAGCTGGGCCCGGTACTTGGCTTAAGCCTGAATCAGTGCTTGGGGAAGGGATGCACAGGAGAGAATCTCCAACACAGAGGAGAAACCCCTGCTCAGGTCCTGCTTCCTGGGAACAAGGGGACTGAGAGTTAGCTCTGGGCACAGCTGTTTTCCAAACATCAAAGATGTGCAGCAAAGGTGGAACTGCACATTGCAGCCCCCAGAGTCTGATTCTGAATCCCTCTACAACTCATCACAAGGACCCATAAGATCTTCCTGCGTGACTTTTACACGCTGGCAATCAGGTGCTACTTGGGCACCTCGGCATCACTTAATTCTCATGCCTGGCCACTGTCTCTGTGGTCCTGTCGCCAGATTCCGGCAGGCATACTGTTTCCGGATATCCTACCTGGATTAAAAAGCTGGGCTCACCCTGTAAGACATGATGAAGAACATCGTAAACTGTCTCCCTGCATTCAGCCACCTCTTTGAGTACTTCATGTAAGATGGAGGTATCTGAGTTCTGTTGGTTTTGGCTACTGAAAAACATCCTAGAAGTCTACACCAGTCAAAGGTTGTTTCACAATCAAAAAGTTCACTCTTAATTTGCTTAAATCTCCTTCTCGTCTTCCTAGAATGAACCCCCTTTAAGTTTGAAACTAGACACTAAATGAAGGCTTCACATTTCATGTGTCTTTTAGTAGCTGGTGACATTCTATACAGTAAGGTCACTTCTCCAGCATTGTGAAGTTACACCTTGCCCTCTCCCGTAGACATTTTGCTCCTTGTGAAAGTTATTCTGGAGACAAGTTGCCTTCTTTTCATTGATGTCAAGAACATGCCAATGTTAACCTCCTTCCTCCCAAATATGTCAATGATGATCCCAACCTTGAATTCTTAAGACTGGAGGAGAAAATCCATCAGGACCCAAGTCCTATGGATGTGGTCAAGCTAGTACAGAGCCACTAGCTCACCCAGCCTTGGTCATTTGCTCTTTTCTCACAGGAGAATCTGTCAATCTTGCTTCCATCCAGGACTCCATCGGATCCCCAGGGATATAGGGGGTCATACCATCCTGCATTGATGGGTGCCTCACCTCATTTATTTGGTACAGTCATCTCAGTACCCACTTCAACCTCTGGGATTCCCCACATGCAAATGGTACTCAGTCTTCCTCTTCCTCCTGTTTTGGGCAAGTCCCAAGGCAGCAGGACATAGGCTGTGGCTTCCCTTACATGCTCTGTCTGTGCCAGTCTGCCAAGCTCCTTCATGTTTGTGTGAGCACGTGTGTGCATGTGTGTCTGTCTGTGTGTGTGTGTGTGTGTGTGTGTGTGTGTGTGTGTGTGTGTGCGTGCGTGCATGCAATGGTCAGCTCTGTTAGCTCGAACTGTAATATCCACCTTAAAATAATGTCTGAAAAACTGCAGTGTTTTGTCCTTAATGCAGGACAAATGCCAGGCATCCTGAGAAGGTGTAGCTCGTATGTAGAACGGGATGGAAATGTTGAAATGTGGGGCTGTTCCCAGCCACACAGCAGGGCCTTCCTGGAGCTGCCATGCTATTCTTTGCTTGGAAGCTTCTTTGTTCCCCAAGACACAGGCATGGTGCCACATGCACACAGGAGTAAAGGGGGATGCCTGCCATCACACTGGGTTGCTCTCTGGGTGTGTGGGGCTTGTCTGCTTGGGCATTGGCCCTGGCACTGAGATGTTCTCACCACAAAAGTGAGTCACAGGGTGGTGTCTAGAGCTGGGTGTCAGAGCAGAGGGCAGGATTGAGTCAGGCCACAGTATAGCCAGGGTTAGCTGGACAGGAGTCTGTGGAATAAATGGGTGTTAGGCAGAAAGCACAGAGGTGCAGATAGAAGATTCTGGAAAAGAGACTCAGGGTCAAGCATCTGATATCTCATTAAAACTATAAGGGCGTCTCCTCCCCCTTTTAATCTGGCCTGCCTGCACCCTGAGCCTGTTCCCTGAGGTCAGAGGCATGATGTGTCCCCAGGTCCCTGGAGGCCAAGTTTTGCCTTTCTGCCCATTGGGGAGAGGGCGTCCACAGTCATGATTGCCTCCATAGGTCCCTGGGAAGTGGTCAGGAAGCCCCTGGTGATCTGTTTTGAGCTCACACTCAGGTTTCTGTCCCTGGGTTGGTGTAGAGTGTAAGTAACCCAGAGACTCAGCTCTGCTGGGGAAGAAATGATTAAGCTCTCTCCTGGTCCCTTCATCTGTGAAAACAATCACTGTTGTCCCCCACCCATCTCCAGGAGAGTTCCTGAGTGCGTGGGAATCTTGGGATGTTTGGGGAATTGTTCTGGTTTCCAAGGCAATGTGACGGGATTGAGTGGCTGTGGTGGGGGTGGGGTGGGAAGGACTTGGAGGTGTCCTTTTCTCATGGGTTGTGCTTCTCTCTGGCTGGTCCACAGAGGTGGGGAGCCCTGAGTTGATAAAAAGCTTGTTGCCGTTATAGGTAGAAGCTTCCTTGTAAAGACGTGGCATTGCTCTCTTCAGACTGAAAATGGCAAGCCAGCTAGAGCCTCTGTCCCTGCTGCGGAGCTAGAAGACATGAAGTCTGGGATGAAGGCTGTGTCTGGAAAGGGGGTTCTGCCCCTACCCACACATGGTGCTAAGAATGCCTTTGTTGAGGGGGACAATGGCCATGAGTTTGGGGTAGAGGGCTATTCTGGTCTCAAGGAGAAGTGTCTCAGTGTGAGGATGTGGGGTGGAGCATTTTAAACTGGTTGGAATCGAAGGAATGCATATCCCAAAGTATGACAGACAGTCATTCTTGTAGCGATACACAGAGGCAGCCTGAAGAGGGACTGGAGAAACAGAACCTGACAGACAACCCACTCCATTGTCCAGCAGGGAATTAGAGATTATTTAACACACACACACACACACACACACACACACACACACACACACACAAAACCTGTGTTTTTCCCAAACAGGAAGTCACTGTAGGGACTTTGTTAACAGGATACAAGATGACCAGTCCTGTGGTGATCCTGGGAACCTACTTCTATAAACTGCAGCTTTTCCAGGGAAGAACAGGGTTCTTCCTGGCTCCTCCTTCCCTCCCTCCCTCCACCTCTCTTTCTCCCTTCCTTCCTTCCTCCCTCCCTCCTTTTGGGTACCCCTAGCTCTCCCCACTTCTTCTCTTCTGTCAATCTAAAACAAAACGTGGAACAGTGACTGTGTTTGGAAACCGAGAAGCATTACAAAGGGAGTGTGCACTGTGTAAGCTTTGGCCAGGGAGAAATCCTTCAAACTGAAAACTCGGAGGATATCAGAGATTTCGAGACAACAGTCTTTGTCTAATAAGGATCAGTTACCAGGGTGACATTAGTCTGAGGTTGAACACTTGCTGGGCAGATGTCCTTGCAGAAAGGCTCTGGGGCATTTGTGCAGGCTCTGGCTCTGCCAGTGTCTTGTGACAGCCACGATTGGGCTCTCATGCACGAGAGCCCTTCCTCCGCAACCCTCAGCTTTAGCTATCTCTTGGGGCAGATTGACGCTGGAGACTCCATGTCCTGACACCTTCACATTTTCTTTTCATACCCTTTTCTTTTCTCATCCTTCAAGTTCAGGTCCCAGGGTCAGTAATCATTTTAAAATATGAAATATAGGGGCTGGAGAGTTGGTTCAGAGGTCAGGAACACTTGCTGCTCTTGCAGGGGACCTGAGTTTGATTCCTAGAACTCAGTACCCAGTACCCTAACGGTTGTGGTTTAGGACAGTTGATGACTCCAGTTTCAGACAATGTAATAACCTCTTCTGGCCTCCACAGGGACTGCATGCATGTGGTACAGACATACATGCCGGCTAAACACACATACACATTAAACAAAAGGCAACGTGAACATAAGACCTGAAACCCATCCCAGGGGAAGAAGTTTATAAGTCACTTGTATGCTTTCTGGAAGCATTTGGGATACCATGGAGGCACAGATTAGTCTAGTGGTGTGCTTGTGTCCCTCAGACTTCTGACCACATAGTCTTGTGAACTTATTTTAATGATGCCATGATAACATCATGGAAAGGTCTTTTTAGAATCCCTTTTTCACATGACGGTATTATTTATTTTGTGTGTCTGTGTGGGGGTAGATACTTGCTCCATGGCATTGTATGTGAAAGTCAAAGGACAATTTGGGAATCTGTCCTTGCCTTCTTCCACATGGGTCCTGGGAACTGGCCTCCAGTGAGTGGGCTTAGTGACAGAAGCCTTTACCCAGTGAGCCATCTTGGTGGTCCCTAAAGTCCTTAACAACCTTATTCCAGTTACTATAATTAACAGTGAAAGAAACATCTCTTTAGAGCATCTCTTGACTATATCAGGTTTGCTTGCCTTTTTGAATGTCCTCACAGAAAAGTCTCCTCCCCTTCTCTTCTCCCTCTTTCTGTCCTTCCCTCTCTCCTTCCCTCCCTCCCTCCTTCCCCCCTCCTCTCTTTTCATCTTCTTTTCCCTCCCTCTCCCCTTCCACCAGCCCCCCTTCCTCCTCCTGGTTTCTCTCTTTCCACAGGATTGGCCTCTAACTTGAAACTCTCTCACCCGTGGGATGACAGATTTGCACCAGCTCAAGACCTGGGGATTCTCCACAGGGAGCACCAAGAACTAGGGGAGCCTCGGGGTTGAAGCAAGGCATTGGGGACCAACTGAGAAGCTGCAACATTTCCTTGGCTTGCCCCCAAGTCACATCGAACTCATTCCCATCACAATATAGAGGCAGTAAACCTTTGAGCACTGAGTAGCCCATGCTCTCGGCCCTTGTGAATGGCTTATCACTGTTACACTATTGTGAAGATAGCTAAGGAAGGAGCTAGCTCAGGCTCCTCTGCCTCTTCCTTGCCTTCCTGTTGCCTCTCTTCTATGATATGATATAGCAAGAGTATCTTTATCGGGACACAGCCTCTTGTCCTTGGTCTTCCCAGCCTCACAGAATGGTAGGGAGATGAATTTAACTTCTTTGAAAGTTACTCAGTTTGTGGTGTTCTGTTACAGCAACAAAACAAAACCCAGACTATGAATACCTAGGGTGACAAAAGCCAGGGAGCTGCAGGACTGAAAGTGACAACCCCTGCCCTACCCTCACCCCACCCTAATCCTACCCTCCACACCACCCTCCAAGGAGCTGGAGGAAGTAAGGGTGGCAGGGGGAGCTTATCCTGGAGGAGCTGTCTGGAGAAGCTGCACAGGAGGGCTCCTGCTTTCTTACCCCACTAGGAAGGGCCTCTATACTCAGTCTATCCTATGATATCTTCCTGTCTCTTAATGCCCCCTTCTCCCTCCATTCTTTCTTCCCTCCCTCCCCTTTTTTCCTCTTTGCTATCTTTTCCCACCCCACCCCATCTCTTCTGCACTTTCCCCTCCTCCTTCCTTATTGAGGCAGTCATCCAGATGTGGCCCAGGATGACCTTGAACTCACAGAATTCTCTTGCTTCTGCCTGTGGGATTCTGCCTCCCCTTCTCTTCAGGGAGTTACATCTGACATCACATTCAACTCTCCAGTGTCGGTTCTGTAAAGAAACCTGCCTATGACACTGGAGACTCAGTGTCCTCTCCCTATCAGTCTCTGGGGAAGTTTCTCTTGTATGACCTTGGTTCGCTCAGGTGGCATGGGTCCAAGAGGGAAGGAAGGAAGCCTGAATGCAACGGCAGCCAGCATCACAAAGCATCAACCTACCAGTGGGCTGAAATAAGTCTTTTTCTCCCAGGTTGGTTTTGGTCAGTGATGTGTCTGTCACAGCAATAAAAAGCAAACTAGGAGACGGGGTCTTGTTAGGAACAAGGGGTTAGGTAGGAGGAAAATGAGAAGGCAGTTGGGGTGAAAAATATCAATAAGAGCTTATGTGCATTATGAAATTGTCAATGAATAAGAATAAAATCTGAGCAAGTCCCTTCCAGCTCCTGGTCTCCTCACTGCAGTGTGTGAGGGTGAGAACAAGAGAGCTCAGAGATGGCTCTGTGTCAAATGAGCTTGGGTGAGACAAGATGGTCCAAGGTGGGAAGATGCAGAAGGAAGTGCTGCAGGCTAGAGTGGGCTAGTTGGCATCCTTAAGACTTGGCTTTCCTTCTCTTGGGAATGTGGCACAAGATAAATAAGGACATGATTTCCAGGCATAGAGCATGTGGGGTTTATGGACAGCAGGGCCACACTTTTATTTCTTGCCAAAATAGAATTTCTAAGATGGCAAGAATGTGCCCGAGTATGTGTGATGGAATGTTGAATGTCAACTTGAGGGGACCTAGAACCACCTGGGAGATCAGCCTACGGGTGTGCTTATTGGAGATTATCTCAGTTGCATTCATTTGACTTAGGGAGACCCACCCACAGTGGGCAGCACCATTCCCTAGGTGGGATCCTGGACTGCTCAGGTGGAAAACAGGAGCTGAGCTGCAGCATACACTCGTCACTCTCTGCTTCCCAGTTGTGAGTAAGATGTATCTACTGCTTCAGACTCCTGTCTCCTTCTGGTGAATTGAACCTTTGAATCATGATTCAGAACACGTCCCTTCTGCCTTGATGTGTTTTAATAATATCAAGGTAATTTAATAATTGTCAAGGTATTTTAATAATAGGAGCAGGATAGGAAGATAGTTTGCAAAGTCTTTCCTTTTCTCCCTAAACTCATGTTTATTGAAGGCATTTCCCATATGACCCTGTGTGAGAATGGCACTTAAATACTTTATCTGGCCCAAAGATGGATAGAAGGAAGGAGCAAGGTCAGCAGTGGTCAGCCTTGACACCAGAGCCCTGGCTGGTGGCAATTCTGCCACAGTTCTTTCATTGTGTCAGAATGGCACAGAACATTTACTTTTGTGGAGAATGTTTACATGACATTTGACTTTCTTCTGTCTTTGACACCTGCACTTGCTTCTTTTAACAGCTCTATGTTTTAGTCTCCTTTGGTTAACGATTTCTGCCTTCTGTGCACATCCTATCTCTAGGAAGAAGGACAGTGGGACATCCTGTCACCCACAAAACAGTGGTATGATTTGACCCCAGATAAAAGACAGTGGAGTATCCTGCTCTACTTAGAGGGACATTGGAGGATCCTTCCCCAGATGGAAGAAGAGTGAAACATTCTATCCCATGTGGAAGAATCCAAGATAGAAAGACAATGAATATCCTTCCCCAGTTGGAAGGACAGTGACTTATCATGTTCTGGAGGGAAGGACAGTGTGTCATCCTGTCCCAGATAAAAGAAAAGTAACCTACTGTGCCATAGTTGACAGGACAGTGAAGCTTTGTGAGTTGTAGGTGAATTTTTTTTCAACTTACTTTTTAATAAGGGTTCAACTTCCCTTCTAGGCCACCTCCCACCAGAGTTAGTGGAAAGGAAAGGTTTTTAGGATATGGGGGAAGTGGACCTGTTTCAAAATAGTTCTTTAGGGCAATCCCAATCTTCGTTGCTCTCAGTCCACTTAGCAAACACCACTCACAAATCTGTAAGGACAGTTCAATTCAGAAGAAACCCCAAGGCTCCCAATTGGCTCAAGTCTGATGAAGCAACAAGAAGACATGGGACCTCATGAGAAGTTCTTTAGTGGATTTCTATCAAGTCACCACCAACGAAGCTCAGCAAAGCAAAGTAAGTACATGCATGTCATCAAGAAATACTAGCAGGGTGGCGCCAGACAAACCAGTGCTCAAGCTCCCACAGACTGAGGGCCATATTTATATTCCTTCTAAACATCATGTGTCCTTACACATGTTTGCTACAGCCAAACATCCTTTGATTTGTGTGCCCCAGCTAAACATCATTTGACTTAACTGACTTTCCAAAGAAACCGGAAGTTTCCACCTCAATGAGTGGATAAGATTTACACAGTAGTTTACAGTTTGCCTTCTTGTCCTGTACGTACATAAAAAAGCCAAACTTTTTCTTTTGAGAATTGTTTGTTTCCTATTTTAATTTCATGTTGGGGGGGTGTCTGTCTTTTTAAATTTTGCCACATGGTTGGAATATAGAACTTGCATAGTCCTCCAAATTTGAAATCCTCTCATGGGCAGTTAAAAGATCTCCACTAAAGGATTTCTGCCAGAACTGCACAGTGATGTAAAGGCCACAGGGAAGGGAAGGAATTCTAGACCCATGCCTGTAGCTTTACACTGCATGCAGCAAGCATGCAGACTTCACTTGCCAGACCACATGTAGATACAGTAAGCATTGCTTTTCTCAACATCTCTTCCCAAAGAGCCCCATAGGGGAGGCACTGAATGGAGTCCTGAGATGTAAGACTCCATTAACAGGGGCTATCCCACAGGGAAGGGCTGAATTTCAGAAGGCCCACTTTCCTGCTTTCTACATCCCCCCTCCCTGGACAGAGAGACTTGGAAGGATGTTTCAGTCATGATAGTGATTGAAAGGAGGAATGTTCCATCTTACCTCAGATTCATGCCAAAGGTCAGAAATTCCATCACACTCCTTGCAATCACAAGAAATGGGTCTTGCCCCTCCTTCCATGTGTGGGCTCTGTCTTCTCATCACTGACCAGCCATGTGCACCTGGAATCTGTGCCTCATCTGTGCATTTGGGATTTTGAAATATCAAGAGAAAGAAAAAGAGATATCAAAATAAACCTGATCTAACTGCTTCTGCTTACAAATTAGGAGACATGATTGTGTGTGTGTGTGTGTGTGTGTGTGTGTGTGTGTGTGTTTTCCTCAGTGATATGTGACTCACTTCATGCAATCAATGTAAT